>NC_138861.1:49779910-50226403 GCF_965194805.1 Balaenoptera borealis
TTAATATATTATTTTCATCTTAGAGTTAATGGTGAAATTAGATGACACAGGGAAAGTGTTAGACATGTAATAAGGATCCTTAAATAGTAGAGGCCTTCCTTACTGTCTGAGAAAAGAATGTGATCTCCATTTATGTATGGGCCTTTGTTCTCAGTACTGAACAGCTAACATTATCTGAATACATCAGATACCATTCTACCACGTCAGAGACTGGCAGAGCCACCTGGATGTGTGTCAGCCGCCAAAGGGCCAAATGACCAGCCCATCTGGCATGTGGTCATGTGACAAGCAGGCTATTCACGTGCACACATCAGACAAAAAGATATAAAAGCAGCTAACTATCTGAATAAGCAGGGGAAAGGCAAGTCAAGACAAAGTGAGAGATGTACCTCTTCAGCTGGCCCCAAGGGAAAAAGAAAATCATGTGATTATACAATTCACTTACTTTGTATCATGTGGATAAACTGAGAGGATCACATGACAGCACAATGTATTACAACAAGCAAGAGTTTTAGAGACAGGGATTTGAGTTCAAATCCTTGCTCTACCAAGTTATAAGACCCTAGGTATGTTACCTAAACTCTTTGAGCTGCAGTCTCCACTTCTGCAAAGTTGGGATAGGACCACCTACCTAGTTAATTTTTTGGATGTTTACAAATAATCCTTATAAAATACCTAGAACAGTAGTTGTCCAAATGAGAATGTGAATAAACAGTGAGGGAGGAGTGAGAGGAGAGACAAAAATAGTAATAACACATTGCCTGTATCTATCATCACCACGGCCTTCAGTTCTGCTGCTGCTAACACTACTTCCATTACTACTACTAACACCACACCAACACTTATAATTATACAATATTATGGAGAGTATGTTGTGAAAAAATGATTTATAACAAGCTAAGTATTTGATATTTTGGTGTTGTATCACCTGAGTTTATTACTTGAAAGAAAAAACAAAAACCAAACAAAACAAAAAACTCTGAAATGTGTGATTGAGCTAGACTAAATTTATGCTTATTTTATTAATATGTCATGTAAAGTATATTAAATTAATAACAATTAGTAACATTAATCTTTACAATGCTCTTGAATAAATCAAATTCCATTAACTACCTTAATTTTTTTTTTCCAGGCTTAGCCTATACGCAGGTACTAACAAAACAGATGCTCTAGCATTTTTCTATTCCTTTTATGAATTTTTATTGAATTCTTGTCAGAACAATTCACACAATGTGTATTTTGCTAGAAACCAAGCACAAACTGAATTGAAAACCATTAATATAACACATTAAGATAAATACTGTACCCTGTTTTCTTTAAACTTCTCAGAAAATTCTACAAAACAGACATCAAACATTTCAATCATTTAAAGAATGAGGGTTTAATAACTTGATAGCTTTAGCTTTCTTACTGACATCCTGATACAAACCATTTCTTTCTAACACAGCAGCTTGCCATGAAATTTGGTTAGTGTCCTTGATTGTAACTAATAAATGATAACTATATTGGCCTTTTCAATGGGTTGTAGTAAGATAGTTCCTGTGGAGTTTCTTGTGAGACTCATGAAAAATATGGACTATGCTCCTAAGAGCATTTTAAACAGGTGAAAATCAGTTAAAATTCATATCAAGTGCAGTTTTATTAACTGAATAAATAGTCCATTAGGATCAGCAGTAGGTAGAGATACTAAAAGGGGAAAGGAGTGACCCAAAGGTTGGAAGTGTCAAAAAGAAGAGCACCTGGTCTGAGGATGATGTGTGGCGAGAATGGTGAGATGCTGCAAGGCTCCCAGGTGGAGGGCTGCCTGTGTAGCCTTGGGAATGAGAATAGGAGGATGTGAACTAGAGGGTGGTAGTGCATGAGTGTGGTACGTCTGGATGGAGGTGGTAAAAAAGGGGGAACATTATATATAACATGCGTATTACCATTTCAAATTGTTCTTAAGACCATCTGGCAGTACTTGCCCTCCATCCACCTGACACTGTGTAACTTTCAATGCCTTATCTCAACAATATTAGGGGCCCCCAAAGGTTAGCACTGAGGTGGGGAATTGATGAACAGAACATCAGCCAAGAAAATGGAATCATAGCATTGTTGTTTAGGAGTGCAACAGATTGTCATTTTGGGAGTCAATGTATTGAGGCCACGGTTAAAGAGCTTGGGAAAAAGACCATTGAAGTGGGCAAGTTATAACCAAATAATATCTAAACTATAATTTGGCATAGTTTTTCTTAGCCACCTTTTCTGCCCTCAAATCCTCCTCTAATCTTTTTCCCACTCCTCCAACATACTCTCTACTTGAGTAATTGTCATTTACCCAAGTGTTTTCTAAGTGCATCATACAGTCTTGCCAGTGTCATTGGTCAAATCATTAACCTTGCCTAATATTACCTTTTCCCCATATTTGCCCATCCAAGTCCCATCAATGATAATCATGTCTGCATCCTCAAGATTTCCTGCACCAAGCATTTTACATGTTCAGCTGATTATCCTCTGAATCAACACTGGTAGAATTGGGCACTGCATGGATAAAGGTGATCTGGGAAGGGGGAAGGGATAAATTGGAAGATTGGGATTGACCTATACACACTACTATATATAAACTAGATAACAAATAAGGACATACTGTATAGCACAGGGAACTCTACTCAATACTCTGTAATGGCCTATATGGGAAAAAGAATCTAAAAAAGAGTAGATAAATGTCTATGTATAACTGATTCACTTTGCTGTACACCTGAAACTAACACAACATTGTAAATCAACTATACTCCAATAAAAATTTTAAAAAAAAGATAAAGGTGACCTAGATGAGTTCAATACCTTATATACAAGAGGAAAGACAAGGGGTATTTTAGCATACAATAGAAGATGAAATGTAGAATATGTTTGCCTATATTTGCAAATATTTATTGCTGATTGAGAATCCATTGTGTTCTTGGTACTACATTAAACATTATTGCAGGCTCTGTGACAGAACTGGCATTCTCAAATGGAACATTACTTATGCTCACCCTCTTTGTTAAGGTACCTCCTATATTAAATAAAATCAAAAGAGACAGATAATGTAGCTAACTTTTGACATTTGTTATATTTCCTAAGAAATGGTACTGTAATCTAAGAAATCCATCAATGCCTCTAGTGACATCTCCATCTCTCCTCCATCACCTGGGCACTCAGATTTCTGGATCATTTGAAAAGTCCCTGACAATCTTTTCACCTTTTGCATCACAAAACTGCATAAATCTTATATGTTTTCCTACATTAAATGTGGACATTAACCCCTTTTTTAAACATACTATTTGTCTTGTTTGGCTGGTTTATGGTTAAGAAAGAAGGCCAAAGATGTTTTTGAAGCAATAATTCATCAAGTATAAAGGAAAGCTGTGCCAGTGGTTTCATCTTACTAGGTAAGCATGTTTCTAAAGAAGACAACAGTTAAATGGATAGAAAAAGTGTAAAAGTGACTTGAAAAAAACATCATCTCCACAAAAACATTTTTGCAAGATGGAATGTAGAAAATGATGTAGGAGAGAATTTGACAGCAACCCACAGACAGGGAGGACTCTGAAGACAAACAAAGAGCATTCTTTCATTTCTTCATTTCTCTCTTATAATCAACAAGACTAAGAGATTGCCAGTCCCAATGAAGAATTCAGTGGAGAGAAGGATGAAAGACCATCTAACATGTGACTGTATACTGCCTTGATTCTAGAGTCAGCTGATGAGAATGGTATTCCTCCAAAGACAAGTACATTCAGAGCCTAGAAGAATCTAATTGTTTCTTTGGAAAGGCTTCTGGGCTGACTGAGTTGCTCTGAGAAAGGCAACTAAAATGATGGACTTTAAATTATAATTTTATTGAGGACTTGTTTCATGTGTGTGTCCTGTTTCTCCAACAAAGCTGCAAACCATGTCACCCACTCCCAACCTCTCATTAATAATAATTAATAATTAAAATAATTTTCTGATTTACTTGGCAAACAGTGAACCGAGTCTAGGCATGATACTGTGCCAGTTATCATGAGAAAGGGATTAGCCATGTAGGCAGAACCAGACAGTAGTGGGTTCAAAATCAACCTTGGGAAGGAGCATAACCTCTCCAAGCCTCCATTTCCTCCCTGGAAAGTGCGGGTGGGTTAAAAAAAATAAGTATATAGAAAAATGGCCCTCAGCTGGCATTCAGTACCTATTAATATGTGGCATTAAAGGGGATTGAGGAATAAATCAAGATCATTATTCCTAATGTGTTTAGAATCTAGGAAGCCATATAAAACATGTGACAAATTATTTTTATAAAATGTCATCTAACTAGTACCCCTGGGAACAAGTCATTTTTCACAGCCAATTTTCCTGGTTGGCTAAGAATTTTATGCCTAAGGACCTTTTTAAAAACTTATGTGAACTAGAAATTCTCTAAAAACATCTTATATATTTCTTTGTTTTTTCCCCATGATATCCTGTACATCATTTAATATTTTCATAACTCTACATCGCTTACGAACATCAGTTTAGGGCACTTTAAGGTCTATAAAAGTGCTCTACCTTCAATGGACTTAGATTGCTATAATTTTGAGGCTTTCTGTGTGATATTTTTAGAAAGTCTTTTGTCCTTTCATCAGATGTCACTTTTTAAAGCTGTCAGAGTTCTTGCCTCTAATATTGCTTCTGCCTTCTAGTTTACTTCTTCAAACCTACATTAGTCCGGGGAAGAAAATCACTAGGCAAGTTAAAATTTTTCTTATATTTTGGATAAACATAATGTATTCATTTAAAATTATAAATACATATCAGCCCTATGAATGAGAAATGATTTTAGAAATGACTAATGAAATAATACAAGCAAAGAGTCACAGTTTTTCAACCTAAAGTTTAAAATATCAGCCTGACAAAATACAAATAACATTAAACATTTAATAAACTGGGCAAGCCTTGCAGTATGATTGATGAAGGATTAGTATGTTTACATGCAAGTTCATATAAATCAATAAGAAAACACTGAAATAAAACACAAGATGGAAAGCAAGTCACAAAAGAGAAATAATAACTAGTGAATGAACATATGAGAAAATGTTTAACTTTTTAACAATCTAATAAATGCAAATTAGCCTGTAAAGTGATCATATTTGTTGTTAAAGCTGGAAGAAAAATCCTAGTTGTCCAAAAATAAGGCATAGGTGAAGGAAATTTGTTTTATTAAGTCAAATAATGGTAGATGAGATAAACCTGCTAAATATGCAGGCTGAGATACACTATGAAGCTTCTAGGTTTCAAACAGTGAAGTACTGCCTCATGCATAGACACACAGATGAAGAGAGCAGAGAAGGAAATTCGGAAACCAACCCAAGTACCACAGAAACTTGTTATGTGATAAAAGTGTCATCTCAAATCACTGGAGAAAAGATGGACTTTTTCAAAACTGGGGTTTGGGAAACTGGATAACCATTTAGAAAAACATAAAAATGGATTCTACCTCACACCATATACAAGAATAATCTCCAAGTGCCTTAGATAGCTAAATATCAAAACAAAACAAACAAAAAACAACAAAAAAATCGAAACCATACAAATACTAGAAGAAGACATAGGTACAGAGAATGTGTCTAATTGTTACTTAAAATCCAGATCCAATCAAAGTTTGACAAATTAAATAATATAAACTTAAGGGAAGAAACCTTCTGCCTGACTTAAAAAAAAAGCGAAATCAAAAGGCTAATGACAGAGAAAAGATTTGCAATGTGTATCACAGACAAAGACTAAATAAATCCTTAATTTATCACTTTAATGTATAAAAATTCTTAAAAATTAAGGAATGAAAGAAACCAAAATTCCAGCAGAAAAATAATATACAAAAATATGAAGTTTATCCAAAAATGATATATAAATTTCCTGGCTCACAAAAATAAGGAAAGATGGAATTCTCAAAATAAGAGAAATTCAAATTATAATTATGCATATTAGATAGACAAAAATGTTAATATTTGACAGCACACTCCATTGGCAGTGCCAAGCAGAAACAGACATTGTTAGGTACTGAGGTAGGAGTACAACATTGTATAACCCTATGTATAAGAATATGGCAACATCTTTTAAAAGCTACACTGCATTTACCCTGTGACCAAGCAATATTACCTCTTGAATTTTACCTTAAAGATTCAGCTCTAAAATTATGAAAAAACTTATGCTCATTGTTTACTGAGAAAGAGTAATAATCATGATAATTTTTTTTAAATGTTGTGGAATATCTAGAGGATTTTATTTATTTTTATTTTTATTTTTTTTTATGGCTGTGTTGGGTCTTCGTTTCTGTGCGAGGGCTTTCTCTAGTTGTGGCAAGTGGGGGCCACTCTTCATCGCGGTGCACGGGCCTCTCACTATCGCGGCCTCTCTTGCTGCGGAGCACAGGCTCCAGACGCGCAGGCTTAGCAATTGTGGCTCACGGGCCTAGTCGCTCCGCGGCATGTGGGATCTTCCCAGACCAGGGCTCGAACCCGTGTCCCCTGCATTGGCAGGCAGATTCTCAACCACTGTGCCACCAGGGAAGCCCAACCATAATAATTTTGAATGACAATTTTGTAAGATAAAATATGGAAATAGCCTAAATGCTACTGAAAAAACTTGATACCACAACACAATGAAATCATATGAAGCTGTAAAAACAAACAAAAAAAAAAAAGAAAAGAAAAATAACAACAGAAAAAAAAATAAGAAAGAGTACTGGAAACCTCCAATGGAGTGTTTTACAGAACATATTGCCAAGTAAAAAAAAAAAAAACAACAAGATATAAAAGGGAGTATATACCATACCTTTTGTGCAATGACAAAGTAAGAATAAGAATATGTATATCTTAGTTTATCTCTTTTTAAATAGTTTTTACTTTTAAACTATGTAAAAGATAGGCGTACCTCATGCATGCAGGCCAGGCTAAAAGTTCTGAAGTATAAAGCCCCAGCCTTCATCTTCCTAGATGAGTTAATTCTGAAAATATTCTACATGATCTCTGGATGCTCAGCAGTATTGGGCCCTAGCTGCCCAGAGCTGTCCCCTACTCCATGAGTGCCCTTCACTGACTTTTTTTTCTTCCTTGTCTGGTCTCTACTTCCTCAACATGCTTCCTTAGATCATCTTTCACTCAAATCCTTGTTTCAGGGTCTGCTCTTGGGAGCACCCAAACCAAGACAGATTGCATCACTTTTACATACACATTTACAATAATTTCCACATATTTTGTTAATGCAAAGACAACACATGTTCCAGTTGGTTGAGCCAATGTAAGTTTGTGGTCAATACGGTCACTGGACAAGAACTTTAGACAAGTTTAATCAAGGGTTTTCTGGGAAGTTGGGAATAAATGTGGCTTCTTTCCCCTCCACTGCTAACTCTTTTCTTTCTGCTGCTCCTGACTCAAATAGTTACTGGGTCTACAAGTGGCTGATCTGAGAAGTAATCCCTATGTGGCCTCTTCCCCTGTGAGCTAAGTGAGCTCCATGTGTAAACCTGGCCTCTCAGAGCCCCAAGAGACCAAGGAGGGAAATGACTAGAAAGTCTGAGACCTCCAGGCCCTTGTATGTGGGAGACAAAAAGGGAAAGAGAGCAGGGAAGCTTCTTCCAGGCACTGTAGCAGGAGAATGAAAGCCAATTATCTTCCTCCACATGAGAGGCTCTAGGGAAGAATCCACTTTCTTGCTTTTCTAGCTTCTAGAGGTTGCCTGCATTTCTTGGCTCATGGCCCTCTTCCATCTTGAAAGACGGCAAAGGGCAGGTAGAGTCTTTCTCATGTCACATCACTCTGACACTGACTTTTCTCCCTCTCTCTTCCATATTTGAAGGACACTTGTAATGGCATTGTAACCATCTTGATAATGCAGGATAATCCCTTTATCCTAAACCTAATTCCATCTTCAAATTTAACTCCCCTTTGCCAACTAACCTAACATATTCACAGGTTTCAGAGTGAACACTATTTGGGGGGTAGGGGTCACTATTCTGCCTACCATAAATGGTGTATGTTTTTCATCTGACATTTTCTAGTTGGTTAATTGCTAATTTCCAGGAATGCTACATTTTATGTATATTAATCTTGAATCTAGTGAACATGCCAAACTCATTTCTAAATTGCCCTAATGATATGTTTGATGCCTATCTTGGATTTTCTATTTAGTCAGTTTCATTATTCATAAAATTTTCTTTTTCTTTTCCTTTTAAGTTCTTGCACAACTTATTTTTCTTGACTTTTAAAGTTGCCTATGACATCAAGTACAATCCTGAATAATGGGGATAATCACAAGAATTCTTATCCTGTTGCTGACACGAATAGGAAAGTTTATAAAGTTTTCCAAATAACTATAAAATTTGAAGGAAGTTTTTGATGTCTCATTCAAAATAATGGAAAATTTTCTATATCCTCCATAACTCTATATATACAGAGTTTATGTCACAATTGAGTGTTGAATTTTATTTAAGTTTTTTTCTCCATATATTGAGAAAATCATATGAGGTTTTTCTCCTAATTTTATACATGTCTGATTATTGAACCATCCTTGCATTTTTGAATAATCATCTCTTGGCTAACATGTAGTTATTTATACATGCTGAAAATGTTTTGTTAGCATTATATTGTTTTTGTTTTTATCTTCATAAGGGAGAATACATTATAATTTTTCTTATTCTATCCTTGTGTTCACTTTTAACATCAAAGTTACACTAGCTGCATAAAATTGTTTAGTTAGATATCCTGTTCTGAGTCTCTGCCTAGTTTGCCTAAGATAGGGATTTTCTGCTTTTACAGTGTTTTTTCTTTTAAACTATGTCTGGGCTTGATGTCATTTGAAGATGGGGGAGGCAAGACATTTACCATTAATTTGATTTCCTTCAAGGTTACTGATTATTCATAATTTTTATTTTTCCTCGGCTAGGTTAATAATATATATTTTGCTAGAAAATTATCCATATCATCTAAAATGTTAAGCTTATTGCAACAATATGGTCATACTACTCATCTGTGAACTTTAAAATCTCTTTTGTATCTGTAGTTTTGATGCATTTTCATTCCCAGTGTTGTCACAGATTTGTGCTGTCTCCTTTTTTTTCTTGTTCCCATCTCTAGATGGAAATTTCTCCTGCAGCTGCCTGCAAATGGCTTTGTGCCATGGGTAAATCCTCCTGTGGAAAAGGAGATGAGAAGGTATTTGAAAGAGGAGGAAGAGGTCAAAGTATCTGAATGAGGCTACTCCTCCCAGTAGAGACAAAAGATATGAAATAACTTAGAAAAAAATGAGAGTTTAGTGATTTGAATAAAAACCTGTAGAACAGTCTATTAGAGTAACCCTCTATAAATTAGCCTCTATGAATAGGAAAAGAATACTATAGTACCTTTGCTACCCCTCTAACTCCATAATTTATCTTGCATTTTCATATTCATAAAGTGTTACTGACATGAGAATTTTAGACAATATAAATCTATGTATGTAATAACTCAGTCATTTGTGACTGACACTTTGCATAAGCAAAGCAATAAATAAAATTATAGATGATATTTAGTGTGATGCTACAGAAGGCAATACAAATATACATCTCATTCTTAAACTCATCAAGAAATAAATGGATTACCTATTGCAGCACTGTTGGGGATATGGTTAGTTACTGAATGTGGAAAATGTGAGCAATGTGTCAAGGAACTAACACAAGAAAAAGAAAAGGTACACATTATGTGTACAGAATTATGCTGACAGAGAAGAATGTGAGCCATTATAGAATAAAATCTGCAGGGATTATATTAAAATAAACCATTTCACAAAGACTTTCAATAAGACTGATGAGAAGCTAATTTCCAGAGACAGAAAAAAGGAATGCAGATCTTTTATAAGAGAAAAAATTGAGGTAAAGGCAACGTACACACATTAGGAGCCTGTCATGACAGTTCTCCAGGTAGAGCAAGTAAAGACATTGCAACTGCGGCTTAGATCAAACCTCTTAGATCAAACTCCAAAATTACAGACTAACCAGAATCAGGCAATCTGAAGAGTGGAGGAAAAAAATCCATCACAAGGGGGAAAAAATCATGGAAAAAATCAAAACAGTAGACAAGAAAACATTTCATAGTATCAGATACATTGGACATTTATTATTTTAGGACCCAAATATCACCTATTCCTTTGAGAAATTCCCCCTTAGACATATGGCTCTCATGTTGGCTGACTATGACTGAGTCCCACCCCAGTGGGTAAAATGTACGTACAGATTCTATACTGAGCTGAGCTAATCAGCTCAACTATTGAGGAGGCTGATCAAACTTGTGCTAGGAGAAGAGAACTCATTTCTTTTCTTGTTATCAAGCTGTAGGAATTTGAACGAGGTCTTCCCACAGAAGGTTCCCTCACTAGTGGAGAATATAACCTCAGAGAAAAAAAGCCATCACACACAGAGAAACAAGATGAATGGAGAGAATCCTGACAGTGGTCAACCCCCAGCTCTAGTCAGCCCTAAAGTGAACTACATACTAACCCTCCCTAGAGTTGCTTATATGAGCCAATAAATTCCTCTTCGTGTTAAAACTATTTCACATTGGTTTTCTGTCTTTAGTAGACAAAGACTCATGGCTGAGAGATCAAATACACAGGTACAATCAAGTTATTTTTAAAAATAGAAAGAAAAAAAGTAATTCCAAACAGGGAGTGTTTAGGCAGCTGGACAGGAGAATTGAAAATTGAACAAAAGCAAATGTTTATGCTTAAATGTGGTGTGCTATGATTTCCCACTGTTTTTTTTAAGTGGGATAAAAATTATGGTTAGCAAACAGGTAAGGGTATATTAGTAGTCCTGAGGGCCAAAAATGAACACTAAAGTAGGAATCCCCATGTGGTCAAACATGGTGGCAAGAGGAAAAATATTCACACTTCTTCCAGTGGCTGATTGTGCTCAAGAATTCCTGTTTCCTCTTCACTCAAGGTGTCCACTGGAGGTTTGGAGGTCTCTTCTAACTGACAGTACTAAATAAACTTCTTTCCCAACCCTCATTTGGAGTTAGACGGCAAATTCCCTATGGAATCACCTCTTGATTGAGATGTTCTGGTAAATAAGTGAAGGTCCAGTAGCTATTACCCTTCTGTGTGTACAGCAGGAGTGACACACAAGAAGTGCCCAAGAAGTGACACAAAGCAGAGACAAATTCAAAGTAATCTAAGAGGCAGGAAACATACCCCAGGGTCAAGCATTTGTCAAGATGGTCCACGCATTTAACCTGGAGAACACACTCAAATTCTTTCTGGGGACTTTGTCCTCTGGAGTGTGGACAATTGATGGAGTACTTATTTTAATTAGCATCTAATTCACCTGAACCTCTTTGGGCAAAGAACTGTTCCAGGAGTAATTTAATCTCTTTCAGCCTCTGTTTATTCTGTATCAAAGAGTGGCTCATCATTATCATACAATATCCATTATTCTTAGTTTTATATTTGTTACATGTAAATCAAATAAGCTTTTTCTTAAAAATGAATATGAAATCTTTTTGTGACAAGTTATAGAGAAATCTAACCAGGACTCAGGCTCTTAAAATTCAATTCAATTCACCAGTCATGACCCACAGTACTAAGTTATCCTGGAGAACCCCTAAATTTCAATACCAAAAAACATGGTAAATTAACCCCTTAGCAACCAGTTGGCAAACCTTTGGTAAAATATAGTAACTTCAACTACTCCATAGGTGAGTATTCTCTAACAGCATTTTCGTCATCCACAGTACATTTATTATAATGGCCCTGAGTGACTGGAATTTAATTATAATAGCCCTGAGTGACAAATTTAACATTCAATGAGCAAATACCATACTTCAGGTACTAAACTAGGATGTCTCTAACAACAATAGCAATAAAAATAACAAGCTAAATAATAACTGCAAGAATAGCTAACATTTACTTATATTGGGTTGGCCAAAAAGTGCCTTCAGTATTAAGTAAAAATAAAAGACACACTTTTCATTTTCACCAATAACTTTATTGAACAACATATTCACCCTTTTATTCCACTACCTTCTGCCATTTTTCAGGCAACTTCATAATTCCGTCTTCCCAAAACTTTTTATTTTTTTTGAGCAAAGAACTGTTCCAGGTGCCTTTACAGTCTTCCAGGGAACTGAAATTTTTTTCCATTAAGAGAATTTTGTAGACCTAAGTAAATGGAAATCCGAAGGTGCAATGTCTGGTGAATACAGAGGTTGAATCAGAAGTTCCCAGCCAAGCTGTAACAGTTTTTGCCTGGTCATCAAAGAAACACGTGGTCTTGGGTTATTCTGATGGAAGATTATGCGTTTTCTGTTGACTAATTCTGAACGCTTTTCATTGAATGCTGCTTTCAGTTGGTCTAATTGGGAGCAGTACTTGTTGGAATTAATCGTTTGGTTTTCTGGAAGGAGCACATAATACAGGACTCCCTTCCAATCCCAACATATACACAACATCACCTGCGTTTGATGTGGTTGGTGGTGGTTCATTTTGCTTGCCCCACGATCACATCCAGCCCACATTATTGTACAGTATCCACTTTTCATCGCCCGTCACAATTTGTTTTAAAAACGGAACATTTTCATTACGTTTAGGCAGAGAATCTCATGCGGAAATATGGTCAGGAAGGTTTTTTTCACTTAAATTATGTGGAACCCAAACATCAAAACGATTAACATAACCAAGCTGGTGCAAATATTTTTCAGTGCTTGATTTGGATATTTTGAGTATGTTGGCTATCTCCCATGTGGTATAACGTTGATTGTTCTCAATTAATGTCTCGATTTGATTGCTATCAACTTCAGCTGGTCTGTCCGACCACGGAGCATTGTCCAGCGAGAAATATCCAGCACGAAATTTCGCAAACCACTTTTGACACATTCGATCAGTCACAGCACCTTCTCCATACACTGCACAAATCATTTTTTGTGTTTCAGTTGTGTTTTTACCTTTCTTGAAATAATAAAGCATAATATGCCAAAAATGTTTCCTTTTTCTTCCATCTTCAATATTAAAATGGTTACACAAAAATTCACCAGTTGGGGGACCTTCAAGCTGGCAGAGGAGTAAGACGTGGAGATCACCTTCCCCCCAACAAATACATCAAAAATACATCTACATGTGGAATAACTCCTACAGAACACCTACTGAATCCTGGCAGAAGACCTCAGACTTCCCAAAAGGCAAGAAAATCCCCACATACCTGGGTAGGGCAAAAGGAAAAAGGAAAAACAGAGACAAAACAATAGGGATGGGACCTGCACCTCTGGGTGGGAGCTGTGAAGGGGGAAAAGTTTCCACACACTAAGAAGCCCCTTCACTGGTGGAGATGGGAGAGTGGGCAGGGGGGAAGCTTTGGAGCCACGGAGGAGAGCACAGCAACAGGGATGCAGAGGGCAAAGTGCAGAGATTCCCACACAGAGGATCACTGCTGACCAGCACTCACCAGCCTGAGAGGCTTGTCTGCTCACCCACCAGAGTGGTTGGGGGCTGGGAGCTGAGGCTCAGGCTTTGGAGGTCAGATCCCAGGGAGAGGACTGGGGTTGGCTGCGTGAACACAGCCTTAGGGGGCTAGTGAGCCACAGCTAGCCAGGAGGGAGTCTGAGAAATAGCCTGGACATGCTGAAGAGGAAAGAGACCATTGCTTTGGGATGCACGAGGAGAGGGGATTCCTTCCCCGTGTGCCCACGGAAGGCAGAGCACCACCTAAGCAAGCTCCACAGACAGGCACAAGCTGCAGCTATCAGCTCGGATCCCAGACATGGGCATGAAATGCTAATGCTACTGCTGCAGCCACCTGTGTGCAAGCACAGGTCACTATCCACACCTCCCCCCACTGGGAGCTTGTGCAGTGCACCACTGCCAGGGTCCCGTGATCCAGGGACAACTTCCCCAGGAGAACACACAACATGCCTCAGGCTGTTGCAAAATCATGTCAGCCTCTGCCACTGCAGGCTCACCCCGCATTCCAATTATGACTACCATACCCTTCCCTCTCCCCGGCCTGAGTGAGCAAGAGGGCCCTAATGAGCTGCTGCTTTAACTCCCTCCTGTCTGGGTGGGGAACAGATGCCTGAGGAAGACCTACACGTAGAGGTGGGGCCAAAACCAAAGCTGAACCCCAGGAGCTGTGCAAACGAAGAAGAGAAAGGGAAATATCTCCATGCAGACTCAGGAGCAACATATTAAATCCCCACAATCAACTTGATGTACCCTGCATCTGTGGAATACCTGAATAGACAATGAATCGTCCCAGAATTGTGGTGGTAGACTTTGGGAGCAACTATAGACTTGGGGTTTGCTGTCTGTAACTGATTTGTTTCCGATTTTTATGCTTATCTTAGTTTAGTTTTTAGCGCTTGTTAACACTGGTGGATTTGTTTATTGGTATGGTTGCTCTCTTCTTTTTTTAATTATTATTATCAAATTTTAATACCTTTAAAAAATTTATTATTATTATTTTTTTCTTTCTTTTTTTTCTCCCTTTTCTTCTGAGCTGTGTGGCTGAGAGGTCTTAGTGCTCCAGTGTGGTGTCAGGGCTGAGCCTCTGAGGTGGGAGAGCTGAGTTCAGGACATTGGACCACCAGAGACATCCCAGCCCCACATAATATCAATCGGCGAGAGCGCTCCCTGAGATTTCCGTCTCAATGCTAAGACCCAGGTCCACGCGATGGCCAGCAAGCTACAGTGCCGAACACCGCATGCCAAAAAACTA
The DNA here is from genome assembly GCF_965194805.1 of Balaenoptera borealis. Classification (NCBI taxonomy): domain Eukaryota; kingdom Metazoa; phylum Chordata; class Mammalia; order Artiodactyla; family Balaenopteridae; genus Balaenoptera; species Balaenoptera borealis. Next base: position 49,794,624 of record NC_138861.1, read on the forward strand.
GCAAGACAGGAGCACAACCTCACTCATTACCAGAGAGGCTGCCTAAAATCATACTAAGTTCACAGACACCCCAAAACACACCACGGGATGTGGCCCTGCCCACCAGAAAGTCAAGATCCAGCCCTGACCACCAGAACACATGCACCAGTCCCCTCCACCAGGAAGTCTACACAACCCACTGAGCCAACCTCACCCACTGGGGGCAAACACCAAAACCAACGGGAACTACGAACCTGCATCCTGCAAAAAGGAGACCCCAAACACAGTAAGTTAAGCAAAATGAGAAGGCAGAGAAAAACACAACAGATGAAGGAGCAGGTAAAAACCCACCAGATTAACCAAATGAAGAGGAAATAGGCAGTCTACCTGAAAAAGAATTCAGAGAAATGATAGTAAAGATGATCCAAAATCTTGAAAATAGAATGGAGAAAATACAAGAAACGTTTAACAAAGACTTAGAAGAACTAAAGAGCAAACAAACAATGATGAACAACACAATAAATGAAATTAAAAATTCTCTAGAAGGAATCAATAGCAGAATAACTGAGGCAGAAGAACGGATAAGTGACCTGGAAGATAAAATAGTGGAAATAACTACCACAGAGCAGAATAAAGAAAGAAGAATGAAAAGAATTGAAGACAGTCTCAGAGACCTCTGGGACAACATTAAACACAACAACATTCGAATTTTAGGGGCCCCACAAGAAGAAGAGAAAAAGAAAGGGTCTGAGAAAATATTTGAAGAGATTATAGTTGAAAACTTCCCTAATATGGGAAAGAAAATAGTCAGTCAAGTCCAGGACGTGCAGAGAGTCCCAAACAGGATAAATCCAAGGAGAAACACACCAAGACACATATTAATCAAACTATCAAAAATTAAATACAAAGAAAAAATATTAAAAGCAGCAAGGGGAAAGCAACAAATAACATACAAGGGAATCCCCATAAGGTTAACAGCTGATCTTTCAGCAGAAACTCTGCAAGCCAGAAACGAGTGGCAGGACATATTTAAAGTAATGAAAGGGAAAAACCTACAATCAAGATTACTCTACCCAGCAAGGATCTCATTCAGATAAAACGAGAAATCAAAAGCTTTACAGACAAGCAAAAGCTAAGAGAATTCAGCACCACCAAACCAGCTCTACAACAAATGCTAAAGGACCTTCTCTAAGTGGGAAACACAAGAGAAGAAAAGGACCTACAAAAACAAACCCAAAACAGTTAAGAAAAACGGTAATAGGAACATACATATCAATAATTACCTTAAATGTGAATGGATTAAATGCTCCAAACAAAAGACACAGGCTCGCTGAATGGATACAAAAACAAAACCCGAATATATGCTGTCTACAAGAGACCCACTTTAGACCTACAGACTGAAAGTGAGGGGATGGAAAAAGATATTCCATGCAAATGGAAATCAAAAGAAGACTGGAGTAGCCATTCTCATATCAGACAAAATAGACTTTAAAATAAAGACTATTACAAGAGACAAAGAAGGACACTACATAATGATCAAGGGATCAATCCAAGAAGAAGATATAACAATTGTAAATATTTATGCACCCAACATAGGAGCACCTCAATACATAAGGCAAATGTTAACATCCATAAAAGGGGAAATCGACAGTAACACATCATAGTAGGGGACTTTAACACCCCACTTTCACCAATGGACAGATCATCCAAAATGAAAATAAATAAGGAAACACAAGCTTTAAATGATACATTAAACAAGATGGACTTAACTGATATTTATAGGACATTCCATCCAAAACAACAGAATACACTTTCTTCTCAAGTGTTCATGGAACATTCTCTAGGATAGATCATATGTTGGGTCACAAATCAAGCCTTGGTAAATTTAAGAAAATTGAAATCGTATCAAGTATCTTTTCCAACCACAACATTATGAGACTAGATACCAATTACAGGAAAAAAACTAAAAAGTAAAAAACACATGGAGGCTAAACAATACACTACTAGATAACCAAGAGATCACTGAAGAAATCAAAGAGGAAATCAAAAATGCCTAGAAACAAATGAGAAAGAAAACTCAATGACCGAAAACCTATGGGATGCAGCAAAAGCTGTCCTAAGAGGGAAGTTTATAGCAATACAATCCTACCTCAAGAAACAAGAAACATCTCAAATAAACAACCTAACCATACACCTAAAGCAATTAGAGAATGAAGAACAAAAAAGAACCCCAGAGTTAGCAGAAGGAAAGGAATCATAAAGATCAGATCAGAAATAAATGAGAGAGAATGAAGGAAACAACAGCAAAGATCAATAAAACTGAAAGCTGGTTCTTCGAGAAGATAAACAAAATTGATAAACCATTAGCCAGATTCATTAAGAAAAAAAGGGAGAAGATTCAAATCAAAAGAATTAGAAATGAGAAATGAGAAGTAACAACTGACACTGAAGAAATACAAAGGATCATTAGATCCCATGTCAATAAAATGGACAACCTGGAAGAAATGGACAAATTCTTAGAAAAGCACAACCTTCCGAGACTGAACCAGGAAGAAACAGAAAATATAAACAGACCAGTCACAAGCACTGAAATTGAAACTGTGATTAAAAGTCTTCCAACAAACAAAAGCCCAGGAACAGGTGGTTTCACAGGCGAATTCGATCAAACATTTAGAGAAGAGCTAACACCTATCCTTCTCAAACTCTTCCAAAATATAGCAGAGGGAAGAATACTCCCAGACTCATTCTACAAGGTCACCTTCACCCTGATACCAAAATCAGACAAGGATGTCACAAAAAAACTACAGGACAATATCACTGATGAACATACATGCAAAAATCCTTAACAAAATACTAGCAAACAGAATCCAATAGCACATTAAAAGGATCATAAACCATGATCAAGTGGGGTTTACCCCTGGAATGCAAGGATTCTTCAATATATGCAAATCAATAAATTTGATATACCACATTAACAAACTGAAGGATAAAAATCATATGATAATCTCAACAGATGCAGAACAAGCTTTCAACAAAATTCAACACCCATTTATGATAAAAACTCTCCAGAAAGTAGGCATAGAGGGAACCTACCTCAACATAATAAAGGCCATATATGACAAACCCACAGCCAACATTATTCTCAATGGTGAAAAACTGAACTCATTTCCTCTAAGATCAGGAACAAGACAAGGTTGTCCACTCCCACCACTGTTATTCAACATAGTTTTGGAAGTTTTAGCCACGGAAATCAGAGAAGAAAAAGAAATAAAAGAAATCCAAATCAGAAAAGAAGAAGGAAAGCTGTCACTGTTTGCAGATGACATGATACTATACATACAGAATCATAAAGATGCTACCAGAAAACTACTAGAGCTAGTCAATGAATTTGGTAAAGTAGCAGGATACAAAATTAATGCACAGAAATCTCTTGCATTCCTATACACTAACAATGGAAAATCAGAAAGACAAATTAAGGAAACACTCCCATTTACCACTGCAACAAAAAGAATAAATACCTAGGAATAAACCTACCTAAGGAGGCAAAAACCTGTATGCAGAAAACTAGAAGATACTGATGAAAGATGACACAAACAGATGGAGAGATATACCATGTTCTTGGATTGGAAGAATCAACATTGTGAAAATGACTCTACTACCCAAAGTAATCTACAGATTCAATGCAATCCCTATCAAACCATCAATGGCATTTTTCACAGAACCAGAACAAAAAAATTCACAATTTGTATGGAAACACAAAAGACCCCATATAGCCAAAGCAATCTTGAGAAAGCAAAACGGAGCTGGAGGAATCAGGCTCCCTGACTTCAGACTATACTACAAAGCCACAGTAATCAAGACACTATGGTACTGGCACAAAAACAAAAATATAGATCAATGGAACAGGATAGAAAGCCCAGAGATAAACCCATGCACATATCATCATCTTATCTTTGATAGAGGAGGCCAGAATATATAATGGAGAAAAGACAGCCTCTTCAATAAGTGGTGCCGGGAAAACTGGACAGCTACATGTAAAAGAATGAAATTAGAACTCTTCCTAACACCATAGACAAAAATAAACTCAAAATGGATTAAAGACCTAAATGTAAGGCCAAACACGATAAAACTCTTAGAGGAAAACATAGGCAGAACATCTATGACATAAATCACTGCAAGATCCTTTCTGACCCACCTCTTAGAGAAATGGAAATAAAAACAAAAATAAACAAATGGGACCTAATGAAACTTAAAATATTTTGCATAGCAAAGGAAACCATAAATAAGATGAAAAGAGAACCCTCAGAATAGGAGAATATATTTGCAAATGAAGCAACTGACAAAGGATTAATCTCCAAAATATACAAGCTGCTTATGCAGCTGAATATCAAAAAACAAACAGTCCAATCCAAAAATGGGCAGAAGACCTAAATAGACATCTCTCCAAAGAAGATACACAGACTGCCAACAAACACATGAAAGGTTGCTCAACATCACTAATCATTAGAGAAATGCAAATCAAAACTACAATGAGGTATCACCTCACACCAGTCAGAATGGCCATCATCAAAAAATCTACAAACAATAAATGCTGGAGAGGGTGTGGAGAAAAGGGAACCCTCTTGCACTGTTGGTGGGAATGTAAATGGATACAGCCACTATGGAGAACAGTATGGAGGTTCCTTAAAAAACTAAAAATAGAACTACCATATGACCCAGCAATCCCACTACTGGGCATATACCCTGAGGAAACCATAATTCAAAAAGTGACATGTACCGCAATGTTCATTGCAGCACTATTTACAATAGCCAGGATATGGAAGCAACCTAAGTGTCCATCAACAGATGAATGGATAAAGAATATGTGGCACATATAGACAATGGAATATTACTCAGCCATAAAAAGAAATTTGAGTTATTTGTAGTGAGGTGGATGGCCCTGGAGACCATCATACAGAGTGAAGTAAGTCAGAAAGAGAAAAACAAATACCGTATGCTAACACATATATATGGAATCTAAAAAAAAAGTGGTTCTGAAGAACCTAGAGGCAGGACAGGAATAAAGAAACAGATGTAGAGAATGGACTTGAGGACACAGGGAGGGGGAAGGGTAAGCTGGGACGAAGTGAGAGAGTAGCACTGACATATATACACTACCAAATGTAAAATACATAGCTAGTGGGAAGCAGCTGCATAGCACAGGGAGATCAGCTCGGTGCTTTGTGACCACCTAGAGGGGTGGAATAGGGAGGGTGGGAGGGAGATGCCAGAGGAAGGAGATATGGGGATATATTTATATGTATAGCTGATTCACTTTGTTATAAAGTAGAAACTAACACACCATTGTAAAGCAATTATACTCCAATAAAGATGTTTAAAAAAAGAAAAAGAAAAATAAATAATAATAAAAAAAAGACATCTAAGTGCTACTAGAGTCATCTTACGGAAAAATCCGAACGAACATTTTGGCCAGCCCAATACCTAGTATGTGCCAGATATTTTGCTTAGCATTATCTCGTTTAATTCGTACAGCACTATGTGGTAGGTACAATAATTATATACATGTTACAGTTGAGGCTCAGTGAAGCTGTTATTTGCCAAAGGTCACATGGTTAATTGGTGGAAGAATGAGACTGGAACCCAGACTTCTTGATATGGATTAAATTGTGTTCCCCCAAAAAAGACATATTGATGTCCTAACCCCCACTACCTCAGAATATGACTTCATTTGGAAATACGGTTGTTATGCTATAATCAGTTACGATGAAGTCATACTGCGGTAGTGTGACTCCTGACCCAATATGACTTTATAAGAAGTCATATGACTTTATGACTTCTTATAAAGTCATAGATGTATATGTATAGCTGATTCACTTTATTATACAGCAGAAACTAACACATCACTGTAAAGCAATTATACTCCAATAAAGATGTTAAAAAATAATAATAAACTACCTAGTTTAAAACAGTACTTTGTACTGTTGTAACATTGCTTTGTTTCAGCAAGCCTAAAAACCTATGACCTGTGAGTCTGTTTCTGTTTTGTATAAGTTCATTTGTATCATTGTTTATTAGATTCCACACATAAGCGATATCATATGATATTTGTCTTTCTCTGTCTGACTTACTTCACTTAGTACGATAATCTCTAGGTCCCTCCATGTTGCTGCGAATGGCATTCTTTCGATCTTTTTTATGGCTGAGTAATATTCCATTGTATATATGTACCACATCCTCTTTATGATATCAAACTTATGGTTCCCAAAGGGGAAACATGGGGGGAAGTGATAAATTAGGAGACTGGGATGAACATATACATACTACTATACTATATATGAAATAGATAACTAATAAGAACCTACTGTATAGCACAGGAACTCTACCTAATACTCTATAATAACCTATGTGGAAAAGAATCTGAAAAAGAATGGATATATGTATCTGTAGAACGGATTCACTTTGCTGTATACCTGAAACTAACATAACATTGTATCTCAACTATACTCCAATAATTTTTTTTTAAAAAACCTAATATGATATCTATTATTATATTATATATAGTATATTTTTAGTTTGTAATTATAACTCTAAAGCCTTAAGAGTGCCATGTTTTATTACCATGTCAGCTTGAAGTCTTTCCAGGATGATAAAAGAAACATTGAATTACATGTAAAATAGATATAATTTTTTGGTTTTATTAAATTGTAATTACATGAAAATCCACACAGACAGATCTTTCTTTTAATCAGAATTCCTATTCTCTGCATCAGCTGTGGTAAAAATATTTTTTGTAGTTATTTTTAAATATTTTACAAAATAGCTTCACTCTACCCTTTTAAATTACTGGAATGGCCAACATCTAGCCTGAAGCAATTTTCATCCTCAAATAGGATTCTTTGTATTTTGTGGGTGGCTGTTAGACTTTTATTTGAAGTACCACACTCTAAGAACTCATCTAGGAGAAACAGACTTATACTAGGTCAAGACAAGTTTATACAATACACAGATTTTATGCAGCCAACACTTTTCTGGAGAAAAGACATGGATTTTCCTTGCGAAAGAAAGAAATGATAGCGAGAATAGAGACTGAAAGGAGAGAGAGGAAGGATATAGTGAAGGTATACTGTCATGGGCATGATAGAGAAAGAAGTGGACATAAGAGAAAAGCAGGGTGAGCTGAGCAGAGGAAAAAAAATAAGCCTGAAGATAGTAGGGGAGGCATGATGTGGGAACCTAGGAACAGCCGGGGAGAAAGAGAGAGAGAAGAGGTGGGTGGGAAGGACAGTGGGGGAAGGAAAAAGAGCTGAATACTGTGAAGGTCTGAGCTCTCCTCTTTGCTCACTGATATGCATGGCAGAAATTTTCTTCAGGGTCCTAGTGCTAGCTTAAACAGAAAGAAATAGACACATTCCATGGCACTTTCTCATGATGATAAGTATCCAGTCACAAACCCAAAGGAGGAAAATATTCTTATAAAGTGTCACTTTTTTTTTAATATTTTGGCAAAGTCTTTTCTCTGAAACAAAAGGGCAGTGTACATTCCTATCACTTTACTTTGAAGAGGCCCTTTTAAGAGCCGCCACATCACATGTAATACTTGATCACCATCAAAGCCCAAGTTTTCTAGTGCCAAGAGCCAGTGTGCTGTGGTTTGATCTTTGAAAAATATTTCTGGATAGTCAAGATCAAGGACCATAAATATGGAGCCACAGCTTGTCACCATTCTATCTTTGTGCTGTTAGAATATATTTATTGGGGACGGGGCTTTATCAGTAAATTGTGCCAGTAAAAGGTACAGTTATAGCAGCTCATAATACAAAAGTAGCATTTCTAATGTATTATATTTAATTTACAAAAATATATTTCTTATATATTATAAATATATAATTTAAAATCTTATGAAAATCCTCAGGGTTCAAAGTAAAAAATCACCTTTTAATATAATCAAACCTGAAAAAGTATCATGAAAAAGCAAAAAGCAAGTCAGTAGCATTACAGTTGCGGATTCCAAACCAGGTTTTTATTATGCTTTAAGAATAAACATGCTACCTGATTAGAGGAGATGAGCATTTCAAAATACATGGATAAAGAAAGAGTTCCTCAAAGAGAAAGTATTCTGCAGGTACTGCTTCACTTTTCTGTGCTAAAACATGTGTCTCTATTTAATATATTGATGATTTTGTCCTCTTTTTATAACGTACATTGTATATTTTTAAACGTGTGTGTTTGACTTTTTATAATCTAGACATTTTTCTTGCACCTTTTTTTAAATTCAATTAAGACTTCCAGTTAGGACCTATAGATGAAAGATAATACCAGAAAGTCGAATTTTATAAATGATAAAATCAATTGTATAGCTAGAGTTCCCTAAAATTTCAGACAATGGAGTGATCACTCAGTGCCGGGACAGACTGGAGGGAGGTTTCACAGGAGAAGTCTGGAGTTGAAAAGACCAGCCTGTGGGGAAGAACAGACAGAGAAATAAGGTTGACTGGGTCAATGAGGACCGGAACACCCCAGCAAGAGGAGGCCAGGGTAGATTCTTGGACAGAGGAGAGACATGAAGACTGAACTGGCACCTAAGATGGATTTAATTGTAGCAAAGACCAAAGATAAATAGGTTAAACTGTTGCACAAAACAGCAATAACCCAGGCATCAAAGGGAAGGGTGACAGCAGTGGGAATGGAAGGAAAGAATATTACACAAGATGAATTATCAGAGCTTGGAGACAGGGTGCTGGGGTTTTATCTTTACGATCTGCATTGTGTTTCTCTTTTGGCTGGTGGTGACAAAACTTTTCTGTCATTTAGCCTTAGGTCAGATACTTAGGATTCAGGCAGAGAAACACTCTTTTCTTCCCCCAGCTTTATTGAGGTATAATTGACAAAATTGTAAGATATTGAAAGTGTACATCACAGAAAAACATTCCTTGAAAGCCATAATTTAAGAATGGAAGATCACTCCTGTAACCTTCAAAATAAACCACTCAATTCTGCATGTCTTTCTCTGAAGATGGTATTGCCCATTTTTTAAAGTTAGCATTTTTAATGCACTATTTTCCTTAATAATGATGTTACCCTTATCACCTCCAAATTATTATCTTTGGGTATATTTGATTCAGGATTCTGGAAAATATTTTTATGCCTTCCCCAACTGCTTTACATATGAGGACCCACATGAGCAATGTGAAGGTATATTTTGAGATATGCTTTCTATACAATGGAAAAACTCAATCCTCAGGCCATATATCTAAAAACTTCAAAAATCTGAATCAATGCCCATTACCTAAGAATAGCAAAAAAACACAAATTAATAGTGCTGAAAAGGCAAAAGAGATGTGAAAATGTTAAAAGATTCATGGACTTATATCAATTGTCTTCATCAGCAAAGAATTCAAGCTTCTCCTCAAAGTTTAATCAGAATTTGGACACTGTTCTAATTAGAGTGGCTATCTGCATTTTCAGGTAGATGGAAAATAGAAATACAGAAGGTGGCAAGGGTAGGGACCTCCCATTCATTCTTTGATTCATTTATTAAACAATTGTTTATTGAATATTTCTATGCAATGATATAACTTCAAAGATGAATAAGAACCTGCCCCAAGCTGAGTACTAGTGAAATCTTGGATTTGTATAGTACATTATGGTTTATCAAGTCCTTTCACTTACTATGTGAACATCTCTAACAACCCTGGGAAACAGGAGCTATTTTTACTTCTTTAGATCAGAAATGGAACCATAAAAGGTCTGTTGCTACCAAAATCTCGTAATGCTCATTCCCCTTACTGTTTCTTTGGTTATTTTCTTTCTTCTGAGGAGAATGCTCTCATTTATTCATTCAGCTATTAATATCCTTCATAAATATAACTGAATACCCCCTATGTGCCAGGCATCAAAGGCTTTGGGATGGGGAAGGTGAAATAAATGGAATCATTATCCTCAAGGAGATCACATCTTAGTGAGTAAAAAGGAAAATAAACAGTTTTAGAAAGGTGATCAATGACCCAAAAGAAAGCTCAATGTGTCAATGTACAGATCTTCGAGAGCTCCTTCCCCCAGACCATGCAAATCTGACCATCCAAGCTCAAGTCCCACCTTTACCGTATAGCTTTTACACAACCTCAGTTCACATTTGTTTGGTTGTCCCCTAAATTCCCAAACAATTAGAATCTACCAAATTTAGTCCTTTATTATATATGTCATTTTATATTACCAATTTTTAAAATATGCCTCTTACTTAGCTTACCAGATTTCTAAGTTCCACATAGGCAAGGACAAAGTCTTACGGGCTTTTGTATTTCATTCTGAGGCCACGAGCATTCTATATCTGAGTTGATTATTCATAAATATTTGTTTGATTTATGCATTATGTAATATATTTGAAACAATGTATTTCACTTAGCTAATTTTGACTAAGATAAATTTCTTTGAAAGTTGTGGGAAGGAAAAATGAAATAAGAAAAAGATTTTGGTAAACATTTATTCAGTCCTCCCTCTAAATATTCCTAGTTGTTTTAATGAGTTGATACCTATATATTAGGTTGGCATTAACACCATTTGGTCAATAATCTGTATTCTGAGTCACAAAGCAGTCAATTTACTTTCTAAGGTCATAAAAGTATTTATTGTCATAACCCAATAATATGTATTTAGTCCCTACTTGAGCTATGGGATTAAAATGCCATGGAACACTGAGGTTCTCAGTACCCAATACTATGGACTTTTGGGGTTGTCATAAATATCTGTATCAGTGATGTCTCGCAGAAATATAATGGAAGCCACATATAAAATTTTCTACTATCTACATTAAAAAAGTATTTTAACCCAATATAGCCAAAAATGTATCATTTCAACATATAAACAATATTTTTTAAATTATATTTTATTTTCTTTTTACTAGGTCCTAGAAATCCATTCTGTATTTTATACTTATAGCACTCTCAATATGGAGGCTAAATTGTTATCAGAAATACTTGATTGGTATTAGGTTTCATAAAACTTACAATTTAAAAAATAGATTCCCAGAACCAAGTTATTCCAAAAAATATGTAATTTTTTCAATGATTCAAAAATACTTAACTTTTTAAATTTAGACATGTTAATAAAAATTAAATAAAATTAGAAGCAAATTAAAAACTCAGTTCCTCAGTAGTACTAGACCCATTATAAAAAACTACTTTATGGAACAGCACAGACCTAGATCAATTTCTATCCACATTTCTTCTTCAGCAATAATATTTAAGCCATATATTTCTTTATTTTATTTCAGTTTGTCCTTTTTTGTTGAATGGAGTCCTCCTCTAAGAGATGATAATGGGAGACAGTCTTAGTAGCTAATGCATTGAATGAAAGGGCCATTCCTGGGTGGGAACTCTCTTCAGTTGGACCCCTGTAGAATGCTCCTTAATGTTTTTTTGTTTGTTTGTTTTTGTTTTTTATTTTTTTTATTTTTACAAGAGATAAATAGACTGACACCAAGCATTGTAAATGGATGAACACAACAAAAGCAACAATGACTGCAATTACCAAACACAAAACACACTCATACTATGTCATAATATTGACATTCAGTCCAGTAATCCTCCACTGTAACAGCTCCTTTACTTTGCAGTGAAAATTGATTTGTATATTTTTTGCCTCTGAGTCCTTGTGGGATTTTTTTTTATTTTATTCAGACAGAAAGTCACTCCTTAATGTTTTAATGGCTTCAAATATGTAGACCTTGAGTCATCATGACAGACAAGAAGAAAAGAGGGAGTGAAAGAGTGATAAAGGCTTTCTAGTCTTACAGGTGCTTCACTCCCACTTAAGGCCATGGGAGTACATGTTAATGAGAGTATCTGCTATCTTCTGAAGGCTTCTAAAGCAGAGCATTTCATTAATATTAAATTCAAATATAAGCTTGATTACAAGGCTATAGGCTTGAAAACCTAATAGGTACACTGAACGTTTAACTTACATTTGCATCCTATCTTGATGGCTTTTTTAATCTAGTCAACTTAGAAGGCTACTGATTCATTTTAACAATGCTGCCCTTACCAAAATATATGTTGATATATTCTTCCAAATATTGGTGTTGGTATGTATTCTAACTCTAAAACAATAGGTCTGATTTAACTTAGAAGTCATTCTGAGCAAGATCTACTAAGTAATAACACTATACTAAGAACAACTAAACAAACAATAACAGGGTGATTATGAATAAGAATAAGCTGTGGAATAAGTGTGAGGAACTTAACTGCAAGGTTTCTGCTCTGACCACATGAATGACACTAGTTAATCTAGTTAAATTCTAAGTTGCCTGAAGCAAATAAAAGAAAAAATAAATGTATCACAATATTTGAAAAGAATTACTTCTTAATGATTTGTTCCTTTGCTCTTAGAGATAGCTTTCATTTTCTTAGAAATTTGAATAAGTGCTTATTAGTTATACATAGCTGCATTTTGGTTTTTATAGAAGGACCATAGTAGGGGGAAGAATTTTTAGTAAATATTCAACTTTGGTGTACAGTAGACCCACTTGAGGAATTTGTTAGAATGTAGATTTCAGGGTCTTTTTCCAAAGATTTTAATTCTTCTCTAGGTTTTGGAAGAGAAAGACTCTTTTGCTCTCTTCACTCTCTTGTGCCCAGGATAGCATATCAGGCCTGTGGATTTCCCCACTTCGGGGAGGGGTTCTCACCTAATAAAGGCAGTTCAGCAAGAGGTTCTGCCCAGATATGAGGCACAGAATCACTCAGTTCGAGGGCTCTCTCCCTTTTCCCATTAATAAAACTGAAAACTTTACCATACCCAAGTAAACAGGTATTAAGAAAAATAATAACACAAGTCATTTGAGCTGCTTTCTGTCTAGTGTTGGGTTAAGAAGCAAGGTTGTTTCTGCAAAACTTGAATGAGGCCTGCCCAGCTCACTAGGGTACAAGGCACGTCAAAATTTGGTACTGAGAGCCAAGCCAGGTGTCAAAGATGGCCATTATTTTACTGTGTCCTCAGTTCCCCTGGAGTAGGTGTCTGGATGAGATTCAAGATGTTAGTCACCTTTGACACATTAATACTGATTCTTTGCAACAAGCATTTTGTTTCCTCACAAAAATCTCCTTGTTCCTGTCACCAAAGAAAAGAAAATAAACTACTAGCCTGCCTCATGGTTTGTGCATTTATTTGACTTGGATGAAAGGACTGCACACTTTTCATTAACCGACTTAAAAGAAAAAGGAACTCAACCATAACTACCACTTGTTTTATTTAGATTAGAAATTAAAAAGGTGGAGAAGGGAACCAAATGCTAGGGAGACCCAAGTGTGTGGCAAAACTGGTGTGTCTGGAGACTTCTACAACAGTACAAGTGAAAAATTAGGAATGCAGTGTCGCGTTTCTTAATTTAGTGTAGAGGAACTGATTTTCCAAACATACTGACGATCAGTAGCAGTGGGCAACAGGGTAACAATACATTTTGCATTTATACAGTCATTACTAAGTGACTTCTCTCCTCCAATTAGTCTTTGTAAAATCTCTAAGAAGTATTCTTTTCCAGAATTTAACATAAGTAGAAGTTATTTTCCCAAAGTTGCACATATGACTGACAGAGTTGAGACATGAAACCATATTTTTAGGCTTCACAAAAGCACATGATTTAATGTCCTGATTGAGTTATTCAGAAATGGATGGGGCAAAGTGAGACTTAGTTACTAATATCTGTGACTAATACGTTCAGTTGGTTTGGGTCTTTCCAACCCCCTTCTTACTAACCTCCTTCAGTTAATTAGTCACTAAGTTTAGTCATTTTAACCTTTTCATAATTCTTGACTCCATTCCTTCCTCTTTATTAGCAGTGTCCAAATTCATCCTAAAATGGACATTTACCAAACATCTCCTAATATTCTCATCACAATATTGTTTCTTTGTACATGGATTTCCCTCTGCCTGAAATGACTTCTTTCCTTCCTTGTCCACTTGTAAACTTCAGAAAATTCCTTCCTTCTTTCTTTATCCATAAAGTTCATACTCCTCCCTCAATATTCTTTCAGTAGGATCTTCTCAGGAAGGATAGACTTTCACCAAAAACATTTGGGTAGTATCAATTTCCCAAAAGGTTTTCAACTTATAACCAAAATATGGAAGCTAATGTTTATAGCTAGGAATCTGCAAAACTCTCATGAAAATGTGACACAAATTATAAACCATGGAGCACCTAAGGCTGTGCTTTTTTATCATTACAACTAAATATACCCTGGAGCTTAAGGATGTTTGTCTTCACATTGTTGCATGGCCATTTTTATTAATAGGTTGTTGAACTTTATCCTTGTGATTCGAACCTGTCCAAAATGACATGACATACACTTGTGATCAAAAGGTGATCAGTAAATCATGCAAAAGATTATAATTTTCTCAAAAGCCAGAGGGAAAATAGACTTCTTCAAGGAAGGAGTTCTTTACTTTAGGTTATGAAAAGTAAACAAATAAACATTCCCACCATACCAATGATTCCCATGTTTAAATCAACAGTGACTGTAATGAACCTATTTCTGCTGCTGTTGGCCCTGCCACATGGTGATACTCTCAAGCTGTTACTGTTTTACAACTGCTAAACCAGAAAGGCACATGCAACCGAAAGCTTTCCTAGATCGCTGCAAAGGATGACAATAGCATATCAATGACTCTCTTACTAAACCTCAGTAAATAAACACCTTCCTTTTCATAGTTCCCAGTAACTCTAATATTTTTAAATTAATTAATTTACTTATTTATTTTATTTTTGGCTGCGTTGCATCTTCGTTGCTGCGCATGGGCTTTCTCTAGTTGTGGCGAGCGGGGGCTACTCTTTGTTGCGGTGGACGGGCTTCTCATTGCGGTGGCTTCCCTTTGTTGCGGAGCACGGGCGCTAGGCACGCGGGCTCAGTAGTTGTAGCTCGCAGGCTCTAGAGCGCAGGCTCAGTAGTTGTGGTGCAGGGGCTTAGTTGTTCCGCTGCATGTGGGATCTTCCGGGACCAGGGCTCTAACCCGTGTCCCCTGTATTGGCAGGCAGATTCTTAACCACTGCACCACCAGGGAAGCCCCCCAGTAACTCTAAACATGCACCTTCGTAAGCCAAGAAGTTACAAGAATGTCAGCATTTGTACAAAAGAAAACAGAACTTTGTAACCACTAAGTGTGACTAATGGTGGGAAACGCAGTCACTAAAAGAAAGAGTTCACTGTGCTATTTAAGATAAAAGATTAAAATCTCACACCAAGAATAACAGTAGTCTAACTACTTCATTCATTCCCCAGGGTTTGGAAGCTATATAATCAAAATGAGATGCAAACATATATACAATAAATGGTAGTACTGACAGATTAAAATTTTCTTTCTCTAACCGAGAGACATAATGCCGACACTCATAAATTACAGCTAAGGAAAGAAACCCAAGCACTGGCTCACTATCATACCTCTATCTAGGCGTCAGAAATGCTTGCGACACATATTATGTTATAGGGCGCTAAATTCCAAAACACTATTAAAAATAGACATCCTAAAAGAAATCACTTTGCCCTCATATATATTAATTCTTGATTAATAACAATAAACATTTTCTGTACCTGTTACTTGATTTGGGCTAGTCTCTTTTTAGCATTTCCTATCCTTCCCCCCACCCCTTCTAGCTCCCTTCCCTTTTCACTGAAACCCAGAAACAAAGCAGAAAAAGAGACTGTTACACTCTGTAGTTTGCAGGTCTCGTCTTTCAGAAAGACAAAATCGTTCGTCAGGTTGAAGTGTCTATTTTTGGCTTAGGTCACTCCTTATCTTGGGACTTTTCATGAAATTTTGTCTTATTGTACTCAATAAGACAGACTGTTTTCTGTTATTTTATTTCATATGTCAGAGACTAATCGATATTAAGGAGATTAAGATGGTAAAAACATACAGTATTATCATTTACTCTTTAATAGTCATTTCCTCTTTTGCTTCATCCTCACGTAATGTCTAGTCTTGACTCTTTGTAATGCAAAATAGCTATTTCTTCTCTTTATTGTACATAATATATATCTTAAATACCCACATATCTACGCTTCTAGAAAATGCAGGTATGATGAGACCCAAAGAGAGGCAGGGTACACAAATAATAACAACAATAGCAATAACATTTATTGAGTGCTTGTCATATGCCAGGAATGCTTCTAAGCACTGTATATCTCTTAGCTCATTTAAACTTGATGACCACATAAAGCTCTCTTTTTTGTTCTTATTTTCCAGAAGAAACTAAAGCCAATAGAGATTAAGTACCTTGACCAAGAACCACATAGGTGGTAGAGTAAGGATAAGAACCTGAGTAATCAACCCAGAACCTGTGTACTGTGAGCTGTTATAATATGTGGTTTCCAAAAAAAAGGAGAGAATTTCAAGTGCAGGTGATGAAAGTTCCACTCCATAGGGAGTAAATGTAAACGTGCCATATCCTCAAAGAAAATGGAACAAACATTTCTATGAATACTAGAAAAGGAATATTATTTGTGTTGTAAATCCCACTGAAAGTTAAATGGGCTTTTTAAAAGGGGGGGGGGGTGAGGGGGAGAAGCCTGAATAGCAGGTGTTAACTGGGATTCAGTGGTATCACAGCCATTTAAGGTTTGTCTAACTAACATATGACCAAATGCCCTGGACTTCTGTTGTTTGTCTGGGGTTTTGTTTCATTGTCTTCTTACTTTTCTAGCAAATGAAAGCTGTGATACATACCTATAATAACAAAAGGTCTGTGTGAAAGAAAAAGTTCTCCTTGTCTCTGAATATCTCTTACAAAGACTTGGTTAGGAAAGACATAATATTTTCAGTGATGTTAGAAATGGAGAGTGAGGTTATAAAATTGTACATAATCTCCACCTTTACAAGCAGAGGCTGAGTCAGTGCTTCGTGAAAACTTAAAGAATCAGGGAATGTGGAGTTGAGAACATAATGAAAGAACCAGAACAATGATAGTGAGAGTTAAAAAGGCTTGAAACAATACTATAAATAAACTATTGTTTATACTAGTTCCTAACCAAATACTAGCAAAAGCTTTAAAAATTAATTAAAATATTCCAATAGAATAAGATGCAGTTTCCATGGGGTTTTACTTTTACCTAATTGTAAGCAGCATGCTTATCCAAATTCCACAACAGCCTGAAAACATATCAGATTTATGAAGCTTCCTTCTCATGTTGGTAACAAAGCAGGTATCAAATTAGTTTATTAAAAAAGCACATTGATCTGTAGGTCACTTGCTTAAGTATGCAAATATTCAAATCAAGACAATATCTCCATAGTTTTCCTTGTAGGTCATAGTGTTTTGACTCTAAAGCTAAAGAAAATATAGTTTTACACAAATATTGTACTCTAGTTACAAAATATGTTTCTCACAGAGATATGGATTAGCAATTCTGAAGTATTTTATGTGTATTTATGGATTGAGGAAATAAGTAAATATATTGTAGGAGAAAGGAGATACATTATTTTCTCAATGAGCACATCTAACACTTAGATCTTGGTTTCTAAACACCATTTTTCAGCAAAAGAAATCTGGGCTCCTTGAATGGCTGATCCAAGGGATGGATCAGAAAAAAGTATAAGATGAACTTGGAGAATCTTGTGGTAGCAGAAAATAAGAAGTGTTCTAAAAATGATGATAATATGAAGAAAGGACACAGGAGCCAACTTGAAGATTGGCCAAATGGCCAAATCTGGACAATTTGAGCAACAAAATAAATACAAGTTGTAATGGATTAAAACTCATAGATTGAAACAAATACCCATTAGTCCATATTAATTGAATAAGGTGTAGAAGAAATGATAAAATAGAAAATCACCATTTGGAAAATACCACAGTGACAATTGTTTCAATAAGGAATCGTCAATGAATGCTAAAATTTGTGGTTGAAAGTAGGATGAAAAACTGGTCATTTACATAGTCTCAAGGTATCTCCCCACAAGATGCTTACTAATTACAAAAAAGGAAACTAGCAACTTAACAACAGAAAAACCCGGCAGACCTCAATTGAGAAATCAAAGTTAACATCATTAGTAATTAGACATCTTGACATCACATGCTTCCTGATATGAAGAGCATAGCATCATTCTATGGTACTTTTGTCAAAAATGCATAATCTGAATTTAATCATGAGAAAACATCAGAAAACCCAAGTTGAGGGACTCCAAAATAACTGGTCACTACTCTTCAAAAGTGTCAGGATCATGTAGGGTAAAGAAAGATTGAGGAACTGTCCCAGACTGGAGGAGACTAATAGACATGACAACTAAATATATGTGTGATTCCTGTTGTATTCTGGTCCAGAAAAAGGACATTGGTGGTGCAATACAGTGGTACATCTATAGGTTAGTTAATAGTATTATGTCAAAGTTAATTTCCTGGTTCTGATATTTGTAAGATGCTAATATCTAGAAAAAGGTTATATGGGCATTCGTTGTACTACTTTTGCAAAATTTTTATATGTCTGAAATTATGTCAAAGTAAAAAGTTAAAAAATAAAATATAAATTTTAAAATGTCCTATGATATTGAATGGTAACCTCTTCATTAGTAATTCTCAGTAACAATAGCTAACATTTGCACCATGAACTGCTTTCAGCTACCTTATTTCATTTGATCATTATCCCCTGTTTTACAAAATATTTGTAGTGACTTGCCACTGCTAGTGAACATCAGAACTGACTCTCAAATCCAGAGTGTTTTGAACCAAGAACCAATGTAATATTTGCCACATCAGCTGCTTATCTGGTTTTACATTTCTATGAAACCTTTCTTGGTGTGGGAAGAGAAAGGAGGAGTTAATCATACTACCTATACAACAGATTGTTCAAGTATTTTGGGACAAAGTGGAATATTTAGTGCGTGGACTCATTCAAATTGAACAGAAACAATGATCAATCCAGTACATCCCCAAAAATGTGTAACTGAAGAAGATAGGGGGCCAGATAAACACCATGAACAATAATAATGAGAAGCAATATGGGAAGAAAAGAGGAAACTGATATGACAAAGCTCTAGGGTAATAAAGAGATAAGGCAAAGAAAGAAACAAATCAAAGGGAATCAAAATGGAAGAAAGAGTAAAGAAAGAAAGAAGTGGTTAGAGAAAGGATAGAAGCAAAACACTGAACTTCAAAGAGGAAAGGGCCTGCCACTCTGAAGTAGAATGGAAGTGACCCGGGTGTTGATGTGGTGGTGGCCAACTCATAGCTGTCACCTGCTCTATACAGTTTCAAATCCATTAGAATTCATAACATGAAGCAGCTGAAACTGCTGCTAAGAGAACTTAAAGTCTAAGAGAACTTAAGATTAATTCTTCTGAGATGGCATCACTGGCATCCAAAGGCACTGAAGCAGTCATCATAGGACAAAGTCTGGGGTCTCCTGGTTGATGATGTACTCTAGCCAGCATCTTCCGTGAACTAAGAAGAAGCAAGTGTAGATTCATGGCAAAAGTCTAGATGAAAAACACTGGCTCCAAGACCCCAATAAGTACCTAATTCACTCTGAACCCCTCTCTGGACCTCTGCCCAGCATCACTGCTCTCTTCAGTCTGGTTTTCACACAGCCACGTGGGTGTGAACATACTCCGGGAGTCCTGGTGATTTCTAGATAACACTTGAGCTGAAATAGAGCCTAGCTGACTGGACACAGACAAGTGAAAAAGTCACAGAACAGTAAGTGGCAATTAGCAGAAGAGACTGGTTTCCATTACCTACTTTCGTAGTCATAGTTTCTGAGTCTGATATGTAAAGTCACACACAAAAATTAGCAGAAGAAATGAAAGAGAACAAAACCACAATTTTCTTAAAGGCTCACTTTAAATGGAAGAAATGTACTGTACTAGCCATCAATGAACTAAAAAATAAACAATTACAATCCAGAAATGGTCATTAATTATGAAAAAGTTATCAATTTAAAATTAGTCTAAGAAAGCATTATTTTTGGATGATAAATTACAAGACATTTAATATCATGCCAGATTTAGTCATAACTTTGAAGAGAATAAAGAAGATAATAAGATAATTGATCAACCCAGAATACCAAATTTTGTACTAACCCTTATAAATACCACTTATTTACATACTATTTATTATACCAAGTGACAAAAAGTCACCCATGCTTGAATATCAGAAAAGTGTTAAACTAAACAGATCTATTAATAAAAGGGATATTGGAGTCTGCAGAAAGAAGCACTTGTGTTGGACTAAAAACGGAAAGATTAGAAAATCTGAGACTCAATATCATATCAGATGGTCTCTATGGGGAAAAGTTCAGTAATAAATTATATAATAATGAAGGCTTTTATGATATCATGCCATTCAAGTTCTTTTCTGAAAATTTTTTTCAAATAAGCTGTCAAATACTAGTTAATAACCACTTATTACCACAAGAAAACTGCTACCCTCATAGACCTCCGGAGGTAAATACATCAATGCATTCGTCTAATAAGAGCTGAGCTGCCAGGTTAATAACTTTCCAAAAGCTGCCAAACAGACGTTCTATGGCTAAATTGTTTACTACAGTTCTTAGCTGTCAAAAAAATAAAGGTGCTTCTCTGCATCTGATTAAAATCAATAACAGCACCAAATTCGGCATCTCAGAAAGCAGGCAGGTAGACGGGTTCCTGTGTGAACTTACTCTACAGAGAATTCTCTGGGAACTTAACAATGGAGTAACAGGAAATTGCAAGGTAAAGGAACTACCAACTCAAGAAAATATCAGCTAATACCTTTGTTTCAAATCAAAGCTCAGATTTAAGATAAAAACTTAACCTGGTCCTTTGGAAATAACAAGTTACCAGAGGCCTTTGCTGCCGGCCCCCAAGTCTGTAAACACAGTCCTAATTATTCTGGTTATAATTTATGGCTCAACATTGGTATCAGGAATCAATCTCAAATCTCTTAAGCAGTCACAGGATCTGTTCCCTGACAGTATTCACCAAAAGCAGCACCAGCTGTAACTCAGCACATCCCACGGTCCTAGGAAATATCACCAGCAATTTCAGCACTTTCCACCTTAACATAACACATGTATTTATTAATTCTCTCCCCTCTCCCTCTCCCTCTCTCTCTCTCTCTCTCTCTCTCTCTCTCTCTCTCTCTCTCTCTCTCTCTCTCTCTCTCTCTCTCTCTCTCCCTCTCTCTCTCCCTCTCTCTTTCTCTCCACCTCCCCTCCACCTCCACCCCCTCCAGGCTCATGGTAATATGACCTTTACATATTATTCTTTCTGAATTATTTTAGCATTTCACATTAATAATAAAGCTCATAAATGATATCATACACAAGTTGCTTGGCATTTCCATAAAACAGTTCAATATAATTTTATTTTCCTTAATGGCTCTTTCTAAGACATTAAGAAAATGTTTATTACCTCAAACAAACAGAAAACAGCAATAAAAAATAGGCCACTATTATTATTGCTATGCATTTGCTCAGTGTGATTTGCTAAACAAATAAGGACTAACCCTCATAAAGCTACTAGTATCCTATTCTCGCTTGAAAATAAAAATATTAGAAGCCGAGTCCCAATGTGACACCACTGAGCTGCCTGCAAACGTCTGAAGGAAGACTAAGCATTTAGTATTTTCTCTTTTGTGATATCGAAGTAACCCCACTTTTCTGAGATAGCATCATACACTTTTCAGAACTGCCTGCAAAGGTGCCCTGAGCCACATGATCTGGCATCCCACAGCTCAGTGGCACAAAGGTCTCACCTTGTTCCCGAGGAGTCCCTCTCAACCAGCTGAGCTATGTGCCTCATGGCACATGCTCTATTCGTCCTCCCGTGTTTCCGAAAGGACTCCCTCAGAGCCTTCAAGCCTCAGTCCCAGGCTCATGTCAGGGGAGCTAAGGATACTCCCTGGAATGTTCCACAAATTAAACAGTAGAGGATGGGACCGCAAACAGAGACAGAAAAAAAGCACTGCACAGAAAGAACTCTCCCTGTTTCTCAGCGTTACACAGCAGTTACCATTAGCCAAAGCCTCTTTTTCCCCCTCCTCCATTCTCTCACTCACCTTCAACGATTATTTGGCCTGTCAAGGCAGTGCTTAAGGAGATTAACCTGTTTGGTTTTTTTTAATTTTTGTTTTTGTTTTCTGCATGAAATCTCTTAGCTGATAATATACCATCAGGCTTACTTGTTTCTTTCTTTTTCAGGAATATGAAAACATAAAATAAGAGAACAGTGTACAATTATAGTGTGGTTTGAAGACTGAACTGAATGAAAATCTACAGTGTATTGAGAATATTCATATTAAATGGATTCAATGTCATTAACATTATTACAAGGAATTAGATTAAAAATGTAACCCAAAACAGAATGTATTACCAGTTACACCTTGATTTTAATATGGTAATTTTGCAGCTGCCTTTAGGGTTACTCTGGACTCTGTAAGAATGCTTTTTAAAACGTTACAGATTCACTTGCTCTTTTCTCAGCCATAATTCCTCACCTAATCAATAGAACACAGAAAATCATGAGTGACTCTTTTCACAGTTTTGCCAGATGGTACTTAACTAGTACCCTTCTAATTGCAGAGCAGAGGAGGTAATTCATTATATGCAGTGGATGCCATAGGCTAGCATTTGTGTTTAATTGTCTCAGGGAACTCACAGGTGAGAAAGACCTCTGAAAAATGGGACAGTGGGGTAGAAAAACAAGTCACCAAAAATCAAGTCTGGTTTGCCTTTTCCTGACTCGGTATTCTGGGGCAAATCACCTAGATCATTTGGACTCATTTCCCATATTAAAAGATTGAGATAAGATGGTTATAGCTATTTTCTAAGTGGGTTTTTGTCCCAATGTCCAATAAATTCATTCTAAGAGGAATGTAGTGTGTAATTTATAATTTGTTAATTGCAGAGGCCCAGAATAGATAATTAACATGAAACACTACCCAAAAGAAATTTTTTTTTTAATTCTGTAATTTCAATCCTATCTTGAAATCTAAATTTTTACTAAATTTATAGGAAAAGTTACACATTTCAATTTCACCTCCCTTTCCCCCTTCTCCTGCAGAGGTATTAAGGCCCAAACTCACCAAAGAAGGGAGAAGCAGGGGTTCCCTTTCACTCCCGGAAAATATCAAGTTGGCTTTGATTTGCTAGACAACAGTTTTACCCATACAACACCTTTTATCCTCACAGTATCTGAGAGCTGAATATAAGCAGTAGTTTAAAAATATACACATTAATAAACCAAGGACTTGACAAACACAAGAAGGAAGATGGAAGAGAGAAAAGCATTTTAAGAAAATGATCCTGCGATTTAAATGATTCCAAATCAAAGTTTATGTCAAATTTGAAAACGTTACCAGGGTTCTTGAGAAGGCCCTGGATGAGTCACTCTTGCTGAATGGGCTCTACCCTTAATCTGACCCAGAATATACAAGGCCAACCCAAGTGCAGAAGGAGGCCAGAGGAGAAACAGGAAGTATTCATGTCACTCACCATCATGTATAAAGCTGTTAAGCAAGTGATATTTCTTATCATAGAGAATTAAATCTGTGTATCGAATGCCTTCATCATGGCATTATTTGAACACAAGAAATGTCTCATTCCACTGAATGGCAACTTCTGTAAGTGATTTCATTAAAAATACGGCTGTTATTCGGAAACTAGTAATTTCATACTCAAAGGGACTATTCCTAGTATGCCTTCAAGTTATATTTGCACCCTGTACTAACAGAGCTGAGATTTCGCTGCTTTTCTTACTGCATAGTCAATATATAGTGCAGAGAGCTGGAGGCTGTCCTCCCCCATGCACCATAAACACCAGTTGTCATCTAAGAATAGACAGTGTTTGCATTTGTGTTACTGAAACAGCAGAAGGTATATCATGACTTCATTACCATTTCCCAGATGACTTTATAAAATATGGAGTTAAAACTCAATCTTTTAACTTTATTTTCTGGTTTGCAATGGACATGTTTTTGGCATTTGGGGAAAGAAAATTCTTTGTAGTGAGGGACTGTCACACACATTGCAAGACACAGGGCATTCTTGACCCCTGGGCACTGACTGCCAGTAGCTTCACCCAGTCACTGTTATGACCAAAATACCCTCATGCATTTTCAAAAGCCTCTTAGTGAATGGCATAACCCACGACCCCAGACCCACAGCTGATGAAAACTAGCCCATTGGCACAAGGAAAGGTCAGGCTAAACTTTATCATGTAATCTACAGACTTCCAGATCCTTACTCCTCTATAAAGTCAAACATCTAAATTTCAGAGCCCTGTCAATTACACACATAGCCACACTCTTATCAAAATTGTTCAAAAGGAACACTACTATTTAGCCACAGAGACTTTTTCAAAGCTGGAACCATCTTAGAAAGTATTAACTCGAGCACCTTTATTTTATAGATAAGGAGACTAAAGTCCAGAAAAACGAAATGATTTGCCTGAGTTCACAGATGCTAATTAATACCAGAAGCAGTATCAGAGCCCACCTCTTCCTAGTTCCCTTCCCTTCCACTCTCCCCAAACCGTAGATTACAAAGTAAAGAAGGATCTTTTGAAACATCTCTCCAGCCATTGTTTAAATATAAAATTTTACCTGTGGTGAGCCAGAAGGTTGACTTTCTTACGCCTGAAACTCTTTTTTTTCCTGACAATTCTGTCCTGAATAATATTTTCACACACCACTAAGAACTTACTTTTAGAAAAGTTAATATGTACCTATTGAAAAGCTGTTTTTTAAAAATCCAAGGTAATACTCTTTTTTAAAAAAAAAAATGGAAAAGTCCTCAAGTCTTTTCTAGTGAATCTGGATGCTGTATTTTCAAACAGAATTGTTCTAAGTCTTAAATACACCCTCCGACCAAAAACCAAATGCAACAGTAAAACACAATAATGAACAAAGGCTAGTCAATGCAATATTGCCTGCTTTCTCTTTAAAGTAATGGCATACAGTCAATAAATATCTTAAATACATTCATTGTGTTCATTAATGGGAAAAAACAACCCAGTATAAAAATTTATGACTTCCGTTTTTCCCAAAATGTTTTTTTGTTGTTTACCATCAGTATCAGTGTTGCATTAACTATCAGTAGACTGCCAATCTCTTGTCTGTATGTGCTTTTCAAAATAAATATCTCAATTAGTAAAATACTGAATGCAGTTTTTTGAGTTCTTAATTTAATTCCCAGTTTTACAGCTGTTCAGGCATCTGGACTATTATCATTAAAATGTTTCAAATTGAACACAACTTAGATATTCAGGGCTCTGGGCTACTCGCAAAGAATGTTAAACTTTTATCTTGTAGTTCTAGAAGAAAGTACAGGATCTAACTACTCAATGTCCTTCTACATATAAAGTAATCGACTTCTGTGGGATTCACCCACCTGCGCCACGAGCAGGCAGCATAGAAAAAATAGGAGAAAAGACTACACAAAACTAAAGTCACACAACACAAAACAGCATTTTGTGGAGAATTAACATCTTTAGTCAATATAAGACAACATATACTTTTAACCACTCAAGTCATTTAGATATACCCTTACCTAATTTTATCATGATTTCCAAATGCCATTTTTGAATAGGTAATGGTCCTTAATTACCTGGAGGCCTTGTTAAAAAACTCAAATGGCTGGGCCCAGGTGGGTCTCAGTAATTTGCATTTCTAACAAGTTCCCAGGTGAAATTGATGCTTCTGGTCTTGGGACCACACTCTGAACTGATACTTTAAAGGATTTTAAAAATACTTTATTTTTACAGTTATCAATAATAAGAAGCACATTTTTCATTTTTACCTAGTGTGTGAGGTGCATACACGCACACACACAAAAAAAGGAAGTTAAAACATGAAACAATTCTTACTTTTACTATATATAATGAACACTGATTTTTTTTCTATTCCATTCCATCCTGTTCTATCCCTTTTCATTTAAAAGGAAACACTGGTCATGAACCACTGACTTGATTTTATGACCACTGATAGAGCAAGACCTATAGTTTGAAAAATACTGCTCAGGAATCCAATGTTCATCATTTAATAATAACTGTTGACATGTATTGACATTTACCAGATGCTAGATAGCCTTCAAGTCTCTTTGCATGCTCACTTCATAAACTAAAAACCCATAACAATACTATGGAGTAGGTATTATTAAATGCCCATTTTCACAGAGAGGAAATCTGTGGTTCAAGGAGGTTAATACAACTTGCCCCAGGTCACAGGGCTTGTGTGTATCAGAGCCACGTTGGAACATAGGTCTAATTCCAGATTATAATGATAAAGTATGGTATAATATCTCACAGTAAGATATTTTACTTTTGAATCCCAGATCTACCACTTAGTGGCTGTGTGACTTTGGTAAGTTACTGACTCCCCAAGTTTCCGTTTTCCCATCTATAAAAGAGAGATGATAATAGGTCCTACTGATGTGGGAGCTCGAGGATTAAAGGAGATAACCCAGGACAGGAGTTTGGCATAACTAGCACATAGTAAGTCTTCAATAATTGTTACCTATTGTTAGACACAGAAACTGACTCATTTGTCACATCATACACTGCCTCGCTTCCCTTGGCTTCTACTTTCCAGTACTATCTCCGAATTTGCCTTTTCTCCTGATTCCTTGGCTTCTGACACTTATTATCCTGTGACCTTGCTTCTCCCCTTCTCCCATCCATCCTCCTCCAGCAGCTCCATCTGTTGTGTGGGAGTTCTCAGGGCTCCTCACCCAGATAATTCCTTGTAACCTCCACCTGTTTCTAGGCACCAAAATTCAAGCCTCCCTCACAGAACCTCCCAACTTGAGCCTAACCCCGTAGACACAGAAAAGTTATTCCATGATGAAATTGTGAGTTGTTACCAAAGTATGAAATCTCTAATCAGCAAATGACAAATGTGAGAGGGCTAGTCCTTCTGTATACCCATAGATGCCTTTGTATAAAATTGTTGGCACCGCCCTTGACCATTTCACAGTAACAATTAAACCATAATGGGATACAAAAACCAAAACGGAATTCTGAAGTTGGTACTCATGTGGCTAAATCATGTACTCATGATTTTTATGAGTACTCATGTAGTTTTATGCAATTAGGTGCAACAAGATAACATCAGGCTCCTTTGACTCCCCTAGCTCATCTTTTCTTGCTAGAAGTTTCTTCATATAAGAAATTTTAAAACCAGATATTCACAACACAATAAAATAATCAAAGATGACACCTCAAGGAGGCTGGAGAACATTTTTCTCTAGGTATCTTTACAGATAGGAGTGAGATGCACTCCAACAGTTCTGTGATAAATGCTCCTTTCTTGAGAAAGACTAGCTTTGAAATTACTTTCCCTATTGCCCATTTCATTTCTGTGTGCCCAGTAAGCACTGCCACCACTAACTCCACTTTTCTCCCCTTCTCGGTTGCTACCCCCAGAGAAATAATCCTTTCCTTCTATATTTTAGCTTTTTCTTTTCTTACTTTTTAATTGAGGTATAGTCAATTTATGATGTTATATTAGTTTCAGGTTTACAACATAGTGAACTCAATATTTTTATAGATTATACTCCACTTAAAGTTATTATAAAATATTGGCTATATTCACCATGCTGTACATTGCATCCTCATGTCTTATTTTATACCTAGTAGTTTGTACCTCTTAATCCTCTTCCCCTATCTGGCCCCACTTCTGCTCCCCCAATGGTAACCACTAGTTTGTTCTCTGTGAGTCTGTTTCTGTTTTGTTATATTCTTTCATTTGTTTTATTTGTTTAGATTCCACATATAAGTGAAAACATACAGTATTTGTCTTTCTCTGTCTGACTTACTTCAGTAAGCAAAATACCCTCCAGGTCCAACTATGTTGTTGCAAATGGCAAAATCTCATTCTTTATTAATGGTTATATAATATTCCATTGTGTATATACTCCACATCTTCTTTATCCATTCATCTGTAATGGACACCTAGGTTGCTTCTATATCTTGACTATTGTAAATAATGCTGCTATGAACGTTGTGGTACATATATCTTTTCGTATTAATGTTTTTATTTTCTTCAAATACATACCCAGGTATATAAAGAGCTCATACAACTCAATATAAAAAATGGTAAAATGATTAAATGGGCACAAGACCTAAATAGACATTTTTCCAAAGAAGACATTCTGATGGCCAACAGGCACATGAAAAGATGCTGAACATCACTAATCATCAGGGAAATGCAAATCAAAACCATAATGAGATATCACCTCACATCGGTCACAATGGCTAGCATCAAAAAAATAACAAATAATAAATGTTGGTGAGGATATGGAGAAAAGGGAACCCTACTACACTGTTGGTGGGAATGTAAAAGTTGGTAAAGCCACTATGGAAAACAGTATGGAGGTTCCTGGAAAAAAAAAAAAATATATATATATATATATGTATATATTTATTTACTTATTTATTTATTTATTTATTTATTTCAGCTTTTTGAGTTGGGTCTCTAGTCCTCAGCTCTAGGACCACCTGCCCCCTTCTCTCTCTGCCACCTCCAACTGTTGCTCACAGTGTTCCTGGGGCACACTTAGTGGTGGATATAAACTTGGTTTACTGTAATACAGTGCACTGTTCATGAAAATACAAGGGCTGCATCTTTATAGTCATCTTTTTACTATAATTTGATGCACCCAATATTAAAAGTACTGACATATAGAAAGTACTGACATATAAAACTTCTCATAAGACGTTTTGCCTAAAAAAAAGAAGCCCACCCCTTACCTGGGGTTTCCTGGGATCATTTCACAAATAAATTACTTGCCCTTGGGGTAAACGTCTGGGAATTAAACAATAAGGATACATCATTGTAGTTTCATGGACCATATCTTTGCTGTTTACCTCTCACTAGAAGTAAAGTCTGGTCAAGCCAATCACTATAGATTGATTCAGTTACCAGCCTATAGTAGAGGGAGCTTCTTTTCTCATGAGAGAACCCTGATGGTGGCAATCCATCCCAGGGGCCTCAACTTATTGGCACCAGAATGTCATCTAAAAGACCTGCAGGAGAACTTCAAGGCCAGTTCCTGGAGGCCATATTGGGACCAGGGTCTATACTGTATGTCAGACTCATTGAAACACAGATTATCATTCTAAAATTACTATTGAAGAGAAGAGCACTGAGAGGAGGTGGTATATTAGAAATAGCAGGGTATTTGGATTCAGATAGATTTGTTTTTCTCAACTCCATACGCCTTACTAACTATAATGTCTTGAGTAAGTTTTACGTCTTTGAGCCTAAACTTCCTCATACAGTGGGAATAATATATCTGAATTAGATATAATATAGTTTACTTCTAGAATTATTAATTATTTCTAACTATTTCTAGAATTAGAAGTAGTGTATGTTAAAAAATCTCATGGAGTGCTTGGTATGGGCTGGCCAAAAAGTTCGTTTGGGTTTTTCCATAAGACATTACGGAAAAACCTGAACGAACTTTTTGGCCAACCCAATACTCAGTAGGTACTTAATTCATTAGAGTGCTTATTATTATGAAAGTCTATGTGACTTAAGGCAAGAGAAAAACTCAGGACAAAATGAGTTATTTCCCCTCAGGAAATTTGAAAAATTACTATCTTTTCTGAGGACTCAATTTGATGGGCAGAATACAGCCCTAATTACAGATCCTAATTATGACTTTAGTCTCAATTTACTGATAGCTTTCATTTGTACGAAAAAGAAAGTTTTCTCTTCTGCTTCTCAGAGATATTCCTGAGGGCGCTCTTCTGTACGTTTATGATATGCATATTGAAAAGAACTCACATGTTTGGTCTTAAGTACCTACTTTCAAAATTACCTGGATATGATTTTCTTTCTAAGGTTTTCAAGAAATGTAAATTTGAGGCAAGCCCATTTTATCTATCAGGGAGTATAAAATCAGTACCTAGAATGTTTCAAGGAACCACAAAAAATAATCTGGAAAAATTATTGGCTCTGAAATACTAAAGCTACAAAATAGAATTTTATAAATATTGAACTACATGTCTTAAAAAAGTAAAAAAAAAAAAAAAAAAAAAAAAAGTGGAGGTAATTCAGTCTATTTCCATAATGGATTTGAGTTAACTTTTAACTTAGTTAAAAGGTAGGGGTATGTTAAGTGCATTAAAGTAAGGCTAAAAGGATGCAAACCATGTCATTAGAAAACCTCAACAAGGGTACAACTGTGCATCAAATTTAGTTCTGAGTTTCTTGGGTGACAAGACAAAATGAGAAACATGGTGATTTTTAGCCTCTTTTCTTCTAAGAAAAGAAACAACACTAGTTAATCAGAAGAGACACACTTTTAAAGTGGTTAAAGGCAAAGATGAATTTATAGAGATCTTTATATAAGGAATATTGAAATACATAACAAAAAGTGCCAAGATGTTTTCCATGGAGTCCATCTCTTTTCTATTGACTCCCAGTAAAAAATAAAAAGTATTATATTAAAGCATAGTGAATGAAGACAATGTAACAAAAAGGAGTTATAATATGATTAGGATAGGTAAATTTCCAGTCATATAATTTGATAAAAATAGAGAACATGGAAGATTTAGAAAGCTGAGTAGACTATTACTCTTAAATATCAATGGTTGCTCTTCCAGTCTTCTCAGAGATACTATATAAAGAGGAACTTGAGCAACTTGAACTATATATGGTCCCTGGATAGTGCCTGAAACACAAGTATTATGCATCCTTTATTGACAAATTATCCACATGCTAAACGGCAGTTATGCAAGTGACAAAAGTATCACCGCCCTGAAAATGAAATAAGCCCATTTGTATTTTGGCTCAAAGGGAGTGTAACCCTCACCTCCCTTCTACAGGTTAGGCAGCAGCAATAACTGCAGACAAAAACAAAGTTTTTCCAGGAAGCAACTTTGAGCGTAAACGCTCAAATGAGATGAAAACAAAACCAATATAATTAAAAAAATCAATAAAACGAAAGTAGGTGCCCTTCCGAATTTCCTCCTCTCCTTCCACCTCCACGTTCCCCTTTAGTTAAATCTGATTCCCTCAAGCACTAGCACTCAAGATAATTATTAAATAAGCAAAATTAGTATTTCTATTTTGTTTTATTAATTAAGATTATTGCCCATTCCACAGGCAACAGAATCCATTATTAGTCCTCACAGCTAAATCCAGGACCTCCCACTGGGATCTGGCAGATTACAGATTTTACAGTATAATATAAAAAACAATTGTGGAAAATGTATAGCTATTCTAACTGCTTCTACTCTCTTTAAACTCAAGTGTATTTTGTAATTTCAAAAAGGAAAAATGGTTCCACACTAGATTTTGTTTTGTTTTGCTTTTACTTTAGAATAGCAAAAGCACAAAATTTCATCTATTCTAGGAATTAAATAGGCTTGTGTGGGCTGGTCTGGAAAGTGAATTATGTTTGGTAGCACTGTCACTTTTGGAAAGTGAACCCTGAGTCCAAATAGACATTTTTGAAATGAACTTTGGGGAAATAACTACCTGCATAAATTGGAGTCCACCACTGCTTTTTTCATTCATGACTTTGCTTGCTCATTCACTTAGGAAACATTAACAGATGCCGACTGTGTTTCAGACACTGTGCTAGGCACGAGATGCAGGTGGTTCCCTCACCACCAATACACTCATTAAGGTACTCACTGTAGTGGGTTGGGGGGTTGCATAAAAATTATTAAAATAATTATTCACAGTATGTTTAAAACATCATGGAAGCAGATAAGATGAAATGATTAATTCTCCCTGCACAGAATTGGGTAAGTCCTCCAAAGGAAGTTCCACTTGAAGTGGACCACCAATAATCAAGAGGGGCTTTCCAGGCAGAGGGCATTCCAGGAGAATGAAACCCAGGAGCAAGAAATCAGAAGTATGAAGAGTGAGAGGCCCTTGTGTAGGAAGACAAAACTAAAAAGGAAGGGCTTTGAAGAGCTTTTAGTTGCTATACTAAAGCGTTTAAAGTTACTTTTATGGATCTTTGGGATCTATCAAAGGTTTTAGAACAAGGGACTTATACAATTAGATCTGCACTTTATAAAGATTAATTGTGGCAATGCCACAGTAGAATGGAGATGCTGCTTAAAAGCACACATGTACATAGTAACCTCTGAAAACTGAACACTCTTTGAGTCTTTATCACAAGAATCCCTCCACTTCCAAATGTGCTTTTACTTAGCTGCTGAAACCATCATAATCTTGTAAAGTTTGAGTTCATATAGCAAAGACAGATGGGTTACCATTGCAAGACTCAATATGAAGTTCCAACTCTTCACATGAAGAGCATTAACTTCATGACTAAGTTGCCTATTTACGACTTTAATTTTAAATACCTTTCTCCATCTGGGAGAAATATTAATCCTTTAACCACAAGTTTAAGTGTAAACAGGCATCTTTTTATTTTAAATCTCTTCTGCTTTTTTCCTCAGTAAAGTGTGATCAAGATAGAATGGATACCTCAGGTTCTCATTATCATCAAGCTTCTCCACACTCATGTATGACCAATTGGGTGGCTGTTCCTCCTTACTGGGCTCCAAGCTGGGGCTCTATCCACCTCCCCCATCTTATTTTTCCAAGGCATTCGGCTTTACCAAAAATTGAAACAAGGCAGAAAGAAGGAATCAGCATTACATAAGCTCAACTCATGGGAAAAGAACCCTTCAACATTGGCCAGAAAAATCACAGGAGAATAAGCACAGGTAACAAAGACGGTCCTACAGCACTGCAAACGCTAAGAACAGTGACCAAATGCATGGCCTGGACTTTGCAGTGGCACCACCTACTTTCAGCCTTGAGAAACCAACCTGGACACTGACAGAGCCAGAGAGGAAACACACTTCAATGGGCCAGTAGGTCACAGCAAAACTATTCAGGGCACTGTTGGTAAACAACAACTCGGCTTTGACCAAGACAGCAAAATAAACAGACTCAAACTACTCAGTGCCACCTGCTGCACATTCCTTGCCCTTCCTGCCCCACCACACCCCTGTTTCCCTTAACCCACACCCTCACCCTAGAGAGCCCAAGATCACACAGTAAATAAAACCATGAGGATGAAAATTCTCAGAGCTTTGGCCATTGCTATCCTGAGCAAAACCTGAAAGGATTTCACTGAAAATTTCAGTCCAGAACACTTCCTTCCCACTTTTACACTTAAATCTATATTCTTGTCTGGAAGGGTGCATTGCTATTTGTTCTGCAGGGATTATTTTTCTTGAGAACGCAACTCTTCCCCACTTACTCAAGTCTTTATTTTCAAAATGGTTCAGATTCACTGTATATACAGCCCAGAAGAACATAACTGAGAAACCATTCTCCTCTCAAAACCAAGCCCCTGAGATTAAGTAATAAAACCAAATACCACAGTTATTTGCCAAGGACAGACTGAGTTTCAACAGCCTTTCACATGTAGAAAGGATTACAGATTCTCCTTCCTTTTATCACTCTAGTTGTGTATTCCTTACATACATCTCAAACTAAATTCCAGATCTGAAAAAGTTCACAGGTTTTTCCCTTGTTCCCACTTAAAGGTCTTCCACCAAGAACATACCTCCTCTGAATGGAAGGAGGATTTTATTTATTTTAAGGTTTTGTCAATATCTCAGTCCTCCAAGATGTCTAAGGTGAATTCTCTGACAACTCAGTAATGGCTCTAAAGAGAACAGATTTCTCGACTTGCTACCTGAAGGTCAGGCACTCAGGGAAGACAAAAAGGGGAATTGTATCATTGGGCTCCCTTGGGGGTTGAACTATCCCCAGAGAAGAGGAAGTATTAAGAAATTTAAAAGGGAGAATGAGATCATAATAAGTCTAACGTGGGCTTTATATTTGTTTTCTGGCTTTTTCTAATATATTAATTCTGTGTGTTTTATGTTTTATGATATCCAGCTTAATACCAACATCCATTCTTGCCCTTAAGGGTTGGTTTTGAGTTCTAATTAGAATCAGGGGACAGCTTGCTTGTATTTAATCTGTCTGTCCATCTTCTCAGTAATTGAGTAAAGCTCTTACCTCTACTGTAAATATCGCTGGGTTTCAATTGATTTGTCCTACTTAGCAGACGCAGTGACACATATTATTGTTTTGCTTATGGATAAGCAGACGCTTTACAACTTTTATATTTCAAATACCCAGCATGATTTTTTTCCCCTCATTTTAGAAAGAGGTGAAATAATAATGTCTTGCTAGGTTTAAAGAAAAAAAAAAAGAGTAATATAAACTGTAAGGGAAGCAGAAATAGCTTGGAAATGATATTTTAAATGAATTAATATATGCATAGACTACAAGGGACTCTGGGCTCCCTATTACTAGCTGGTATTGAAAACCTAACATCTCTAAGGAATCCAGAGTAATATTCTCCCCCTTTCTACTTGGGGACTTGTACAATAAACATTTTTTAAATGAGAAGTATTTTTAAAATTAGAACATATTACATATTTATCCTCAAAAGAGGTTGGATACCTCCTCGAAAAGTTACTCTTTAAAAAATCTAAACAAAATCTTTTGGGTGGCTTAAAATTCACCAAAGATTCGCTAACGCTCTGTTTACAATGAAAGTGTTATTATTAAAACATACCTCTGTATGCCTGTTATCTAGGAAACTCTTATAATATTGATATAAGACACCAGCAGAAACAAGCAGCGGGGAAAGGGAGGATAGATACTAACGGAAGTGAACTGCACAGAGTTTTCAATTCCCTCTATTTTTAAGCTTAGAAGCGCGAACCACCAGCTTGCGTTGTTTTTATCCATTTAAAAATAATAAAAGAGCATTGTTTCCCATCATCTACACACGCGCGTACGCGCGCACACACACACACACACACACACACACACACTGCACCAGCACGGGATTCCTGCGATCCCTCCTCGCCCCCTGCAGCCCCCGCCCCTGTCGCAGGCAGCTGTGCCCGCAGCCCCCACGCGCAGGCGAGGCCGCGTCCCAGCCTCCCGCGGTGGCGCCGGAGCACACCTCCCCCCCCCCCCCCCGCGGCGTCACCTACCCTCCTCGGAGCGCACGACAGACGGAGGACGGCGACTGCTCCGAAGAAAAAGGCCCCCAGGACAAGCCAGGGGGAAAAAGGAAAAGAAAAAAGGGGGAGAGCAGTCTCCTTACTTCCCACAATAAGGGGAAGTGTTGCGCCCATGCACTCGGTAGCTCCGCAGCTGTAGTTTTGGAAGAAATACGCGGCGGCAGAAGGAGCTGCGGCTGGGGTGGAAATTGTGGGTGTTTCCCCCCAGCCGCCTGCGCCGCGATCCTCCCCGGTCCCCGCTGCAGGCTTGACAGCTCCCCTGGCCTTCGAGACCCTCCGAAGCCCCGCCGGTTTCCACCCGGAGCTGGACTGAGTTGCCACATGCACTTGAGAAATCCTAGCAGTTGCGCAAAGAAGAGTCCCAGAAGTTAGAGTGACTGTGTGTGAATGTGTAAATGTACAGTACAAGAGGCTGGAACAACTGAGCCGGGCCAACCCTCAGACGCAGCCCTGGGTTTCAGATTTCATTTGGCAACTGGCAGCTTCAGAAGATTCGAGCCGCACTACTGGGGAGGCCGGGAGGAGCCCTGTCCTCGCCCAGCGCCTCACGGCTCGTTATCTTAGAGCCTGAGTGACTGCCGGGCGCCCGGCTCCCCAAGGGCCAGGCAGAGCCCTGCCTCGGTCCCCCCGCAGCTGGCATCACTCGTTTGATTTCATGTACATCATAGACACACACTGATCACAGATCTGGGGCTGTGGGTGCGGAAAAGAATGGAGAAACCATGTCTCCCACCCCCTAGAAACTGCATTTCTTTAACCAACCGCCCCCCGCCCCCTCCCCCGCCCCCACCACAAGGTTTTACTTGCTTCCCTCAGCTATCTATGTAAAATCTTATTTCTCCAATCAGAATTACCTGGGTCATTAAACCTGTATTCCTAGAAATGTTTATTTAGATGGATGCCCTCTAGTTAGATCTTTAGAGGAACTGGAAGAATAATTACTTCCTTATCATGGTTTAAGAGCTCTCAAAATTACACAGTATGAAAGAAAGAGGACAGAGTAGTAAACATTTTGCTGATGCAGCCCCCCTCTCCTCCCACTACCAAAAATGTCAATTTCAAATCTAGATATTACAGTACTGGTTACCTGGAATGCCAACTCAATTATTCAAAAAATTTTATAAAGATCTCTGCTTTAGGTTATTTAAAAATCATCACTAGATTTCTTTAAGACACAAAATAAGAGAATTCTGACTAGGGATCTCCAGTGATACGGATGAGCCCACATTCAAATTTAGAAACACCAAAAATAAAAGTCTGGACACATGATTTTTTCTCTTTTATCCTCCTTTCTCTGGTTTCTTGGAGTCTTTCTTTCTGGTGATCTGCCCCATCCCGGCCTGATGTCCCACTAGAAAATTGATTTTCTGGTGGAAGAATTTTCAGCCATTTAATGAATCAAATTAAGTTCTGCAGGGAAAAAATTCTTTGGGCATTTCCTTTTTTTTTTTTTTTTTTTTTCGTTTTTAAAATGTGTATGGAATTCCTACCCAGAAGCAATGTAGCTTATTTTCTAATTGGTAGGAACAAATGTCCTTTATCAACTCATGTGGCTTCACATGTTCTACCTGCACCCTGGCAGGTAAATGCCAATGGGCAGTTTTAGATGAAAGCTGGAAAACAATGAAATTAACCAAAATGAAATCTGCACACACTTGATGGACTCAGGAGCCTCAGGAAGATAAGTGTCAATAGGTATGATTCAAGATTCTGACATTTAAAAAAGATAAGGAACCTATCATGTCGGTAACCTATTTCAGGCTCTAACAATTATTACCGCAAGCAATTTAGACTCAGGACAATACAAAATTGAACTCAAGGTAGTTGCTGGATAGTCCCTAATCCAAAAGGTTAAGGCATGCCTCTGTGACACACCCTTGCATCCAAGATCTTTCCCTTCACATCTCCTGACTTCTGTCTCCACCCTTTCCACCTGACATCAATTCACTGAAGTGTATGATGTGTGTGATTATCTTAAGCTAGACAGTACAACTGAAGGATAGGAAGATTGTCACTTGAGGATTAAGCAGTAGGGGAGGTATATCTACCAAAGCCCCCTCTTCCCCTCCCACTTCTCTGCTGAAAAAGGGCCACTGTATTTGTTTCCTAGAAGCTCCTTAGGGATTTAGTAAAGATCTTTGTTACCAGAGAGTATAAACTGAACTAGAAAATGCTTGGCTGTTCACAGGACTCATACTATGTTACTTTTCCCTTATTTGTGGATTAATTGAGACTAGGAGACATCCCTTATACAGACTGTAGCAACTTTAAAGGAGAAATACATTTGTAAAGAGGAGACTTGAAAGATTCTAACCAGCGGAGGGTGCTAATGTGACTGATACAGACTCCAGGAAGTGTGATGTCTGTCATTCAATTCCCAGGGTCTCTGGTGAGAACTTGCGCAGGGCATCACTTAAAGCTGAATTTTACCAGTCAGCTCAATTCTCAGTTAAAGGCATGTTTCAGATGAACTCTACAAAACCCACAGATGCTTCAAGGGTAAGGGCTAAGTTTCCAGAATTCCTAAATCATAGACATCCTCAGAAGGAGAGTCTATGAAAGGTCAGTATAAAAGGCAAGCAAGATTTGAAGAGCCTTAACAAGGAGATTTACAAGGAGGATGTGTAATACATCCAAGATCAGAGGGATTTCAGGGACCTAGAAGAGAAATAGAAGGAGATAGAGGAGGAGGAAGGGGTGGAGGAGGAGAGAGAGGAAGAGGAGAGAAAGCTGATAATGGCCTTACTATACTTGGGCAAGTTGTTTGAGTACCAGTATTGCCAGAGTCGAGGGTGGAAAAGTGTCCATAGACAAAGCCCCTTGGACACTTTCTGTCTTTGGTTAGAATTTATTTGGAGGAACCTCAGCAAGAATTTGTACAATCACTTTGTCTAATATGATGTCAAGTATATGGGTCAAATGGTACTATTAAACAAGTATGGATTAAAAATGTGTTTTAGTGCAATTTACTAATTTAAAAAGTGTAAAGTTTTCCACCAGATTCCTTGCCAGATTCTTTGAAGACCTTAACATAGAGTAATGTATTGTCATGTTACCCACTTGTCCATTAATATCAGATACTGGGGCTCTTTAATTATGTTTTTTTTGGGGAAAACATAAATTCCTAAGAGGGCAAAAAACACAGTAACAAAACTGAATAGTCAAAAATTGCCAAAATCCTAACATTTCCTTCGGGTTCTCACCAACAATGCAGAATTTGTGTGGGTACTGGAATATGCCAAGATCTGATTTCAGAATTAAGATAGAAGGCTGTGCTTTGATGCATGTCTGTTTCAAAATATCTGTCTTTGGTTTTTCTTTTTATTTCCTGGCGGAAGTTTTAAATTTTTTAGAAAGCCCAGTTTTGTCTTAGCTAAATAAAGTAGAGAGAGATTCAGGGAGTTTTGTGCCTATCACCTCCCAACACTTTGGATCACATGATTCAGAAAAAGGGGTAGCACTACTACTATTAAAACGTTGGGGCCAAAATATCCAATTGAATCCCTGTGAGAGAGAATAAAGGCGAGAAAGTGCAAAAGAGAGAACAGCTCCTGTGGAGGTGGATTCTTCCTGCCTCTATAATTCCATCATAGGTCTGCTGTCAGTCAAGGGCCTTAAAAATGAAGCACAAGTACGTTATGTGCCTGTTTAGATCCTGAATGGAGTATAATATCAACCATCGCTATATACTCTTACTGAACTGATATATTTTTGGTGGCAGCCAGTGTCATACTCCATCGTCCCCTAGACCTTCAGATTAGATGATACACACAAGAAAAATCCATGATTAAATTTAGCTTTAAAATAGTGTTTGTTGTTTTTTGTCTAATTACAAAATTAATATATGTTCAACTCATGAAATCGGGACGCTATAAAAAAGCATAAAAGGAGAAATTAAAAATTGCCATGATCTCACCATACAGAGATAAGTATTGCTAGCATTTTGAGTATATCTAATTGTTTCTTCACCTCTGTATGTGTGTGTGTCTTAAATAATGGTTTGGCTCATATTACTAACCAAAGCAAGGTCCTCTTTGCCTGGGCTGCAAATTCAAACCTCAATTTCCAACTAAAATGGTTTTCTTTGTTTAGAGCTAGACTGCAGAGTTTACTGGATTCTGTTAAAGAACTAAACTCTCCCTTCCAAGATATGCAGATTCCTCTCAGTCAGCTCCCAGAAAAATCTCCTGCTTTATACTTTCAGTGGCCATTTCTAAATCACTCCCCTAGTAGTCTAGAGTTTCCTTGAGCTTGTTGACTCAAAATTTCTCTAAGATAGTCTTTATGTTCCTGTCACTCACATCCTGGCTCTCTTTTCTCTACTCATCGATGAGTACAAGCGTGCACACATTCACACCCCCTTACACACACACACCATATACATTCACATCCCACATGCACATCCATAGGGTGAAACATTCCTCCAGACATGAAACTTCCCCCTTGTGGACTCAACTCTCAATATTAAAAAACTGGCATGGGAACTTAAATATTTAAAAACCTAATTCCATTTGAGTATCTGAGTAATAGCAAGATGGGCTTACTTTCAATATACTTGCCTTTTTGTAGGTTTCAAGCTCATTCTCATGTTGGAATCTTCTCATTAAGTCTGTGTTCTTTAGAAAATTAAACACTGCCATTGAAATAAAACAACGTGCTCCCAAGAATTATTTACTTGTAGACTACCTAAATTATGTGTGACTTAAAAATGGTTTCCATTTTTAAGCAGATAGAAAGTAAATTATCAGTAGGGTCTTTACATCTGTCTAATTGCAGTGTTGTATATCCCAAGTCTTATCATTTGTCTAGGACACCCTCATTCCATCCTATTTTCATCATATTCCAAGTGCTTCCTCATTTCATTTTATTTTCATCATATTTCAAGCACTTTAAATAATGGATGTACTTTTTTGCCTCCTTTTCCATATTTTCTTCCCCTTGGCATTGCCTGCTTTATCTAGTTTCAGATAATTTAAAACTTAAAAAGAACCTTTATAGCTCATTATGGATTCTTGTCCCAATGATAGGAAATATACAGTCTGGATACAAAATTGAGCTATTAAGACTGCTACTGGCCTCGGATACTAAGTGTAATTGATTCCATGCTTGAGTAAATGTTATTTCCCTGGTTTGGGCTGTTAACTAGAGACTTGGGGCTCAGCATTACTTTAAGTCACTTAAAACCAATGAGGTTATCAAGCAGAATAAAATGTTTTCTTGTTGTAGAGTGCAGACATAACCATCAACTTTTTAAACTATCTTCCATGAAAACTAAATAAGAAAGTGTCAATGAATCAAAATAATCCATTCAAACACATTACTAATGATAATAGTAATGATAATGATTATAATTGTAAAGTTATAGGAATATCCCTTAGAGTTTTTAAAGTGTCTTCCTATATGTGATGTCTTTTCACTGCAGCAGCCCTGTGAAAAATCTGTTATTGCTTACACTTTACAGAAGAGAGAACAGAGAGAAACGTATAGGCCTTGCTCAGGATCACGTAAACTAATGAAGGTTGGAGATAAGACTTGAATTCAGACCATTTGAATACAAACTGTGGATTCTTTTCATTCGTGTGTCAGTAGCAACATCTCCCTATGCAAAAGACAGCACGATTTCTCTTTCACATATCATTTATACTGATCAAGTGCTTGACGATAATTGTTATCATTACATTATTCTGTGAGAAGGAAAAATTGTCATCTCCCTACAGACCAATTTTAAATCCTGTTTTAGGTATTCATTTTAGTGTCCTTTCCTACTAAACCTTTTATCCAAGTTTTCAAAAAATGGCAAAATTAACTGCTCTCCCTCTTCCTCTCTTGGCTCACCATGTGTCAGAGGTGCTAATGAACAATGAATTGGCCACAAATCAGGCAGAAATATCAGGAAGAACAGCAAGCAGTTTAGATAATCCATGAACTTGAAAATTAGTTCCTAAGAAATGAGTGTTGGTTTTTAGATCTTGAAGTGAAACTGAAAAAAATTTGAAATTAGAAGTTTGCTTCTTAAGACATAGAAAAGCTAGAGGTTGATTATATAAGGAATAGAGGTGAGGATAACTAGTTCCTCCATATTTGAAAATTTACCAAACATAAACTTCCTGGGAAAGCAATAAAAAAATAATGTGATTTTTGAAAGATTTTCAAAGTAATATTCCAAGAAGATAATAACCAAAGGTCAGTTCAAGATATGGGCTATGAAGTAGACAAAACAAAACAAAAACCCCACACATACATAAAAAACAAACAAATAACAAAACCACATAGGACTAAAAAATTATTATCATCTCCTTTTCTTTTATCAAATTTCTCAACTTTTTTCAAAGCTTAAAAAAGGTAGCAAGAAAGCTTTTTGAAGGCTTATTTTGCAAACGTGGAGAGGTTATAGGCTGAGAGTAAGAAATGAACTGGGTTGAGGCTGCGGAGGACAAGTGTAGTTTCTAAATGCTGAGCAGTCTGTCTGTCCCAGATGACTTCAGGGGAAGACATTCTGTCTGGTGTGTTTTGCTCAAGAATGGACAGACCAATGAAAGAGGCTTCTAAATGGCTCTTGTGGGGAAAAGTTCCAATGAGACAGAAATTGAAGCACCAAGGCTGCCTCCCAAGACACCAATGCATTTTCAAGGAAGAAAGATGCTTTTGGATGAACATCAGATGAGCCCATTCTAATGTCTTCTTAATCAAACTTGGAGAAAAGGATTCCAAGTTCCTAAAGCAAAGGGATTTCAAATACAAACAGACAAAAGACAGAAAATGAGACCACCCTTCGGGGAGCCCAATAAAATAATTTTAAGATCCACTTAGAGAAATCCTCTCCCATCTGGGCTGGGGGCTGAGGGCGCTCAGCATCTGTGGAAGCAATCAGCAGCAACAGCATGATCAAACCCAGCCACGCCTTCCAGGTCCAATGCTGGGCAGCCTGGAGCTACCAGGTAAGAGAGTGGAGAGTAGCAGGATAATATCAATAACTCCCAAGGAGAGGACATGAGGGGCTCCATACGCTGTGAGGGGTAGGTGGGAGGCTCAGGGGGATGAGGATTTCCATTGATCCTGCTGAGTAGAGACTC
Organism: Balaenoptera borealis; assembly: GCF_965194805.1. Classification (NCBI taxonomy): domain Eukaryota; kingdom Metazoa; phylum Chordata; class Mammalia; order Artiodactyla; family Balaenopteridae; genus Balaenoptera; species Balaenoptera borealis. The sequence goes on from NC_138861.1 coordinate 49,836,662, forward strand.
AAAACCTAAAGTCTAAAGCCTAGGCTTCAACCAGTATGTAAACATTCACTACCAATGTAAATTTTACCCATATCCCCACCTAAGTCCCTTTAAACTGCTGTGGATACTCAAGTACTAACGCAAAGAATCAGAAGTGCAGTGTAGTTAAGCCCAATACTGGTAATTTTATGAAGAAAAATAATATTGGGAGAAATGAGCAAATTCAAGGAAGTACCGAGTTGCTATGTACATGAGTGGTTCCTTTATATGGTTGAAAGCCTTAAACACCTCCCAAATGCGAGGCCTGTACAGAACGCAAAGTCAATTCAGATATTTGTGGCTTCCTGAAGTTCACATACAGTCACTGAGAATGAGTGAACTAAGAAGGTTTAGAGTAAATTTTCCCTTTTCCTCGTAGGTAATGCAGAAACGATGCTCTCATATAGACATTTATTCTTGGCTCAGATCAAGCATGTGAAAGTTGCTGGCATCGTCTTTACAGGCAAACAAAAGGCTTACTCTTCCTATGGTAATGTTATATCATTATTTTAGACAGATGCTAGCCTCCACTTTAACCAGTATGTAAAGATATCTTGACATACTTTATGTTTTTGCTCATTTGTTCTTTAAATTCTCAATGCATTGCTGTATAGAAGACAATGAATGTAATTGTCTAGGTACTTACCAGGCGGGTTTTTCTTAGCATGCATTGCACAGAATTTCTAGTTTTGAATTGACAATAATAGAAAAAACACTCACTATTTATACATAAATGACAGAAATTTAGCGACAGTATCAAATTTAGTGACAGTATTAAATCCTTGAAAATCAGTTTACAAACATTAAAATACTTTCTGGATTGAACACTACACGAGGAAAGCCTGAAACAACAACAAATTCCTTTTATCTTAATTGTTAGCTTTAATCACTTATCAAATTCTAAAGTGATATACATTTGGGTTGAAGTTTCCCATACTTATTTAAACCAAAACTTGGCAAAATTTAGAGAAATGTAATCTGTAGGGTTAAAAGTGTTTCAAAAGTTACATTTTTTCCCCCTGTCTCTCTTTTCCTTTCAGAGGATCACTGTAAAAATGTCCATTTCTTTAGGCCTTTTATAAAATTAATATTATAAAACAAACGTTTAAGATTAAGCTACTTGCCATGTGTAAAATGACTTATTAATTCCTCATGATGTGCCATTGGGTTTTAAAAAATAGAAACAAATGGTTATTTTAAATAATTCATACATTTTTCACACAAAGATTATATTAATCTACAATTTTCTAGACTAAGGATTTATGTTAATATTTCAATGAAAAGATTATAGCAATGTTGATCTTTAATTTTATTAATGAAAAAGGCAACTTAGAACTAAAATGTGTGTCTAAGTTTAGACATTTCTACATACAGTTCCTTTTAATAGATTATCACATTCACAGTTTATTTTGCAAGAAAAATAATTTCTAAACATAAAGTCCAATAGGCCAAAAATTCAGTACTCTTTTGTGGATATGGTATTAATTGACCCAGGTTATACCCGTGTTAACTTTTTAATTATTGCTTATGTTTCTGAAATACTATATAATTTTGTATAATATATGGGATAAACCTATTAATAATAAAAACTTTGCATTTGCACTTTATCGAGGTAAGACTAGTGAACTTATGATTGCATTTTTATTTAATAGCTGCAGGAATCCCCCCGGAAAATTGCTGTTTCTGGGGAGAGGCACACGGTGCTCAAATGTAAATAGTCCAAGAACACACAGCTTTGTAATAACCTAGGACACCATGACAAATGTATGTGATAAATAATAATAATAATTGTAATAAATAATAATAAATATAATAAAAACAGCTAATGAGCTTTAAGAAGTCAACTTATGGATATTTATCACTAATCTGTGTGGTTTTTGAGCAGTCATCAGGCTTTAAAATTTTTAAATGAAGTATTTACTTAAAAGGCTGAAATAAGAAGATTAATAAGTTATCTACATTGAGTGATGTTTACTAGCATAATTGGTCATTCTTGAGCACAATAAAGTCAAGATTTATTTACCTATATAAAGAGCCTTTTAATTATTCATTACATAAAGTCTCAATATTCACAGAATTAGGGACAAAGAATAAATATCCAGCTTCATTCTTCCTTTAGCTAATATTTTGTTCCAATTACAAATACAAATATATAAAATAGAGCTTTGTGATAAGTTAAAAGAAAATCATTCTCATAGAAAGAGCAAGGAGATGCCAGATGTGTTGATACCTATGTAGTAACCCACTCTCCTTTTTCCCAACTTTCTGCTCAGATTGACATCCCAAGGAGAAGCTACAGAAACATGGGGGCCTATCTCGTTTTATTCCAGACTTCCAATACCAATGGCCCTATCCTGAGGAGAGAAGGAAAGGGAAGGACAAAAATACAGCAGCTTTGTCTGAGAACTAAAACATCATAGGCTCAAACAAAAATTCACTAATATTTCTTCTTTGTATGTAGAAGTTGTGACTAATAAAATGCGAATTACTGCTGAAATCATAGAGCTTTGTGTCATTATTCCTTTCATTAATCAATAGGATACTAAAAATACAACTACATTTATGTAAGGAGACTTTTAAATATTTTGGTGTTTATAGAGTCCCCAGTTGTTGAGAAAAGACGGGACCTTTGCCTTACAATGTCCCCTCTTTTTTAGTGTTACCATTGTTCTTTGAAGGTGGAAGAGTTGTGCAGAGAGGGATAATGTACATTGATAGTAACTACTTTTCTCAAATAGCATGCACAGCATTAATTCATTACACAATCACTACAGAACAGGCAGGGCCACAGGTGTATCTAGAGTCCACAGTCTTAATATCCTGCTACTACAATTTTACCAACAGGGACGCGAGAGAAATGTACACAATAGATTCCTTATGAAAATTATTGATCTGGTTTCAAAATAGCTTAATTATTATTGCTACCTTTAATGGAACTCATTAAAATGGCTGTCATGAGTCTATCGAGATGGTTCCACTATAATTCAATTTTAATTAACTTGATCATTATTTTTAACAATGTAAATAAACAAGCTATGCTACAACCTTATCTTAACCTTGGATCTTTCAGCATAGAATTTAGAGATTTAAACCTTTTTCTTTCTTTTTTTTAAATTGCTATAGTGATACTGAACAAATTTCATTATTAAAATCGACTAATTCCTGTTACCATCAATTAGTCTTACATTAGGAAATTTCAATATATTTATGTTCGAAGAAGATTTAAACTGCGCTCCTACCTGACAACTAGTTTTACATCACAGGACACAAGGGCTCTGGCATGAACAGTGCATATACTGATGTTTGCATATTATAAGTACAGAAGTTCAAACACTTTATAATATGCTTATGGACCTGTCAGGCATTTAAGATCCTGTGGAGGTAATGAGCATTGTTGAAAAATGAAAGTGCTCAAATCTCATAATTCAATGTACAATGCCACCTAGACTACTATTAATAACATGAGTCTATGAGATCTGGAAAACTATGCATACCAGAATCCGCATGGCTGTTTTACCCAATGGAATTGTAAAGGGCAGAGCCAAGAGCCTGGAATAAGATACCGCAAAAATGTCATCAATGCTAAGTGACTTCCTAGAAACTCCCAACAGGAAGCTGACCCACCTATTCTACAAGAACCATGGATTTTCCCTGGAGATCCTTATTTTTTGTTAGTCTTTGGCACCAGTTTCTTCAGTCTATTCGTCACTTGCTGGCTGACCTCCTGCCACTATATATATAATGTTCTAGTAATGGATTCACGTCTTGTTTGGTCCTTGTTAATTGGCATTCTCCCAGAGATTTACTTGTGAGATGTCATTTCCTGTCCCCCCATTCATCCCATAGGTGTGTCCTCTTCAGCTGGAAATCATTAGTGTCATGATGGTACCTCACAGAACATAAAATGTGAACATAAAATGAATTATTACATATGAACCAAAAAGCACAGTGCCTGACACAGGGAACACATTTAACAAATAAGGGCTCTTACTATTCCTACCCTTCAGACTTGGTCATCTTCCAGTGAGCCTCTGCTATCTTAACCCACAGAAAACATCCATCTCATTCATTCCCCCAAAGCTCTCTGAGACCTTGACCTTCATGACTCCTGAAGATGTGACATTACAGAACCAAGGCAGCCACTACATTCAATATGAGCATTTGTGGCAAATGCTGGAAAAGACAAAGACTTCAGACACAAAAATCAGGAAGATGTTCTTTGGAAAGCTGACAAATTGAGTTAGGTATCATTTATATCTAATCTAAAAAAAAACCATGATGCTGTCCAACTTTCCAATTAGGTAGTTCCTTATATATATACAACCAACTTATGCAGAACTTTTTAATTTAAATAGCTGTCTAGCCAAATGGCTAATTGAATTTCCCATTCTATCCTTGGAATTCCTTTACTTTCTTTTTTTATCTTTTCTCCACCACTTATCTCTGTTTTACACACCAGTCCAAAATAACCCAGAGTAGGTTCACAGAGCCAGGGGAAGGATTGCTGAGGATAAAGAGGAAACAAGATGGTAGTTCTGTGTCCTATCTCTTCTCCTTCTTGAGCCTCTCTCAGAGCCTTCCCAGCTTCACGTTGGAATGCCCATCCTAACTTCCGAGATAAAACGTTTAGGATGGCTTTCCTCATAAAAACTGATTCTATCTTCTCTCTTAAATGAAGGTAAGTCTTAATTCAGCCTGTCATGTGCCTAAATGCTGGTGTGAGTGATGAGAGAGGATACAATCCCAACTCAATTGTCTAACTTCAGAGGTGGGTCCCACTGATGTAGGACTTGAGCACAGGTTCTTTCCTGAGAGCAAGAGTAAGAGGACCAGAACTAGACCTGAAAAGGTGATTTTTCCTTGCCTGTTTTCCATTTTTGCTCAAAAACAGAAACAACAACTTATCTACTAACTTCAGAGACAGAGGATAAAGGCTAACGTTGCAGAGACTTTGTTGTGTCACAGTCCACAGGGAAGAAGAGAAATCCTTGCTGAAAGGAAAGTCTTCTGGTAGCTACAGAGAAAAAGAAAAGATCAAGAGAGTGCAGGAAAGAAGGTAGGAAGCAAGCCCGAAATGGAGCAGTATCCTGGGTGATTTTGACATGGCTCCAAGTTGCTCCAAATCCTCCTCTGCCCAGCTCACAGCTGGAAGAGGCCTCAGTTCAACTACTTAATAGTGAGAGGAATAGGATTATGGCAAGCAATCTACCCTGGTGCCCTCTTACAGCAGCAGGTAATGCATTCCTAATAACTTTGATTGAACTTATGCCACATTTTTTCTTATAAATATTATTCACATGGTGGATAGGTCCTAGAACATTTCTGTGGGTTGGAATTACACTTATATGATGATATACTACCTCTGAAATACTAACCAATGCATTTTTATTTCTAGTATTCCCTTCTTCCCTTTGCCTTCAATCTATCCGTTCATTTGTCTCAGGCAAGGGATAGCACAGGGAAAACAAATGAAAACAGCAGCAACCAAAAAAATAGATTAAAATCCTATCACTTAGGGTCACGGTAAGACTAGTATAAATAGGCAGCAGACCTGGTGAGAATACATTTTGATTTAGAGATCGCTTATTAAGTCTTGTCTAGAAATAGTTCTGATGAGAGGGTGAGAGACAAAGGAATGAGACATAGAGCAACCCACAGACTTGGGCAAAGACATTCTCCTACTCCCATCTGGGAGTTGCATGGGAACTGAGGCCATAGATGGTCCAGTTTCCACCCCAGTGAACAAAGTATATTGTGCATTCAGAGAAGCTATGTTAATCTCTCCCTTTGATAGCCCATCAGCCTCTATCCTTTCAGCAGAAAAACTGACCACCTGTTCATGATTTTGCTCAGTTCTTATATTGCCTTATGTTACTTTCCACAAGGATAACCTCCTTTCAGCCCTACACTTGTCAATAGGCAATAAGGGCAACACTAAAAGGCAAAAGTGTTCTGGAAAACTAAAGAGGGGTGGTGGGTAAGAGGGAATGCCCTCCCAAACACGTGCACCATTATGTTTAGGTAACTTAATGGGTAAAGTCAGATACTGTGGCCATGTTAAGAAGTTTTATCTTCATTCTATGAGTTATTACTTCATTCTAATATATTGAAGCTTCTAAGCAAGAAATCAACATGATCAAATTTGTGTACAGAGCAGCGGCCATGTAAAGAACAGAAGGTCTGATGAGAGAGGATGTGGGTTACTAAAGTTTATTAAGGACCTATTTCAGTCTAAGAATTATGCTAGACCTTTTGTGTGTATTGTCTCACTTGATTCTTTAACCAAAGGTATGCAATTGAGAGATGTAAGTGACATGTCTAAAGTTACCTAGGGAATAAACAAACAGTTCTGGACTGAGAACCTAAGTCTGTCTAACAACATCTAGCGTTTTTTCCTTTAGTCCGTGTTCCCTTCCAACTTCCTCAAACTTGATTTAGAAACAGGTGTTCACATCACAAAATTGGGATTTGGCTGTCATGTATACCAACCATACCATGCTTTCTTTCCAGTTCCGCATGAAACCCCTTAAACCCTATTCCTTTTTACCTACAATGACCCAATCAATAGTGAGTCCTTAAATGGTAATGTCTTCTTATACGTACATCCAGCAGTCCTCACTTCAAGATTTTGTAACAGATACACGAAATACTAAAATTCACGTGATGAAGCTCCATAGAGAAAACTGAAGCAAGGCAGCTATAACCACAAGGAAAGACCGGGTTTTACAACGATCCTCTTGGAGAGAATACAAAAATTGCAGACAGACAGTTCTGACATTTAATTGCCTGAAAAGCAACTTGCTCTCTATATTCATGAGTGGCAACAGATCAAGGATGAAGGCTTTGAGACCAGGAAGCAGTCTCCGTGTGAACTGTGAACAAGAAAAGCAGGCAGCAGGTGAGTCCAAATTCAGGTAGGCAAACATCCAAGAGCAGAGGGTGGTAAGAAGCTCAAAGTGCACGCAAACAATAAGCACCCAGGAGATCCTTAGGAGCTGACTGAGCAGCTAGATGCATGAAGTCAAAGGGCCAGGAAAGGAAAGGGTGTGTGGCACATTGTTGGAGGCAGGAACGAGCAGGTGGAAAAGATGCCCTGCTCCTGACACGGGGAAAATGCTTCGAGAGAGGGACGGGTGGCCCTCTCCCCTTCACGCTGAAATTCTCCACGTAAGCCGAGAAACAGGCGTCTGCAGATGGAGTCCTTGAGCGTAGAAGGCCACTGTGGCCGAGATATTTTCACATCGGGAAGGAGACAGCAATCACACGGCATACAAGGGAAGACGGTTTAGTAGCCACTGATCTTGGAATGGCCAATAAAACGTTGTCAATGAAGGCTAGACTACCTGTCACAATATTCCAGCATTATTATCTGCATATGAAAAGTTCAATAAACAGACATTAACACTGTATATTGCATTTTTTTGTGGCTGATTCTAGACCCATCCCTGACCCTTCTCTTTTTTCTAAGTTATTTGGAGAGGCAGGACTGGAAACTTAATCCAGGAAAAGATAAAGTATAATTTCATGCTCACTGCCTATAAATCAGTTGTGAAGTAGGCAAGAGCTTCTGAGGAGAAATTTGAAGTGGATTTCCCTTTGTGTCTGGGACATACTGGGGAGGCTTAAAATAAGAAGAGGCTTGATTTTATCAGTGGTTGTCTGTTCTTCAATGGAGGATATTGTTCACGTTGATAGGTTCCAGAGTGCCGGGAAGAAAAGATGATCTCCAATAACCACATGGCCAAAAGACAGCTAAAGAGTGAGAGGGAGAGAACAGTACAGGTGTCTGCACACGTGTTCCAGCCTAAAGAAGGTTCTGTGGTCAATGCTGCTCTAAGCTATGGAAGATTTCAGCTTAGGTTATGTCTTCTTCCCTTTTGCTGGTATCCTTAGAACTGGAAAACTTTACTTTCCTGCTGGAGCCCCTAAGAGCAAAGGGAGGAATTGGCCTTGAACTATAATGTGTTATTCATGACTTACAACACCCTTGACATGCACTTATTCTGCAAAACTCTCTGCCCTCTCCTCCTATCACAGACAGCACCACCACTGGTAAACCATTCAACAAGATGTTAGGATTTATTGTTGTTGTTTATTAACATTTTATTTTACCTGCTATTTAATAATACATTTTGAGAGTGAAAATCTATGTATTCCCAACTGTGCTAAATAAAGTGGACATGAGAAGGGATTTTTGTTGTATGAGTGGCCTAGAGAAAGCGGGGGCGTGACACAGAATAAAGTGATAGAAGTGGCAATACACAAGAAGACAACAACATCAACTAGGAAAATGTCAGAATCTGACAGAATTGTAGTCCCCTCTGTCAGAGCTTCTCCTCCGGGGAGCTTTTCTCTATCCCTGTGCTGGAGTGAAGGACTGTATGTTATGTACAAAAGGCTCAGTCCATTCACACAAACTTAACTTTTGTCTTAAGACTAAAATAAGCTCCTTAAAGGCAACAACATTAACATATTTGTCCTGTTAAGCCCCCACCTGCCTATCACAATTATGAGTACATAGTTGGATCCCTAATGTAAATTTGTTGGGTGATGGATGTCACGCATGAGTGTACTAAAACCTGGGAATGGCAGAGAGGGGTATAAAATTCTTTCGACCGTCCATGAAATATATGGGACCTTAAAAGTTAATGCATGCCATAGTGGGCAGTGTGACCAAAGAATGGCAGCACAGAAATGCAGGTAAGAGTAAATCACTGAGTTAAGCTGGTGACACTTAGGAGGGAAGAAACCAGGAAGGGAGGATCAGAGCTGATCACTAATTTTTTCCCAGGGAATTAAGAGGGTTCCATTTCTCTTAGGAAGGGAGGCCATTTGGAATAGCACAAGGTTCCAAGTTCAAGAGCACTGGGTCAAGAAGTTAGATGGTGGGCAAGTCAGGGGTGAGCCAACACCCCAGAATCACACAGGAGAGCCGGGGCCAACCTGAGATCACACTGGAGCATGTCAGGCTGCCGGGAATTTGACAAAGCCAGAACACCAAGTGGAGCAATGAAAAGCAAGGACAGCACGGGAAGCCAATAGTGAGTAACAACACCAATGTGGCCGAGGGAAATCATTGTTTTTGTGAGATCTTAGCTATGAATACAAAGTTGTTGGGGACTAATATGTTTTGAAACAACAATATAGACATTTTCCTATTTTCTAAAGTGGCCATAGTTTCCCAGAGACTAGCCCCAGGTTAGGTTTTGACAGTTCCCTAAGAACTTTTCTAGTTAACAATAGAAAAACTTTTATTTGCCTCCTAACCAGCCCCCCACCCCCACCCCGCCTCCCTTGTGTTTCTTCCCAAGGCGCCTCAGCTCTTACTTCTAAGAACAATGCTACTCTCAGTGAGCCCAGCCTTAGGGAGAAAGCGTGCGGAGCATACAACTCTTTTGGATTCTTTGTCAGAAGCATAGAATCTGAATCTCTTGAAGGTTTTAAGGTCATTTTTTCCTAAAATGATGTCCTAAAATGAAATTCTGTTATTAGTTTATTCCATGGCTGGGGATCCAAATAACCGGAAGACTTAAAAGATCATTATTTGAAATGCACAGTACGTGTTTTAAATCTTTAAAAATTTTAATTACAAGGTTGATTATCATGAAAAATACAGAACCTTAGTTTCATCTCTTATTACAGTTCAAACCATAGTTATTTACTTTCCCTTTGTCTATTTCTTCTTTTTACATGTCACTTTCTGTTCAAGTGTTTTTCCTTTATTTTGAGAAACATACACTACTCTCTCTCTCTCTTTCTCTCTTATACTATTTGCATTATTCTGAACAAAGAATGTTGATGAATAAGGGGAAAAAAGATGAAAAACATTTATTAAAACATTTAAAAACCTGGATAGAAAAGGTCATTCTCATTCTAAAATAAAATTTATGGGGAAACAAAAAATAATACACAAAGTAGGATGATAAAAGATCATGGTTTATAATATATTTTTAAATAATCAAGCAGCAGATACTATTTATAATATAGGAAGAAAATATCACATGAACTCACTCTCTTCCCTATCAGTAATACTGATAATCATGTAAAGCTATGAAGAGCAGTGTCTAAATGCAGGTTCTAGGTCCAGCTTTTCAGGGCCTCAAAGACCAAAATTTATCACATTAAAACAAATCAGAACCACATTTCTAAGTATATTATTGACAAGATATACCAGAGCAGATAAACAAGATCTAATAAATTAAATGCTAAACAGATAAAAGTACCACATAAATTAATCAAAAGAGGAATTCTAGGTAAGCCTGAACTTCATAAAATTCAGTGTCAGTTGACAACATAAAAACATAAAACATAAATATTGCTATATAAGGAAGAAAGAATATTAAAAACAATGATTCTCTTTTAGAAAAGCTAATATCAAAACAATATGACACTCTACTTTGAAATTATTGTTTTAGTATCTGCGTATACAGAGGAGTGGAACACAATGACTGATACACAGAAATTAGAGGTTTCCTAGAATCAATTCTCTGTGATGGTTAGAATTCACGGAGTCAGGATAGCTCTGACTCTGAAATTGAGTTAGGATTATTGCCGTTTATTTCCACTCACCCCTGTTAATAAGAAAAAATAGTGAGACAGCACAGTTGCTGTTTTGAACTTTTGGAATTGCTGATACTAGTAGTCAATCACGCCTGGATCCACTGCAGTTCACATCTTCCTCCTTTCGACTTTGCTTTACAATCACTATCTGGAAATGTGAGTATATATATAGTGAGAAGCCAGTATGTGAAAGAGATCACTGAAAGCATTTGCTCTGATGGAGTACCCTGACATTTAGAAAGAATAGTGCTTCATTACTCACAAAGAAAGATCTGCCTAGTGGCGTTCCTGTTCTGTCAACCATTCTCTAACATTTTCATTTACCTGCTCAGCAAAGGGAAAGCCTGGGAAGCCAGCATTCCTGACAAAGTGCTTCTTTCATCTCTTAGATCAAGGGCACAGGACTTCAGAACACATCTCACACTATGGCTCTTAAACGAGTGTACCCTGTTCATTCCCTTCTAAATGGAGCAGTTTATTGGTCTAAGGAAAATCGTAGAACATAAGAAGCAATCCAGAATTATAAATTAAAATATGTTTGAAAGAGTCGAATTTTAGTTTTCTCTCAGGCTTGTAAGCTGGAACACTAGCATTTGGGGGATTTATTCAAAATGCATGGACAGGAGACCCTCTTCAACAACGTGTTACAGGTGAATACTCATGCCCTCTCAGTAGGTTTGGGTGAGAGAAATGCCCTCTTCTCCACTTCTGTGGAGATTCCAAGATCATCACCCAGATTTCAGAAATAAACAGAAAAGTGGCGACTCCAGCATGAAAGCCTATCTTATGTCCATGATCACTCATTGAGAGGCTCAGTAAATATTACTTAACATATAATATTGACCTGAATGTTTCTCAATCTACAGGAGATTAGAAGTGGCAAGCTAGAAGGTGCAATCAAAGCAGAAGGAAGGAGGGATAAGTGCATTCAGGAAAGGTTAAGAAAAGTTATTTGAGGAAAACAGAAAAAGAAACAACAACTCTGGGCCTTATTTTATTGCTATAATTAGACAAATAAAATTATACTAAATAGTATTACTGCACCAGATTATAGTTTATGTTTGTGATGTTACAAACATAGACATCAAAAAAATCCAGTATTTTCCTTTAAGAAGTCAGAAAGCTTTCTTCGTAATGCATAAAATGGGCAAGGAGTGGGAGAGAAATAAGCCCCAAGTATTTGGAACATGATCTGATGTTAAGTATCTGAACACTGGATGAATGTCACTAAATCTCACAGGGCACTATTCCCTCTGCTACGCCCTGCTTGCTATTTGTAAGCCTGGACAAGCAACCTCTCTGCACCTTGGCTTCCTCACCCTAAAATTAGGGAGTTAGAATACTCAGGTTCCTCTTAGTTCTAAAACTTTTCAGTGGCATGATTTTATTTCTGATAAGCAATTGAGTTATAGAATTACTTCTTAATGCCTTGCCAGTTTGAGTAGAACAGATCAGACACAGTCTAGAAAAAAAACCCCATCTGAGCCCTGGTCTAACACCACAGCTCTATGGAAGAATCCTGACTAATAGTTTCAGCTGAAGTCTCTGGTCAAATAGTTCTTTATCTGCCACGAAATATATGTAAACCACCTAAAAACAGCTCACAAGACAGATGTAACATTATCAATGAAAAGGAAAATTAAAAGACAGCTTTTATACAAGCCTGGAAAACATTGAAATGGTGAGCTAGCAGAAAGCAAGAGCCATTTAAAGAGAGAAAGAAAGAGATGAAGACTTACAGTGGTAAGTTATTCCTTGGAATCCCATTGGTTCTTCTCTCTCAGGGGAAGGGAGAAGGGCTGGCTTTATTTTTCTGATAAATAAAGTTGATGTGGGTAGTTATGTAGTTCTTAGCAAAAATAAAGTTATGTGGCAGAGCCGGCTGCCCTTGCATGTTACTGTGACCTGGACATATTAGCAAAGATTCTTCTTAAGAATGAGGGTTTGCCCCCATCTAGCAGGCTAGGGCTTAGAACTTTAAAACAGTGAGGAAAAAACTGCCCAAGAAAAATGCCAGTAGAGAAATTAAAAACAAGGTGAGTAAACTGAGACCAGTTCAGTGAATTAAGAATAACTTTACAAACATGAATGACGTATGTTGGATCTGAATGACAAGCACATATTTTCTCTAAAAGTCAGTGAAGAGTTGGAACTTGTATAATAAAGGGAACTTTACTTGACAAGGAAAATCGAAACAAAGCCAAGGAATTTTAAAACACATTCAAATGATGAGGTTATGTAGACAGGCAAGAAAGTAGAAGGAAAGTTACACAATTGAGGGGACCCAGAAACCCAATGTACCATTGGAGAATTGATGCAGGTATCAAGTATTAACAAAGATATTTTGGATAGGTGAATCTGAAGACAGAAGAGATAGAAGAAGAAAATGTGATCTGAGAATCTAAAATTATCATAAATGGAAGAGCAGGGCCGATATAGGAAAATTTGAGTCAAGACAATTGATAGAGAGAGCTCACTTTCAAAAATATTAAGATGGGGCTCTTGCTTGAGAAGCCAAGTATGAAGAGATATTATTAAAAGAAGTCAGGCTCTAAAGGGGAACTGGAAAAGAGGAGAAAAGCCCTCTGTCTGAATATAATACTGAGTGTCTGTTATGATTGCCTGAATGACAAAAAGTTGGTCTGGAAGATATTATGGTTTTACAGCTCTGTTCCCAGCTCCTTCTGAAAACAATTTTCTGTCTATACAGCTATTAACCCATCTCCTCTCTTTAGGAATAGAAATGAGACGGAATACAGCTGTACAAGGTATTAGGTCCTTCCAAGAACGTGTGGGAGAGGAAGACTGGGATCTCTTCTCTAACAGATGACGATCAGAGCATCACAAGATCACCCACCTGGAGGTGTGTGATTACCTATAAAACCAAGATACACACCCCTGTGATGTTTATGGCAAAAGTCTGTTCTTACTGAGACCAGGAAAACCCTCACAATGGACTGCCATTGTACTGTGTTTGTTATATGTCCCTTTTCTGAATGCTGACCGTCACAGCCCCCAGCCTACTGCAGCTTAGAATTTTACTCAATGGGATAGGTGTGTTACCATAAGAAATACTAATCCAAAGATAGTACACAGTCAAGCTCCAGGTTATGCCAGTTTTTATCATGATGGATGATGAAATAAAAACAACCATCTTGAGAAATAGCAATATATTTGAGAAGGGGAAAAACTGCAACCTGGAGTGATTTTCACTGCAGGAATAAACATTTCAGGCATGATAAAAATTTAATATGATAATGTTGACAGATAAAAGAATGTTAGAGAACTCAAGATAATCAAGTTTTAAGAATTTCATCTGCTCCATATTTCAGAATTCCCAGGCCCTTTGCTCAGCTCTCTGCAGCCACCGTCCAAAGGGCAGTTGTTCAACTATCTGTCAGGGCTCATCCTAAAAAGCCACTGGGAAAAATGAAAACATGAGCAGAGGGTTTTGTGTAGCACTTTTTTTTTTTTTTTTTAGGTAGATTAGTGAGGGAAAGGGTTTGCTGATTTAGTATTCTCTGGGATTCTAAGAATATCCCCTCGATTCTGGAGACCACATTAGCTGGTTTTGGAATTTACCTAACAAGAAGGCAAATTTTCTTTTCTAAAAGAGGCCCAACCAGCAGGCCCGTATAGTCATCGATCCATGAACATTGTCACTCCAGGGAACCTCCTTAGATCCTTGTTAAATTTCCATATATGACTCCCTGTTCTTCTGTAAAGCCAGCTCTGACCACCTCTCCTTGAATCTTGGTCAGTAGGACATTCCACTTACTTGTCCAAAGTATAATAAACACATCTCAAAATCAACTTTCTCCTGTAAACCTGCCTGTTGTTTTTTATTCAAACTGGAGTGTCTGCACTTTATTCCCCTAGGTGTTTTCCCAGAAGAATCCTCAGTCCCTCGGGCAAATAGATGCATCAGAGGTAGCCTTTACTAGTCTCTTGGACATGCAGAGACATAACCTAAATCCCAGGGCAAACAACACTGTTTAGTCTCCAGCTGGAGCTTCTGCTGCACTTGCATTTTAGTAACTTTTATGTTTTAATTATATAGCATCAAGTACATCACTACTTGAAGTCTTGGCCTCAATAAAAATAGGCTATAGTCCAGCTTTGATTGGGCTATATCTCCCAGTGACTACAATTATCTTCCGGAATGATGGTAATCTTGCAAAAAAATTAAAAGTTAATTTTAGCTTAATTGACTTTTAAAATAAATTATACGGGGCTTCCCTGGTAGTATAGCGGTTGAGAATCCGCCTGCCAATGCAGGAGACACGGGTTCAAGCCCTGGTCTGGGAAGATCCCACATGCCGCGGAGCAACTGGGCCCGTGAGCCACAACTACTGAGCCTGCGCGTCCAGAGCCTGTGCTCCGCAACAAGAGAGGCCGTGATAGCGAGAGGCCCGCGCACCGCGATGAAGAGTGGCCCCCGCTCGCCGCAACTAGAGAAAGCCCTCGCACAGAAACGAAGACCCAACACAGCCAAAAATAAATAAATAAATAAATAGATTTATAAATAAATAAATAAATTATATGTTAGACACCAATTTAAGAAAAAACAGAACTCATTTTAAAACAAAGTTTTCTTTTTCTCTCAGTGACTAACAAATATTTAGTGCATACAATGGGTCAGGCGCTAGCTTGAGCATTTTACAAGATTTTGTCATATGACCCAGACAATAAACCCTATGAGACAAGTACCATGATTATCCCCATTTTGCAGTTGAGCAAACTGAGGCTCAACATAGTTAAGCAACAAGGTCTGGTTATTCATTGTAGAAAATTTAGAAACTCTCACAGGGAAAAAGAAAAACTAGAATTCACCCCAAATTCTACCTCCCAAACTCAACTTCTATGAACATTTTGATGTATTTATATATCTAAAAAATACATTTATAGGATCAACTTGTTACATTATGTCTTTCCCTCAACAATATATTTGAATGGGTCACATCATTTTTACTTACTGGCATTGCATTCTGTAGCTATGCTATAATGTATTTACAGTATCCTCTTGTTGGACATTTAGGATAGTCATAGAATTTTAAAAGCCCCAAAGAGGAGGAGACAGTATTTTAGTTCTAGATGTAGCAAAACCTGTGGTATACTTGAAAATATATGGCTTCAACAGAAGGGTTCTCTGTATAATTTGATACGATAGCTTGGTCAAGTCTTTTAACCATTAGAAATCTGTCTCCTCACCTGTAAAAGGAGATTATTACTTACTGTTCTTAATTATTGAAAAGATTAGAGATAATCCCTGACCAAGTGTATGATGGAGCCTGTGTTCACCGTGCTGCCCTCATCACTAACACTATGTGCGTTTCCACTGACCTCACCTCTCCAGGTCTACAAGAGGGTTTTATTAACTGATCTCTAGGGACTAATTACCTGATTATTGGAGAAATAAGGCTCTCTGATTTTAAGTTTCTGTTCAGAGACTTTAGAAATCATCTAATCCAGTCCTATAACATTGAAGTAAAACTTGGAAAGATTTATCCACGGTGCACAGGTGATCAGGTCTTCTAACCCCTCCCTACTCGTGCCCCTGCTGCTATCACACTGCCTCTAGTGGCTGTACGTAGCAATCAGGGGTGAACTGTTGACCACTTTTGTGAGTCGCCTGTTGATGTACTGGTTTGAGCATCTGCAATGCGGTAATGCATTGCTGTATATATCACAGGTCATGACCCATAATAGTTAAAGGAGCAACATTTTCAAAGGAATCATGAATAGTAAGTAATACAGTGGATTCAAAGTATCCTTCTTGTTATGATTTCCAATCTTCTTCTATTCCATTGCGATATGCTTCTTTCAGGAGAAAGAGGTGGAGTTAAACTGTGCCCTGGAGTTATAGCTGCTCTGCCAGGACTCTGCTTCACCTAGATATCCCACCTGTGGGATTCTCTTTGGCATATTAAATCCTTCACTCACATGGGTCAGGGAAGAGAAAAGGTAGAGAACTAGGAGGTGAGAGTACTGGATGGAGGTGAACCTTGTGTTTAATACCAAATAGCTTTATTTTGTTCCCTGACCAGAGGCCGGGCTAATCCAAGCAGTTCTGGCTCTGTCAGGAGAGCACCACAGTGACTATGGAGAGGCTATAAACAAATTAGTGTAAATTTATTACCCATAAAAGAGGAATTCCAAGGAGCCTATGGCTTATCATAGTACTTTGTTCTTAGATGAAGGCCAGCATATTTATATCTGTATTTCTGACCCTAAAATATCTTTAGCTGGTTGCCATTTTACTAATTTTAAATAAAACACTTGCTTATATGTTGATGTTTTGAATGGAAAATACTGCAAACTTCAAATGGTTGGGTAGGCCCACAGGAGAAGATCATGGTTTTCAGACAGCTGCAAGATGATAGAAATGAGGAAGTGAATACATGACTGCTTATTTTTGCAAATTTTGATCTTTCTGGTACTGACATTTAAGGATAAAAAATGATCAAAAACCAGTATTCTCAGGATACAAATCAGCCATTTTTATTGGTAAAGGGACTTGATGACAGGAAAAAGGTGAATCTTCTGAAGCCTCCTTTGATTAGACAGCAGACTGGAGTTTATAAGGATGGCAGTACAGTGTAGGGGAGTGAAAAAAAACCCCAACTCACACCTGCAGTTTGTTTCGTGTAACCCCGGAAGAAAGTTCCAGCACAATTTAATGAAATCATGTTCCATACCAGAAGAATGTGTTTGCAAAGTTGATGAAAATCTGATGGGCATTCTGCCTGGAAGATTGTAAGGAAATGAACAAATGTTTTCCACTGTGATTATCAAATCAACAAAGCTCTAACCATGGTTCACAAAGGAGGAATCTACAGAATATTGACACAATTGGTAATTTGTAGGGTATTGCATTAAATCAAGCATCTTTTAGGATAAATACCTCAGAATAATACTAGACTTTCAATTTAAAAAAATCATGGAAGAGAAATTCTGTCTTTATGCAGCACCAGTGCCATTTTCATATAGGTTTCTGTGTTTTTTTAAGTCTAAATCTAATCCCTATCTTTTGGGTTTCTTTTTTTCCCCTAACTCTGGGGAAAATTGTGAGCAGACAAAATTCTGCTAGTAGATTTTCTCCGTCATCATTCTGTTTCCTAGTGCCATTTATTTATTGATGTGTTTAGCATAGATTCCCTGAATAATTTTTATGTTGCACTGGAAAAACACAAAGATACTAACATTTGGTGCATGTCTTCAAAGAGTTTAGTCTTATCTCCCTTGAAATTACTCATTTTCTTTAAATATCTTTCTTAGACATATTTTGATCTCAGACCATCAAGCACTTCTCACTAAAGTATCCCTTGAATTATGTAAGAAAATATTTGGGAATGATGATAGCATGTCACAGTGACTAAAAACCTAGTAGGTGCTCAATAAATATCTGTCTCTTCTCCCTTGACAGCTAAGGTATCAACCTAAGGTATGACCAATACAAAGGATATTTTCATCTTACCAAAGACTCTTAAATACTCAAGAGAATAAAACTATTAACATGAAATGGCACATGGGAGGATAATATTTGGAGCAGGGGATAAAATGCTGTGGGTATTCTTTCCAGGCCTCATTTATCAGCCAATATACACATTCCAGCTGTAGTGAGTCTGACTGCTTTGGTGCACAGCTGCCTCTCTTCTCCAGAGAATTGTCTTCATCCAAAATCTGTCACTGGGGTACAAAAGGCTGTCCCCCTTGCCCCAGGTGGGACAAACTCTGTGGTGCTATGGATGCTCTCGAGCTCCCTATGGAGCTGACTGAAGTCAGAGTTCTCCTGAGAGCACATCATTGTTTAGCTGCTTCTTTTGCCCAAGCTGACTTGCCTCACTCCCTTTCTCCTGGGAGCACTCCCTCACTGAATCATACGTAACCAAATCCCTAGCTCAGGCTCTGCTGCTGGGGAACCTGACCCAAAGCACCTCCTCAAATGATCCTATGTAGCCAGTAACCTACAGGGTATATTCTTCTTGCTCTAATATCAACAAAAACAATAATCAAAAATAATAATGCATGAGTCTTGAGCAAGATTATCAAATTGCTTAAGAAATCCAAGTCATTCATTATAAAAATGTTTACATGGTGACCAAAATGTCAACCTCATAATAATGTTAAAGTAGTTTCTGATTTTTAAATGTTCTAATAAATAATAAAAATAAGTTTTCTTATGTTAGCAATATTATAAAATTATGCTCATCATTTATTCTATGAGAAATCATAAATAAGCCGAGACTCTACAAACAGGTAAAGGAACAAAACAGTAATAATGGTAACAATAAACCTTTGCTCTATAATGATAACAATAAACATTTGCTCTTTAGATATTCTGAAGTGGTTTTCCTCATTGAAACATAGGCAATGCTGACCAAGGGGTACAGAAATCTTCTGTCATGTTGCCTCATCATCATTAATTTTATAGTGCTTTATGTTTTAAATGTTAAAATATATTATTTCCATCGATTTTCATAATAACCTCAGGATATAAAAAATTTAAGTACTTTTCTGTTTAACCACATGGAGGTATTGAAACCCAAATAATCTATCAACTTTGATAGCCCACTATAATCATCAAAGGGAGCTTTCAAAAAATATGGAGGCCTACAAGACATGGAAGCAATTGAAATGTCCACCAACAGATGAATGGATAAAGAAGATGCGGTATATATATGTGTGTGTGTGTGTGTGTGTGTGTGTGTGTGTGTACACAATGGAATATTACTCAGCCCTAAAAAAAGAAATGTTGTCATTTGCAGCGGCATGGTTGGACCAAGAAATTATCATACAAGTGAAGTCAGACAGAGCAAGACAAATATTATATGATATCACTTATATGTGAAATCTAAAAAAGTAATACAAATAAACATATTTACAAAACAGAAACAGACTCACAGACATAGAAAACAAACTTGTGGTTACCAAAGCGGGAAGGGGAGAGGGAGGGATAAATTAGGAGTAATGGATTAACAGATACACACCACTATATGTAAAATATGTGGACAACAAGGATTTACTGTATAGCACAGGGAACTATATTCAGTATGTTGTAATAACCTATAATGGAAAGGAATCTGAAGCTATATACCTGAAACTAACACAATATTATAAATCAACTATAGTTAAATAATTTTTCAAAGACATAAAAAATATGGAGGCCTAAACTCCATGCCAAACTATTTAAACCCAAACCTGGGGTAATGATATTTTATGGGGACCTGGGTAATCATATTTTAAAGCTTTTGGGTGTTTATAATTTGTCACCAAGTTGAGAAACACCAGGTGAAGGAATGTGGCCAAATCTCTCCAATACACAGCTGGTGAGTTCTAGAATTGTATCTGAACCCAGGTTTCCTCAGCCCCATAGGACTTCCTTCTGGTGATTCCACTTCACTGGAAATTCTGAATTTTACTGGAATTAAAGAATGTGAAGTAGGACTGTTTGCAATCTACTGGAAGGCAAAAGATATAAAAAAAAAAAAAATCAAAACAGCCTTGACTTTGAATGGATTTTTACAAACCAGTCTTAGATGGGTAAACCATTTAGAGATGTATAAATTAAATTTCCTTTTCAAACATAAATGGATTTATAAATGACAGAAACTGCTCAGCAAAGCATAAACAAAGCTTGGTTGTTCCCCAAGTGTTTATAAAACACAGTAGTTGAGTTTCTTTTGCCTAAAATATGTCCCCATCAACACAATCCATGACGATAGCATTAAATTCTCAGAAGACAACAGGACAGTCGAGAAGAATGTCGAAAACCGACAAAGAACTATCTCACTGGTAGCATCACCAATTAGACATTTGACCATTTTTCCTATAAAATAATGTTGAATCTGTATTTATATCAAGCTTAGTTTATAGAGACATTATGTTGACCACTTAGGAGTCAATGGTGAGAAATTCAGTGTGTAAAACAAGGTTTTTAAAGCTGTTTGTGGAGTTGAGTGTATTCGACCAGCCACAGTGAATGTGCATGTTGATCTGGGAGACAGGGAGTGAAAGGGTGTTAAATTGAACTCTGGGGACCTGAGAACATACTGAATTCCAGGGTCCTATTTGACTCTTACAGGGCTGGTTTCCTGATAGACGTAGAATCCAGCTCTCATCTCAAGCCTGGTTGAACGGAGTGCTGAGCCCCAGCCAATACCTACTAGTCCCCAACATTCCAGATCAGGGTTTCTCAGACATTCTGTGCTGTGGACTCCTTGGCAGTCTGGTAAAGCCTGTGGTACTCCTCAGATCTCTAAGGATTGTAAAGGAAACCAATTATATTGAAAAACTTTCCAACGCAAGGTTCACACCATGAAAAATCACCTCTAAAAATGTAACCATGGTGTTCATTTGGCCTTGAAAACCACTACATTCTAGAAGTCCTTTCTTTGATGTATGATGCTTTGAACTCTTAATTTGAACTGCTGGAGCTACAAAGACGGAAGGCAGCCTTCTGTTCGGCTCAGATGTTTCCTGCTCCCAGCCTCCAGAGAACTGCAAATTCTGAGCATATTCCCAGAGCTGAGGCCACGGAGCTTATGATGCAGCTGACCATCAGAGGCTGGGTTGGGTCATACTGTGATCTGCACTACAAAAAATTGATCAAGTTAGAGATTTGTTTACTTCAAAGGTGCTGCCTATGTGATGAAGAGGAAGAGTAGGGCTCTTTAATTTTTTAAAATTACATTTAAGAACTTGATACTTCATATTTCCTTTCTCTTACGGATATAGATATCACTGTTTTAGTGGCTTCCATCACCATGAAAAAAAATCACACAACTGATTTTGGTCCCCATTATTTAAATCTATATTTGGGATCATTAATTTATATTAATAGACTATGTATTATTTTTTTCATTATGTACCTTCCCCAGAAGTTACTCTCAACTAGTGTTGCAAACTGTGAAGCAGATTTCTTAAATCATTTTGGGAAAGAGTGGCAAAAGAGAAAGCGTTTTTAAATTTTTTTAGTGTAGAAAGTATGATTTTTCTCTTCTCACTGATATTCACTGAATATTTAACAATCATCTATTGCATTGATAACATTTCTGCATCATTTATTCAAACACTCTTTTTTAAAACATTTATTGAGCAAACACTTTTTGGCCAGGAGCAGAAATAGCCATAATTTTATAGAAAGAGAAGGTACAAGTCTGTAAAAAATTTAAGGAAGCAACTTCCCAAATTACTTGCCTATTAGTCACTGTCTGTAAGTTCTCCCCAGCCAACACAAGGCCGAAATCACCAGAATTATGCTGTGAAAACCCACCTTGGACCAACTGAGATAAGATAAAGATAACATTTTCAATAATGGAAAGGCTATGTGCTTTGGAACCACAGTTTATTGTTTATGGCATGTTTTAGGTCTTAAAGTTTTGGAGAAGAAAATTTAGTCTGTCAAATAATTCAATAAGTACCTTCATTTCACCTTTGTTAACTGTAAATTAACCTTAACCTTAATGCTTTTTTCCATTATAATTGCTTCTGCTTTGTAAGTTTCTCTTGGATAGGAGTCATGCCTCTCAGAGAAAGACAAAGAACAAGAGAAAGCCTGGTCGTCCATGTTCTGACTTTAATTATGTACTAGTTATGGCAAAGTTGGAGTTCCTATAACTAATAGACCCCAGTTCCAAGCCTTAAATCAGAGTGATGTTAAGTCTCTTCCATGAAACAGTCCAGGAATGTGGGGCAGCTCCACTCCAGAAGGCTTTCCAGAAACCCAAAATGAAGAAGCAACCTTGCTATCTTAACACATAGCTTCCAGATATGGTTCTGTGGTCACCATGCTTCAGAGGGAAGGGGGAGGGAGCCAGAAGGAGTGCAGGTGCAGTGCTTTGAGTACAAGACTTGAAAGGGGCACACTCACTTCTGCTCATATTCCATTGGTAGGAACATTGTCATATGGCCATGCCAAGCTACAAGGGACAATGGGGAATGAAAATTCTAGCTGGGCAGCTGAGTATCCAACCCAAACTCTGTAAAGAAGGCAAACGGAGAGAATGAATTTGTGAAACATTGTCAGTCTACCACCAGCTGGATCTGCATTTCTGCTTATATTTTCTGTTTTCAATTTACAAAAAAAAATGCACAATTAGCCTTTATCAAATATGGTAACTCATCCTGGCAATAGGTTGCACAACCTTTCCATTTGCAGGGTTTAAGTGAAGTGGGCATTGTATATAAATTATTTATTTAAGTGTTTAGACCCTTTGAAAAATCTTCTAATATGACAATTTATATACAAAATATAGGGAGAATTTTAGATTTAGATTTTTGCCATGTGTTCAGAAATGTCCCACATTTTCAAATTTACATTTTCAATAATTACAGAGTTATGGGTAGATTGAGCCCCCTAGAACATGTATAAAATGTTTTAAATTATAAAAAAATATATTAACCACAACCATCTATGAAGTTCTAGTGTTTGAGTTAGGTTCATTACATACATTATTACACCTCAAAAACTATACCTTAAAAAGCAGTCACAATTCACCCAATTTTTGCTCATCAGAACACTTAGGTGCAGAGAGTTGAGATAACTTGGCCAAGTTCCTAAGCAGTAAAGCAGGGATTTGAAAACAGAGCTGTCTGATTCTGATGTATTTTCTACTCATCATCTCACTGAATCCTCATAACAATTCTTTGAAGTAGTCAGTTGGTCTTTGCCTCATTTAATACAGTAGAAAGTAAAGATCAAAAAGGTTAAATGACTTGCCAAATAAACAGAGTTAGTAACTAACAAGCTGAAAGTTTTTGAATCAAGAAATCTATGCTCTTTGAATAACTGTTGTTGAATTAGTCGCACTGTATTTACAATCAACAAGCCCATTCAATCAACAGGTATCATCTTCTATTTGGGTGATGTTGGGCAAGCTACTTAATTTCCCAGTATTCCAAGAATAATAATAGGTATCTCAAAGTGCCATCATAGGAATTAAATACATTTCTATAAAGTGCATACAAGGAACTTGATGACAGTATGTGCTCACTCTATAATTTTCAGAACTTTCTCTCTGAATCTGAATTAGGTGTGGCTTTAGAGAGACTGTATAGTCACATTTAGAAACAGAAATATGGAATAGAAAATGGAGCTCTACAAAGTAATATTAACTGATAGACCTTAGGATTCTGTTAAGTATAAAGATTAAGAGTATTGAAAGGGTCTATTTGAAGCCAATACAGGAAAGCATTTTTTTTACATACTTTTAGTAGGTAGAAAATAAAACCGTCATTTACTTGTACCTCAAGGGGAAAATTGGGGACAAATTAAGTGTTCTCGTCTTTCCCAGTGAGTCACACACCATCATTTTCTCACCTAATTTATCTTTTGACCCCTGTGTGATTAAACCTTATATTTAATAAAACTCAGAGATTTAGGAAATTTCCTCTCTACATCCTCCTTATTCAGTAGTGTTCTTAATATACTAGATTTCCTTCTGTTTGTCTCTGAATTTATTTTCTTTATGTTGTTGAGTCTTTATGCTGTTGAGATTTCAGGGGAAGAGTCACTCTTATGTCATACAACATGAGTGATAAAGCTAATAATAATGATTAGTAGTCACAGTAGTAACTATTACTTATTTAATAGTTTTCTAGGTGCATTTTGTCTAATAATTATTTTAATGTATAAGAACCCTATTAGGTATGTGCCATTGTTATCTCTGTTTTGCATCGGAAAAAATGAAGCACAGAGAGATTAAGAAGCTTACCCATGGTCCTATGACTGGTAAGAAATGAGGTGAGGTTTTAGACCCTGAAATCCAGCACCAATCTATCCCGCTAACCGCCACATCATCCTGTCTCTCCATGAGCTAAATTGGTCTTGCTTGTTAAGGAGAAATAAACTTCAATGGCTTCTAGTACTCTTTTTAAAGTATTCCTTTCTGGTAGAGAATTAATATCACTATATTCTTTTTAAAAATTCTTTTATTGAAGAGTCAAATTCATTTATTTGTAAACTTCTTCAAGATGTAAAAAATTCTGACGTAACTATTTTCAAGACTGTGTACATTTAACTCTCTTTTTTATAATGCAACACAGTTAAAATCAAACTTCATTTTTCTTTGCTATTGCCAAATTATGACCATTAAGAATGGGATCTCCCATTTGTTATAATAATTGGGCCTGGCCTGACAATGCCGAGTCTATGAATTCTGACAGTTTTAGAAAGCAAATGTTAATTATTATGCAAATAGTTCCCTGTAACTGATCCACTACAGAATAATTTCATTTTAATAATGCGTAAACATAGAGAGTGAAAACACAAAGAAAAGAAAACTTCAACTCAAAGTGTTGTTCTTACTCCACCTCCTGTTCTATCAAAGACTTGATGGTAGAAACCATCTCAGAATCACTCGTTTAGTTGTTGGTTGACTTGCCTCAGTCCTTATGGCCATCCCATCATGTCTCAGCTGGGCAGCACATCTAAATCTCAGCCCATAAGTGATGGGAAAGACTAATGTAGGATCGTGCTTGGTACACTGAGATGGCCTTCCAGGCTGGACTTGGCTCCCCAGTGGAGATGAAAGTGCCCTTTCTCTCCCCGCTAGTCTGCCGAGCTTGTTAACTACCACTTTCTCTCTTGTAACCCAAGACCTTTAGAAGCCCCTGCAGCTTAGCTCCTAAATCCAGATAAACAACTCTGCTCTGAGTTGCGCCCAAGTTGTTTCATCCAAAGTCATTTTCACTTTTATATAAAAGATAGTGGGAAGACTAGATTAAAAAACTTCACCTGTACTCTAACACATTTTTGGTCCTTCTGTCACTTGGATTTCGAAAATGGTATCTTAGAAAATATGATTACATGTTTCCCATAACTTCTCAAATGTTGGTCTGAGGCAAGTTTTAAAGTTTTTTCTTGCTATGAGACTATACCTTGTCGGGGTCTAATGCCTTCACTGATTGCAGATGCATAAGAAGTTTCTTTAATTAATACTATAGAGTTTGATATATATATTGGTTTGAGAGTCAAGAGAAGGCAAAAATAGTTGTTTTAGGGTACCAATGTACTTATCTCCCACCTTAGTTTGCTTTATTTTTCTTCACAGCACGATCACCTGAAATTATGGCAAGTAGTAAGTTATTTGTATTATTGTCTACCTCACCTACTGGAAGGTAAGTTCCATGAGGGCAAGGACTTCATCTGCTTTGCTCACTTCTGTGTTCCCAGGGCCTATGTTTATGCTTGGTAGATCCCTGGTTAAAATAAATGAATGCACGTGTTACGCATTTGTGAGTGTGCACAGAATCTGCCACAGAAATGGTTATTCAAAACTCAGGCTTAATAGGCATGAGTTGCAAAAACAAAGCAAGAGCAGTTAAAAGAGGTAGAGTCCATAAAGCCACTGGGACATTGAAAGTTGCAACAGCAACAGTGAATGGTGAGAGTTTTGGTTGTGATGGCAGCACCTTCAGTGTCCTCAATATTAAACATCAGGGAATTAGGTAGAAATGTTGGCTTCCTTGACCTCGGGCATTGGCAGCTCCAGAAGAACAGTAATGCTTTCAGTCAGCATCAATGTTATATCTGCCACTTTTGGCATCAGTAGTAAGTGGGCATTACCATAAAGACCCAGAGCAAGCGAAGTGGAAAAGGAAAGGCATTGATTCTAGACTCCAAACTCTGACTATCCTAAATTTCTCCTAGGCCAATCTGGAAGGAATACGAGAGAACACAGAATTCCTTCAGAATGTGGGGACCAGAGTTATAGAAATACTATTTGCTTTTTTATGATTATAATTGTAACTCTATTCTTATAAACAGATTACCTGAGATCACCATAATAGTATGTTTTTTAAGTGGGGTGAAGAGAGAGATATTAAAGGGCCGAGTAGGCAGAAATTACTCTGGGGGAAAAAGGACCACATGGGACCAAGGAATAATTTTTCTTTGGAGAGACAGGCAGTGCAACCCAACAAAAGTGAGAAAGATAAGAGGGAAGATGGGAACCTTCAGGAAATTGGCACCAGGAGACACAGCCTGGGCGTCTGTGAGGTTGAGCACAACTCATGGGAATGGGAATGACCTGTGATATATTCTCAGGAGGGCATCCAAGTGCAAAATCTAGCTGCTGCCTCAGAGACCACCACAATCAGGAGGAGAAGGAGTTTCCTGCTAGAATAAAGAAAATAGAAAATAGTAGATGAGATCAGAGAGAGGTTTGAGTTAGGAATGCAGATCACATAGGGCCAGGGATCTGAGGGCAATAATAAAAATCGGGGATTTTATTGTGTGTGAGTGGGAAGCTCTGGGGAATTTCAAGGAGAGGAGTGACTGTTAAAAGAATCACTAGCATTTTAAAAGAATCACTCAGAGGGCTTCCCTGGTGGCGCATTGGTTGAGAGTCTGCCTGCCGGTGCGGGGGACACGGGTTCGAGCCCTGGTCTGGGAGGATCCCACATGCCGCGGAGCGGCTGGGCCCGTGAGCCACAACTGCTGAGCCTGCGCGTCTGGAGCCTGTGCTCCACGACAGGAGAGGCCGCGATGGAGAGAGGCCCGCGCACCGCGATGAAGAGTGGCCCCCGCTCACCGCAACTGGAGAAAGCCCTCGCACAGAAACGAAGACCCAACACAGCCAAAAAAATAATAATAATAATAAATTAATTTTTAAAAAAATCACTCAGACTGCCAAGGAGGGGCAAGGGTGTAAGCAGAGAGCCTGCAATAATTAGGCAAGCAATAATCTTTGACTAGATTACTGTAGTAGCAGTCAGGAGTGAAAAGGAATTAGATTTCTGGAAGCCTTTTGAAGACAGAGAAAACAAAACTTGCTGATGGTTTAGATGCATAGTGAAAAAGAAATAGTAGAGAGGATGACACCAGAGTGGGGCTTTTTTGGCCTGAGTAACTGAAAGGATGGAGCTGCCATTTGCTGTGATGGCAAAGGGACAATAAGAGAAAATTGGGGCATAAAACTGATCAGTTCCTTTTTGGCATGCCTACTTGACATCCAAGCAGAAATGCCAAACAGTACTTGGATATATGTGTCTGAAATTCAAGGTGGTTTAACCTAGAGTAATCACTGTATAGGTGGGATTTAAAGCCATGAGACGAGATGAAACCACCATGGAAGTGAGCATAGATGAAGATGTCTGATGACTGAGTCATGAGAACACTAATATCTAGAGTCAAAAAGATGAGGAAGATCCAGAAGAGAAGACTAAAAAGAAACAGCCAGAGTGTAAATATGTTCAAATAAGAAGATAGAAGATGTAAGAGAGGAAGGAAGGAAGAAGGAAAGAAAGAGAAGGGAAGGAAAGAAGGCAGGCAAAGGAGGAAAGAAGAAGAAATGAAGAAAATTAAGAAGGCAACAGCAGTTCTCTAGGTAGTAGGACTGTAGGAATTTCATTTTCTTCTCTGTGCTCTTCTGATTTAACTTTCTTTTTGTTTTGTTTTTCAAACTTCCCATGGAGAATGTTTTTTGGAAATAAGAATTTGTATTATTATTTAAAATGCTATAACAGATGAAAATTGGGACTTCTGAGGACTACATGGTGACTGTCTTAAACATGTTGAAGTATATATTACATTCCTGAAAAGAACATAAGTGAAGATACTGTGGGCCCTGCTACTGGGGCGGGACCCTTAAGCTGGGCTGTAAGAGCTGAGAAGGCTATGAAGAGCTTCACCAGTGTCTTAGAAAGAAAGGCAGGGGGGAAGCCAGAAAGAAAAAATAAAAAGAGAGAGAATATAAAGTGATCTGTAGAGTAGAAGACGCTGAGAGAAACGCCATTAAAAGGATTTAGACTCAAAGAGAATAGAGAGGGTTTACAGAGTGAAAAAGGAAGAGGTAAGGGCAGCAATACTGATTGAGCACCTACTGTATTGCCACTAAATTTGAGACAAGAAATAAGAGCCTGAAACCCCCAGGGAGCTTAGAAGAAAGCCTACACAGCACAATACAAATTCCCAAGAAAAAACACATTCTGACAGCATCATTAGAGCTCCAGGATCAAGCCATGACTGAGGTTGTCCCTGGATTTTTCAGCTATCAGCTAATAAGCTTCCTTTTTGAGTTTAGAAAGTCTGAATTGGGTTTTCTATCATTTGCTAACACAAAAATCCTGACTGACAGAATAATGACATTAAAATCTAAGCTGATATCTTCTAGCAATAAACTTAAAGAAATCTTAAGTTTTGAAGTAAGTCATAAAGGTGAAGTTATAATGTAGATAAAGCTAATTTACATTTATTTGACACTATATGACAGACTTGGTTCCAAGTACTTTACAGATTTTATCTCATTTAATCTTCCTAACAATCCCATAAGGAAGGTGCTATTATTATTATTAATTTCACTCCGCAAGTGAGAAACTTGAGAGAGGTGAAGAAACTTGCTCAGCTCCACACCAAGTAAATGACTCATGACCAACAACAGAAATTCTCTGCAAGTTCAAAGAAGAGTTTATTCTTGAGTGGCAGTTTTTAACTTCTCGGTCTTTGGTTTATCCTCAGGATAATAATGCCTCTAGGTCATGTGACATTACATTTGAGACAATAAATATTCATCTCCAGGCAACTTAGCTGTCTTCCTAAAACATTACATTTTATTTAGATTTTAGTAAAATGGGAAGAAAAAAGAACCTCTCACGTTTCATCCATTCCAGCCAGGCCCTGCAGTAATAGTTCAAATTATGACATAAAGGAATTTTCCTTTTTGATTTCTCAAAACCATGTGCTTTGAAGCTGACACCAAAAATGGGATGTTTTCTTCGAGTTTATAATGGGAAATTCATAGAAGCCATGACTCTTTCTTTCACAAATGGTTTTGTGAAAGCAGGAAGGCAGAAATCATTCTCTGTGGAAGCACCAAAAGAACTTTCCAAATGGACAAGGTATGATCTTCAGTCCTTCCATTTAAATCCATTTTCTCTTCTCAGCTTTCTTACAAACCTGAACTAAACTTCAGCTTTCAACAAAATTGTGGTAAAACTTTGCTTGGCTCTTACTTTATGTTTCACCAGAGACTCTACAAGGTCAACATGATGAGGTGTCAGCCTGAACTATGGATCAGAGTTAATTAAAGTCTGTGTGTTTTTATTAGCCTGGCTGAAAATGGCTTTTGTGTTTATGAATTTATTTGCAAAGGCTCGGAAACTGTGCCCTTTGCTGTAAGTTGCCTCAGGGCAGAGATACACATAAAACTTCAGTAATTAAAATAGTAAACCACCAAGGTCACAAATAAAGAGCTGGTAGTTATATTGATTATTAAATATAGGCAGCTAAGAAATCAGGGTCTCCAAGCTGAGTTGGTCAGGAGGGAAGTACAAATTTTTTTAATGTTTTACTGTAGCTTCCCAAAGAAAATGTTGGAAATGTTTGAAAAGGTAGAGAGAGATAGGATTGTATTGTATATAACCAGAGATTCAAGCCATTTCCAGACTGAAATCTGTAGATTAACATGGACTCTGTAGATGATAGATGCAGTCAGGGTTTTTCTGAGGCTGCAAATCTCTGAATTGCTGCAGCCTCTGGATAATATGGGATATAAGTCTGGGGTTTGGTTGAGCGTGTGGACTGTACATAGAAATTTGAGAGTTATTAGCATATAGATAGCATGTGGAACTGGATATTACCTATAAAGTCAGTAAGAGAGAGAGAAAAGGAGCCTAGAAGAGGGAGAGGGGAAGGGAAAAGTTAGGAGAGAGGAGTGGAGAGGGCAAAGGGAAAAACCTTGGAGTTAGACAACCAATGGAATTACCACAGCAGAGATTCAGATCCTGTCTGTTCATATTAAATGGACTCCAAAAAAAAATTATTCAGATTCTGTAAAGCAACCTCTTTATTTCCAAAATGGTGGTACTGAGTATAATGGTTTTAAAAAATAATTTGCAGCTTAACTAAATTTCACTATTCTTTAAATCAGTTTGAATGCATTGATGACCAAGCTAATGTTCACAGCAGGCAAAAGCTTTGAAACGTTCAAGAAATATCTTCTGTTCAATTCCGAGTAAACAACACTAATTGCTGAATTTATTTGCCTCACAAACTGGTCCTGGAATACAGCAGAGTTGGTGTTAATTATATATATTTTTTCCATTTAGCAAATAAGCTTGAACCCCATCAGCCCTATTTTTCACACCAGAGATCCAAACTCAGTCACTGCTCCCATCTGAGGTTAATAACTAACATTTTATCCTTTGAATTAAAGCACAAAGAGGAGAATGAGAAATAAATTCTTAATGTTTTTCATTTTTACTATTTCATAAGTCATCAGTCAAAACTTTGTGTCTTATTTTTACAGTGTTGATAAAACTGAAATCTGCATCTAATAAACCATACTGGTTGATTTTGTTTTCTTAATGCTATTTGGAAATTTATTTCCATGTCTATTTCTCTCTCTTTTTTCTTCCACTGGCATTCAATGGCTTACAAATTATTGTCAATTTTAGATTCAAAATAGCTCTTGATCCTTTGCCTTTTTATTCCCACTACTACTTCTATATTTTTCAATATACTTTAATCTTAATTGATGTATAATTCATAAACAATAAAATATTCAGCTCCTAAGTGTACAGTTTGGTGAATTGATCTATGTAAACTGAGTAATCTCCACCCCAATCAAGGTACAGAATATTCCCATCATCCAGAGGTGGGGGGTGATGGGATGAATTGGGAGATTGGGATTGACATATACACACTAATTTGTATAAAATATATAACTAATAAGAACCTGCTGTATAAAAAATTAACTTAAGTTAAATTAACAAAAAATTTTAAAAAAGAATATTCCCATCATCCCATGTAGTTCCTTCATACCCATTTCCAGATAATCTCATTCTTGGCCTCATTCTTGAGGCAACCACTGTTCTGATCTTCCTCACCATAGATTAGCTTCCAAATTATTCTAGAACTTCAAACAAATCAAATCATATAGTATTATTTCTTTCTGTCTGATTTCTTTCATTTGTCATATTGTTTTGAAATTCATTCATGCTCCGCTAGTATTATAAATTTGTTCCTTTGTATTGCTAAACAGTGCTCCGTTATGAATATACCACAGATTGTTTATCCAACCTCCTATTGGTGGACACTTAGATTGTTTTTAGTTTAGAGCCAATAAATAAGCTGCCAAAAGTACTTTCGTAGACGTGTGTTTTTACTTCTCTTGGATGAATATCTAGGAGTGAGGTTGCTTGGTCATGACCTCATTTTAAGTTCTCATCATCACTAACCTGGATTAGAGAAACAGTCACCTAAATGATGTTTCTATTTCATTCTTCTCCTCCCACCCTGGGATAGACAATAAGGTCCCTTAAATATGTCCATGCCCAAATCTCGGGAACCTATGAATGTGTTACCTTATATAGCAAAAAGGACTTTGCAGATTTAATATAGTGAAGGCTCTTGAAATGGGGAGATTATCCTGGAGTATCCAGGTGGACTCAATGTGCTCACAAGGGTCCTTAAAAAAAGGGAAGGGTGCGTGTGGGGGTGGGGGGGAGAGAGAGAGATTGAGATTTGACGACACTATGAAGATGCTACACTGCTGGTTTTGAACAAAGACGGAGGAAGGGGCCACGAGTCAAGGAATGCAGGCAGCCTCCAGAAGCTGGCAAAGGCAAAGAAACCAATTCTCCCATTAAGCCTCCAGAAGGAGCACAGTTCAGCTAACATTTTGATTTTAGGGCCTCTGACCTTCAGAACTGTAAGGCAATGTGTTTGTTGTGTTGTGTTTTAAACCACAAAAGTTTGTGGCAATCTGTTACAGCAGCAATAGGAAATAGGAAATTCATACTCCCCAGACCCTTCCTATTCATTCTCTCTGCCAGCAAAAAGATCGTTTTGATTTGAAAATTGGATTTTCTTATTATCTTGCTTAATTTTTTTCTCCAGGATTAAATAAAAACACTGGCATATTACATAAAGTTCCATAATCTCAGCCCCTACCTGTCTATCCAGACTTATCAGCCACCACTCTGCCTAAGAGGATTCTGCTCCTTATTTGGCATGCCTTTCTTGATTCCCCAACATTCCATACTCTTTCTAAAATCTGTGACTTCTGCCTCAAAGGTTCTTCCCCTAATTATTTAGCAAGCAAATGTCTACTCATTTTTAATGCTTAAAATGTTCTGCAAAGCCCTTCCTTACTTTTTCAGCCAGGGTACAGACCCTCTCTCTTTGAAGATCATAAAACCTGTATTGTGACATTTGTCATATTACAATCGTTCCTTTGTTGCTTTGTAGTTGGATCTGCCTGCCACTAGTGTATGAGCTTCTTGAAGGCAAGGATCATATCTTTCCATGACTCCCACTACCTAGTATAGTAGGTATATGCTCAGAGTTATTGAATGAATGAGTATATATAACATTTGTATAATCATAATGCAAATAGAATTTTCTAGGTAACACATATACATTTTTATATCTTAAATCTTGTCAATATTCTCATTTATCATTTTGTGCTTCTTTAATGTATTCTTACATGTTTAAAAGCAATTATTATTGTTTTAATAATCAATAAATGCCAACAAAAGAGATTTCTCTCTTTATGAAAAAAGTATGCTTTGCAACATAAGTCTAAAAGAAAAACAGCTCTCTTAAATGAAAACTACACCAATACATAATTGTTTTTATAGTACTCTTACACACATTTTGTGCCATGGTGTACAAGCTTCTGAAGTTTACTCTATAATCATGAATGTTCATTTAACATCTTTTGGGAGGTTGCATTGGGTGAAAGTGACTCTAACGATAATTTTGATTCCATGAATGATTCTTTGCTCGGTCAGTAAAATCCGTACAGTTCCAAACTTGACATAATGCAACTCTTCTGCCTCGGAAGAAGTTCAGAGCCAAGCCCCCTCCTGGAGGTTGGATTAAGTGCCATCTCTGAGGGGTGGGGCCCTGTATCTCTTGTTGATTGTACACACAGCACCAAAACACAGTGCCTGAAACTCAAATATTTGTCGATTTAATAAGTGAAAGAATTCTATATGATGCCTTGGAGCTAGGTTGGGGAGAGAGAATTCTAAGGTTATTATCTGAACTAAAATTCACAGTGGGCACAATAACGAAAATGATCATTTTTAGGTCTTTACTACCTCATAAACCTTTCTAAGCGGGGTTTTCTCTCTGGCAGTCGCCACCAACCTTCTATTATTTCTCTATTTCCTTCATTATACGAAAATCCCAATGAAGTTCATTATTTTCATCCACAGTGGGTAGCCTCTTTCCATTTTTGCCTGCAAGCACTACAGAGCTGGTAACTTTCTGCTTATTTAAAAGTAAGGATTACAGAAACATATTGAAAGAAAGGAAAATGGATCAAGGAGAGTAAAAAAGGAAAATACGTGTTCATCTTTTGCCAATCCCAGTCCCGTGCCATTTGAGCCAGAAAAAGGCTTATTCTATCTCTAGTTGCATGCTCTCATCTCCCATGGACCGAGGCAGCATAAAGAGGCTCCAGTTGTTCCTAAATTCTCTCCCCTCCATCCGCAGATCCCAATTATGTGCTACATAAATGCTCTCTACAATTTCTCCCAGAGTAATTCCTACTCACTCTACTGTGGGCATCACCTGCTGATGCCAATGGTTTTCTCTCTCCCTCGTGGCAGTCCTGATATTTCTCTATCCACAGTTGGGCTTCCTCCAAGAATGCTGAGTGACTGGAGAGAAGCTGGGAGGACACCAGGAAATTAGACCCCATAACTCCTCTGTCACAGAAAGCAGAATCCTCCCAGTGGCACTTGAAGACAGAGACCTACAGAGAGTCTGTAGAACTACAGGCTCCTATGCTGGCATGCCATTTGACCCTCTCAACACCAAATATCTGAAATGCCCACACATGGAGTTTGTTTGTTTGTTTTTTAATAATCCCATGCTAAATATCTCAATGCAGATTTCCTTATATTCTGCTCTCCTTTTGGCACATACAAAACAATACATTCCTTTTAAAACAGTAAATTCTTTTAAAATAGTTTTAATTGGTTATTAAATGATGCACTTGGAAGGTATTTAAGAAATAACTTACCAAAGTGTGTAACCAAAAAAAATACATGGTTTATAAATTTTAATTAGCATCCAAATGAACATCTGCTTGCGGCTGAGACTCTGCCAAGTCACCGGTTCCAGGCCACGCCTGGCCTGCTGAGCAGGTTCAGATATCTTAATAGCAGGAGGTACTGGTGGTATCAGTTTACCCTCAGTTTCCACAGTGCAGTAATACCTGAATATCACAACACAGTGCAGAGTACCATGTGTACTCCCTCACTGGTAAACTGCTTTACCTGCAGGCATTTTAATAAACCATACAGGATGAAGATGGTGATGATTAAAGCTTATTAAACAAATACAGATGCCATCCAGAGCTCCAGCATTGACTGAATATCCCCACAGGCCAGGGGCTGCACTGGGCACCTCAGAACACACAGGAGATACAGCTCCCAGTCCTCCAAGATTGCTGCCTAGAATGAGGAAACATAAAGGGTTCTCTATACCTTTTTCATGGGGCCAGGGTTTTGTGGATATTAACAAAGCAAGACAAAATGTGCTTCCTCCTTTCTGTGTTACAAAAAATAGTTCTTAAAATAAATTTCCTAGGCCCACTTTCTTATTTAAACTCTCCCAGTCCATAAAACTTTTGAGTAACAGACTCCAAAAATTATGTGCCTCCGCATTTGGCTACCTCTAGGTGGCCACAAGTTTATCAGCTGCTCAGATCCTGGAATCTTCTTCACTTGCATGACCCAATTCCTCATTTACCCTCTTTGGAATTTAGGCCAAATCAGACACAGAGCCAGATCTTGCTATAAAGACTTACCTTGTCTAAAAATCTGGAAAAGACTCACCAGTGAAGAATGTGTTCACAGAGAAAACAACTGCCCCCTGCTCAGGCCCCTTCCATCCCCCAACCTGCCCACCTCACTCCAAGCCTTCTCTCCTGACCAAATCTGCAACCAACCAGGGGGAATGAGCCCCAGACCACCCCAAGCAGATTCCTCAGCCCCCAAGTCCATAACCTACCCAGCTGGCCTCCCTCATAAATCCAACCATCACACTTCTAGCTTTCTGAAGTTAAAAAATACATGCTTTTTGGGGATGGATCCTTCCCTTTTCTTACAACTTCTCCCAGAAATGACCCTCTTAAAATATAAATCAGATCATTTTTTTTTTTTTTGCTTAAAACCAATAGCTTTTAAGTGTACCTAGAATAAAATTCAAATTCTTTCTCACAGACTGTATGAAAAGGCTCTCTCCCCTCTCTACCTCTCCAACCCCTGCTTCCCTACTAGCTTATGTGCACATAGACAGACAGACAGACAGACAGACACAAACACACACACACACACACACACCCCTTACATGCCTGACTTCTTTCATCTTCCAGGTCTTAGTTCCTCAACATCACTACTCAGAGAAAACCGTGGTAGACAGAATAATGATCCTCCAAAGATGCCTACATCTTAGTCCCTGGAACCTGTAAGCATGTTAGGTTACATGGCAAAGGAGAATTATGACTGCAAATGGATTAAGGTTGTTAATCAGCTGACTTAAAATAAGGAGATTTTCCTGGATTATCCTGGTGTTCCCAATGTAATCACAAGAGTCTGTAAAAGTGGAAAATGAAGATAGGACTATGAAAGAGAGAACCCAAGAGATGGCATGTGAGAAGGGCTCAGCATCTTTGAAGGTGGAAGAAAAGGGCTGTGAGCCAGTGAATGGAGTTTCCTGGAAGCTAAAAAAGGGCAAGGAAACTGATCCTCCCCTGAAGTCTCCAGAAGGGATGCAGCCTCCTGACACCTTGATTTTAGCTGAGTGACACCCATTTTGTACTTCTGAACAATCAAACTGTAAGATAATAAGTTTGTGTTTTTAATTAAGCCATTAGGTTTATGGTAGTTTGTTACAGCAGCAATAAGAAACTGATACATGCATCTTCTCTGATTATCCCACTAATACAACCCCCTCCTGTTATTTGCCAGATTTATTCAACCAAGATTTTATTGTTGTAGGCTCTGGGTGTCAAATGCTGTTTTTGCTCCTGAAGATAGTGAACAAAATAGATGGGAATCCCTTCCCTCATTTTGCTTACAATCTAAGACATGAGCCCCATATTTGTTTGTTTGTTTTTCATCACAAACTGGGATTTTAAAAAATGTACTATTTTGCATTCTGTTTGGGTTTTTGTTTGGGGATTTTTTTTTTACTTGACTCTCCCATGAGAGATACTATTTCTACCTAGTTTATCACTATGCAAACCCAATAGTGTCTGACACATAACATGTTCAATAAGTATTTGATTAATCAATGACTCAGATAATGAAAAATCTTCTGATAATGCATATTCCCCAGAAATTCCTCTTCTCATTATTTATTTTCTTGGGTTCCTTTTGCTCCTGTACATTATTAATCAAAGACCCATGGATCAGCTACATATAAAGGACCTATGGTCCAAAGGAATCCTAGCAGTAAGGCTGTTTTAGAGAGTTAGGGCTGCTATACCAAGAATATCATAGACTGGGTGACTTAAACAATAGAAGTTTATTTCTCACAGCTCTGGAGGTAAGAAAGTCCAAGATCAAGACACCAGCAGATTCAGTATCTGGCGAGACCCCTCTTTCTGGTTTGCAGATGGCCATCTTCTCACTG
Organism: Balaenoptera borealis; assembly: GCF_965194805.1. Taxonomy (NCBI): domain Eukaryota; kingdom Metazoa; phylum Chordata; class Mammalia; order Artiodactyla; family Balaenopteridae; genus Balaenoptera; species Balaenoptera borealis. The sequence continues at coordinate 49,873,836 of NC_138861.1, forward strand.
CATTCTCATATAGTAGAGAAAGAGAGAGATGATTTCTGCCCTGTCTCTTCTCATAAGGGCACTATGCCACTCATGAGGGCTTCACCCTCATGACTCAATTAACTGCCCAAACTCCCCACCTCCAAATACCATCACATGGGGTATTTAGGCTTCAGAATATGAATTGTGAAGGAGATATACACATTCAGTCCAAAGTTCATAAGCAATTTGGTGTGTTTAATCCCAAATGGCTGTGATAGATGCTGTTTCTTTCCTTGATCAAGTCTGCTGTTTCCCCAGACTAATGTCTCCAAGATGGAAGAAACCATGTCTTATTGCTTAATTGTCTTATAATCCCACCACTTGTTGTTGTGTCTGGAACACTCAATGTATGATTGTTGAATTAAGGAATAAACAATGCAATACACTGGTACTTCAGTTTGAGATAGGCTGGGATCTGGGACCCGTGACCCTTTGCTGCAGTGCTTGCACCTGGACAAACATCTCCTCAAGCAACAAAATACAAAGAAACTATACAGGACTGAAAATAACTGTATGCTTGCGCAGTTGGAGCAAATTATGGACAACAAGATACAAAAAGACCAAAAAAAACCCAACTGCCAATTCTGAAAAGCCAGGAACAAAAACAGGCTGTCAGGAGCAAGAGCAGGGTACTGCACATGCCCCCTGCACTCAACACCACCAAAGGGTGGGCAAACCACCTAAGCCAGCTGTCCCCAGCCTTTTTGGCACCAGGGACTGGTTTTGTGGAAGACAATTTTTCCACGGACCGGGGAGAGAGGATGTTTTCGGGACGATTCAAGTGCATTACATTTATTGTGCACTTTATTTCTATTATTAATAATAGAAATATAATATTTATAATGTAATATATTATGAGATAAGTATACAACTCACCATAATACAGAATCAGTGGGAGCCCTGAGCTTGTTTTCACTTGCCACTCACTGATAGGGTTTTGATATGAGTCTGCAAGCAGTTGATTTATTATGGTCTCTGTACAGTCAAACCTCTCTGCTAATGATAATCTGTATTTGCAGCCACTTCCCAGCGCTCGCATCACCACCTCACCTCCACCTCACATCATCAGGCATTAGATTCTCATAAGGAGCGCGCAATCTAGATCCCTCACATGTGCAGTTCACAGTAGGGTTCGCGCTCCTATGAGAATCTAATGCCACCGCTGATCTGACAGGAGGCGGAGCTCAGGCGGTAATGCGAGCAATGGGGAGCAGCTATAAATACAGATGAAGCTTCCCTCGCTCGCCCTCCACTCACTTCCTGCTCTGCAGCCCGGTTGGGGACCCCTGACTTAAGCCATCCCTCCGGCCTGACCCCTACACACACCCCTACTCTCACCCATATAAGGAACCAGCTAGCACCCCCTTGGGGAGCAAGCAAGAGAATCTGTTACCCTTTTACTTGTTTTCACTCCCCCCAGCTGCAGGGTTCTTGGTCTCCCCCAATAAAGCCTTGCCTGAATTTCTTGTCTGGCCTCTAGTCAATTTCTATTGATTGGGGAAGGCCAGGAAGCCTGGTCACTATCAAGATTACAAATGTTTGTAAATCGGGACTTCATATGAAAATCATTTTGGTTTCTCTCCACTCAGAGGATGAACAGCAAAATATTGACTTGCTACAATGAGCAGCATTATCCAAGAAAGTAAATCGACTCTTGCCCAGTGGTGTTTGGCTTTTATTTGGGAGACAGGAGGTGGTGAGTGCATGGAGCGCCTTTCCATGTTTATGTAAGGGAACAGTAAGTTGGATCAAGTATTAACTGAGCAGTTAATTAATGTCTCGCCATCTTCAGGTGGAAATATCCTGCTGTCTATGGAAATGCTCTTTATTAAGTTGATATCCTAGGAAAATTTTCAATCTGGCCTATAGAATATCCCAACCCCGGTGCCAAGGACACTTAGGTAGAAACAGGGACTGAAGGATAGTCATGGTGGAAGATGGGGGTAGGGGACCATGATCAAAGGCATAGAGAAGACATTAACAAAAGAAAGAGATGAGACAAAGATTATAATGTCTCGTAGTTTAAAAATCCCCCAAAGTGATCAAAAATGGATTCCTTCTTATAAATGCATGTCATATAAGGATATATTCAAGAATGATTTCTTTAAAATGAAAATCAGTTGTTTTCACATGTGGGAAATATATTTTTAGTCTTTCCATACCTATTAAATATTTACTTTTCATTTTAAAGACTGGAATAATATAAACATGATTGTAAAGGAAACAGTATTTAGTGGGCTATTGTTTCCTTTTATGAAACTTCCTCAGTTCATTCCTATTTTTAGAATACTATTCTTTTAACTTCTCCATTCATCTGGGTTCAAGAAAACCTTCAATTTTTAATAATTTTTCTGTTCTCTTTTAGAAAATAAACTGTCTCAAACATTAACACAGGTATACTAATTATAATAAAAATCTCAAATTTGAAAGTTTTTCAGACTCACCCTAGAACTTGAATTTTCATACTACAATCTGATGATTACATTAGAATTTCAATGTCTCTGTTAGGTTAAAGGTACACTTCAAAATCCTTAACCAAAGCAAATAAAAATTAAGATGCAAAGGAAATTTAACTTACTAAGAATCAAGATTATTCTTAATCTTGTGAGATCATGAATTATATACTGGATTCAAGAAGCATGTCTTTTATTTAGCAGAATTAGTGGTGCTTTGTGTCAATGCTGTTTAAGAGATACTGCTTGATGTCTAAAGACACTTATTTCCCAAGATGCTGAACCATAAGAACACCCATTTTTCTCTTACGTCGTACCACCTCATTGGAGCCCTTGATTTTCAACACACTTTGAGCAATAGTTTGGGGATAAATGTAGCTTCAGGATTCTCTATTAAGAAAAATGTCATTGCTAAATAGTGTGGCAGTGAATAGTGGTGATTGCAGAGAACAAAGGGAATGACTACTCAGTACAACGGGTCCTGTCAGTGCTCACATCTTTGAGTGGTAAAGAAGTATTTTGACAAAGGAGAATGATAAAGATCCTGTGTAATCTAGTCGTGGATGCCTCAGGTTCATGCTTCCAATAGAATGAATTGATCCAAAGCCCTTCTTGTGTAAGAAAGCCCCCTCCTCAGCTGCAAGATACATTTTTAAATTATTATTGCTTTGCTAACTAGATGTGCATTTACAGGAGCATATGCTATTAAAATATTACATTTACATATGTGTAAAAATATTAAATATACATCTTTAATATTTATTTTAAGAATATTAAAACTATGGGATTTTTGGTATTTGAGTTTTCACAGTCTAATTATTAGTAGGAAGGAATACTAGAATCTGGAAGCTGATGACTGTACAAATCAAAGAGATAATGTGGGAAATAATGAGTTTATAGTTTACTAGAGCTCTGTTGACTAAAGCTTGGCATTACTGATGCCAAGGTCACTGGCCCTACCCCCAAAGAGGAAGAGGTTGCTAATTAAGGACCCGTTGGCCCTTATATTGAAATGTCTGCTGTTGGTCACAAATGGGACAGTGTGAACATTTTAATGAGCCCCATAATCCCACTGGAAAAACAATTCAAGCACATTATTGAAAATAAATAGCATTATTTTTTCCAATAGTATACAAAGGAAAGGGAGCTGCTTTAAACAGAAAATATAAACAGGCTAACCAAGCTCACCATACGAGCCAGTAATGGATTTAAACACAAAATTCTTAAGAGTGTGGCTTTGAATCTGTTATGACACTTATTAACTAGGTATCATTGGACAAGGTATTTAAATTTTCTGTCTTAATTTTAACCATATAGTACCCTCTCCCCACAACACACACACACACACACACACACACACACACACACAGAGGTGTTGTTAGGTCTAAAGATGCTCTGTGTGAAAGTACTTAGCATATAGCAGTACTCAATTAAAGGGAGCATGTTGCCTTCATGTGTTGTTTACTTTCCACTGGGCAGAGGTCCATGAGCACAGGGACCTTTTAATCACTCTTATCTGCAACCCAATTCAGTTTAAATCATCACATGTTTATCGTGTCCTTACTCTAAGGCAAGTGTAGTATTATATGCTAAGGATACAAAGGCATACAAAAAAAAAACAGGGGTCAGGCCTCAGGGAGTTCAAACTACTAAAAGATTCAAAGACAATTCATAGTAAACACTCTGTAAACACTGGCTGAATTAATAGATGAATAATGGTAAATGGACAATGAATGACTGCTGTTACATCATTTCTGCCTGTCTAACGTTTCTACCTTTCTATATTGAAACACAAAGCCACAACATATTTACGCTCTTTGTCATTGATACTTCCAGCCATTACTGCTAAATTAATCAGCTGGTGAATGCTACTAGTGATTTAAGACGCATATAAGTTATTTTCATGTGTTTCAGTCACTCCAAAATGACTGTAATGACAAATTCGTAAACTTGGTTTTTGCAGGAAAACCAAGGCAGGTATTTACAATGAAGGGAGTTAAATTTGCCCAAAGAATATTGAATAGTCTTTCTTACCCTCTGTTCCCAGCAGCAAGCTAAAGAAAGAGTCAACATGTACTCTAAATTATTGATCTCAAAAACACACTGAGTAAAGTTATTTTCTGCGATAGATACTATTTTAATACCTGGATGTGGATCTAATTTTTAATACATCACTTCATGATAAAAATAAACAGCAAAAGAGTTTTGTAAAATCTAGAAAAGTAAAAATAAAACATAATCACTAAAATATTTTGTTAATTTTTATCTTTGTACTTTTTTCCATATTCAGATATATTTTCTATAGTTTAAATACAGTTGTATTTAAAACATGGATTCTGCTTTTTTTAAACTTCACAGTTGTTTTAGATGCACTGCTTTCTTCTGACCACATACTATATATGATCAATCCTACCCCAATTAACCCTTCCACATGGTCATTGCAAAAACAGTGGTCTTCTCTTGACCCTGCTTCAAAGGCATGATTGATTGATCCAGAAGAGGGCACCAGAGTTGGAGCAATGAGGGTCTTCATAGGAATCTGAATTTGATATCAAAAGTGAAAATCAGACTAGCTTCTTTCCATTGGCTAGAGCTATACACTGTTAAAAACCATCTGGAAAGAATCGTGTGTGTGTGTGTGTGTGTGTGTGTGTGTGTGTATAGACTGATATATACACACATATATAATCTGCTTTCACAATCAAGATGAGGTATCCTCAGACAAGTTTCACTTGTTTCCCAGGCTCATTCTTGTTCCTGTCTTTGGGCTCCATGTATTATCACTGTACACTTAAGGTAAATTAAGTTACTTGCTTAAATTGATTCAGTTTGGGTTTCTGTCACTTCCAATCAAACAAGTTCTAATACAACATTATATAAGTGCTTTTCCAGTTAAAACATAGACAGATCAAATTTAAGTTAAAAAATATAAAGATTCAGTCTTAGAACAGAAGAAAGACTAAATTAAAAAATAAATGTCAAAGCAATGAAGATGTCCTTCAACAGGTGAATGGATAAACAAAATGTGTTGCATCCATACAATAGAATACTATTCAGCAATAAAAAGAAATGAGCGATCAAACCATGAAAAGACTTGGAGAAAACTTAAATGCATATTACTAAATGAAAGAAGCTAATTTGAAAAGTCTATACATTGTATGATTCCAACTATACGACTTTGTAGAAAAGGCAAAACTATGGAGACAGTAAAAAGATCAGTGGTTGCCAGGGGATGGGGGAAGGAGGGATGAACAGGCAGAGCACAGAGAATTTTTAGGGCAGGGAAACTACTCTGTATGATAGTATAATGGTGGATACTTGCCATTATACATTTGTCAAAACCCATAGAATGTGTCAAACATAAAGTGAACCTTAAGGGACTCTATAGTTCATTATAATGTAACAACACTGGCTCATCAATTGTAACAAATACACCGCACTAAGGCAAGAAGTTAATAATAGGGGAGGGACTATCCCTGGTGGCGCAGTGGTTAAGAATCCTCCCGCCAATGCAGGAGACACGGGTTCGAGCCCTGGTCCGCGAGGATCCCACATGCTGTGGAGCAAGTAAGCCCGTGCGCCTAGAGCCCATGCTCTGCAATAAGAGAAGTCCCCCGCTCGCTGCAACTAGAGAAAGCCCACGGGCAGCAACGAAGACCCAACGCAGCCAAAACTAAAACTTTAAATAATAATAATAAATAAATAATTTTTAAAAATAATAATAATAATAGGGGAAATTGGGGGATTAAGTGAGGGGATTTATGGGAACTCTAGGTACTTTCACTCAATTTTTCTGTAAATTGCTAAAAAAATAATTTTCACTTTCTAATCTATCTCTGACCCTCTGGAAGCAAATTCTCAAAGATCACTTAATATGTTTCCAATAACAAAAAATTTTATATTTATATTTTTCTATTATACATTGTCAGCCACTTGAGGACAGGATTAGTGTCTTGCAAAGCTTCATCATTTGCTTGTAATTTAAGGCAGAGTGATTATGTGTGGGAGGTACACAGTAAATATTTGATAAATAGCAGAAATACAAACAAATATTCTGTCAACAAGCTGATGTGTAACCTTCAATGATTAAATATCGAAATAACATTTTTGATTAACTCTTGGTTTCTTTTTTCTTCATCTATAAACCATACATGTGGCAAGTATAATATTTCTCATGTGTCTAAAAATATAACTCAGTTTAAGTTGACTTTCAAGTTACAATTTTGTTTAAGAATAAAAAAGCAAACAAACATAATGTTTCCAATTTGAGAGAACTCTGTTTCCCTTTAATTTAGAATTCAGTCTCCTAGGGCAAATACTCACTAAATTCAGAGATCCCCTTTTATTCCCTTGTTTCTTAAGATAATTTAAATTACTAAAAGGCTTACATGTCATCCTCTGAAGAAAACCGTGGTCTGGGCACTGACCTTTCCCTTCCCTGACCCACAATGAGGCTTAGATACCCTCACCTCCAACCATGGCTGCAAGACTCTGTCCCCTCTGACTTTGCACCACTATACTCGGCAGGACCTCTAATTGGTAGGTATATACCTCTGTGGTCTCTTATTTTCAACCTCCAGCTCTCTTCTGGCCCACCAGCCCACTGCCAGCTTACCTTGCCTTTTGGGGATATGTGGGCACTTCAGATGATTTTCTGTGATACTTGCAGGTGCCCTGGACCCTGTGATGCTGTCTGTAGTTTTATTTTCCAACCACTGAAAGCCTTAGACCTAAGACATTTGCACTGGCTCTTCTCTCTGTCTGGAGTACACCCTTCCAAGATATCCATGTGGCTCACCTGGTCCTTTGTTAAAATGTTGCCTTTTAATGAGCCAATTCCAATCACCCTTTAAATTTTAACATACTCCTGCACTCTTGATTCCCCTTGCTATTTTTTCATACTAATTTCCCCATAGTAATTATCACCTTTTGAGCTATTTTCACTTTTTTATTATGTTAATTGTTTATGGTCTGTTCCCATCCCCCGTCCCCAGTGTAAACTTTTTAATAACACATACTTTTTACCTCTTTTTTTGCTGAAAAATCCCAAGTGCGTAGAATACAGCCTGGAATATAGTAAATGCTTAATAAATATATTCTGAATCAACATATCTCTGGCCTTTTAAATAAAACTTGTCCTCCATGCAATACAGAACAAGTTTACCCATACAAGCCATATGGAACAATGCTTATCCCTGTTGTTCACACACATTCTACACCCTCCACCCCATCCTACTTCCCTGCTTGCCTGTTCTCTCCCTTCTTATTTATCCCTACCTCTCTGATCTCAGGCTCTATTCTCATATGTTCAAGATTTTTCTTTGGTCTTCCTCTTTCACTGGGTGACCCCTTTAGCTTATCCACCTTGCTTCCCCCTTAAATTATGGCTCTGTAAACTGTCTTAGGTAAGGCATAATTTTTCGACCAGTCCTCATAATGCAACTAGAACTTGTATTCTACCTCACTCTGCTTCGGACAGTATAGCTGGCAACTAACACCATGGGAGTGAACACAACTGTTTAGAGAGAGGATAGAGTGAGACAAGTTCTGAGTATAGACTCCTGGGAAGAACTAGTATATAAGGGATGAGAAAAGTAGAATAAGTGAGAGGAAACTAAAAAAATAAAAATTAAAGAAGTAAAGAACTCTTGGGGGCTTCCCTGGTGGCGCAGTGGTTGAGAATCTGCCTGCCAATGCAGGGGACACGGGTTTGAGCCCTGGTCTGGGAAGATCCCACATGCCACGGAGCAACTAGGTCCGTGAGCCAAAACTACTGAGCCTGTGCGTCTGGAGCCTGTGCTCCGCAACAAGAGAGGCCGCGACAGTGAGAGGCCCGCGCACCGCGATGAAGAGTGGCCCCCACTTGCCGCAACTGGAGAAAGCCCTGGCACAGAAACGAAGACCCAACACAGCCAAAAATAAATAATAAATAAATAATAAATAAATTAAAAAAAAAAAAAAAGAACTCTTGGAAGCTAATGGGGAAAAAATTATTTCACAAATATAGTGGCCATCATTAGTACCAATGCTGAAGGACAGTCAAGTAAGATTAGACCTGAAATCCTCCATCGGTTTGAGTAATTAAGCAGGTCGTTATGTTCTTAGTAGGATCAGTTTCTGTGGAACTGGGGAAAGGTGGAGCCTAGACACCAGACAATAGTGAGTTGAGCCTTAAGTGATGTCATTCCCCCAGCCCATTACCAGGCAGGGAGCTCATCTAAGACCAGAGAACTGCTCAGCCAAACCCAACCTAGATCACCCACCTAAGGCTCATGTGCTAAATAAATGGTGCTGTTTTTAAGTCACTGAATTATGGGTGGGTTTGTTTTTTTTTTAACATCTTTATTGGAGTATAATTGCTTTACAATGGTGTGTTAGTTTCTGCTTTATAACAAAGTGAATCAGTTATACATATACATATGTTCCCATATCTCTTCTCTCTTGCGTCTCCCTCCCTCCCACCCTCCCTATCCCACCCCTCTAGGTGGTCACAAAGCACCGAGTTGATCTCCCTGTGCTATGCGGCTGCTTCCCACTAGCTATCTATTTTACATTTGGTAGTGTATATACGTCTATGCCACTCTCTCACCCTGTCACATCTTACCCCTCCCCCTCCCCATATCCTCAAGTCCATTCTCTAGTAGGTCTGTATCTTTATTCCCGTCTTGCCACTAGGTTCTTCATGACTTTTTTTTTTTTTTCCTTAGATTCCCTATATATGTGTTAGCATACTGTATTTGTTTTTCTCTTTCTGACTTACTTCACTCTGTATGACAGACTCTAACTCCATCCACCTCACTACAAATACCTCCATTTCGTTTCTTTTTATGGCTGAGTAATATTCCATTGTATATATGTGCCACATCTTCTTTATCCATTCATCTGTTGATGGACACTTAGGTTGCTTCCATGTCCTGGCTATTGTAAACAGAGCTGCAATGAACATTTTGGTACATGACTCTTCTTGAATTATGGTTTTCTCAGGGTATATGCCCAGTAGTGGGATTGCTGGGTCGTATGGTAGTTCTATTTTTAGTTTTTGAAGGAACCTCCATACTGTTCTCCATAGTGGCTGTATCAATTTACATTCTGTGTGGGGTTTTTTGTGCAGCAAAACTGATATATGAGCAAACCTGCATCGTATAAAAAAAATGGATGAGAAGTTGCTTAGGAAGAGAAAGAGTCTGAGGATTTGGAAAAGAGATAATAAAGCAAATCACATAAGGGGGTGTGAAAGAGTGGAATTCCAAGCAAATGTGGAGGAAGAGTAGATAGAATGAGCTTATAGGTGAGGAGATAGGAGACTGAGGGAGAGAACTCACAGCCTGAAGACTCAGATTCACGACGTAGAGATGAGTCGGAGGCTTGAGGAGAGTGGCAAAGCTCTCTCACACCTCTTTCACTACACTCTTCCCTCTCCAGCCATTTCTGAATTACCTAGCAATAAATATCACACATAATTTACATCACTGCTTCCTCGGTAATTTTGCTATGTAATGATAATCCAGTTGTAATAATTCTGGAAATTCTTCAAAATAAGTAAGCAGGAGACTACATCCATCATTGGAAATTCAAATGATTAGCATCTCCTTATCAGTATCCTGAAGAATTAAAGATAAAACTATGTCACATGACCATTATTTGAAGTTGAAGCAAAACGCTTCAAAATAAACCTGATTTAATCAAATACCAAAAAATAAAAATTATTTTTATTTGGAAAATGGGTGTATGGGCTGAATTGTTCTTCTCACAATTCATATGTTGAAGCCCTAACCCCTGTACCTCAGAATGTGACTGTTTGGCGATAGGACCTTTAAAGAGGCAATTAAGTTAAAACAAAGTCAATAGGGTAGGTCCTAATTTAATATGACTATAAGTGTCCTTATAAGAATAGGAAATGAGAACACAGACAACACAGTTAGAGGGACAAATGCGTGAGGACACAGCAAGAAGGGGGCCATCTGCAAACAAGGAAGAGAGACCTCAGAAGAAACCAACCATACCAACACCTTGATCTTGAACTTCTAACCTCCAGAACTGTGAGAAAATAAGTTTCTACTGTTTAAGTCTCTCCATTTGTGTTATTTTGTTATGGTAGCCCTAGCAAAGTAATACATGAGGGGATTTTTTTATTAAAAGTAGATCAAGGAAACTAAAGTCATATTTTATAAACATGCATCAAGAGGAATGCCAGCAATATGGATTGGTGAGTGAGAGGATGAAGCTGGAACCTAGAGGAAACAGACTAGGTGTGGTACTAGTAATAACCAAGCCTGGTGAAGGACTGACATCTCACTGTAGCAATCAGTAATCCACATAGGATATCTAATGTGTGACCAAGAGACTCACTTCAAGAATGAAGAGGAGGTCCAGTCTGAAATGTAGGGAACCTCAGCATACGCACAGGCACAATCACGGGGTGACGCTAAGAGTCAGGCGCGTGGGATCCTATTTATGTTGCTAGATCCAGAGTGGACTTTGTCGATCTGTAGGTATGGAGAAAAGTCCAGTTCCCAGGCAGAAGAGGATTTGAAAAGCCAGGGAGGATAACAAAGTTCCAACCAAGCTGACCAGTGTCACAGTAGGTGGTCAAATCCCATACGGAAGCCATATGGGATTTGCCACACAAACAGCTTGAGCACTGTGCCAGCAGAGTTGAGCCAGCTGAATGGTGGTTGTGGGAAAACAGTCATTTGGTAGCAAATGCAGGCTGATTGACCTTGCTGGGACAGGACTAACCCTATAGCCCCGCCTGCTGGTCAAAGCATGAGGTTGTAAACGTACGGCCTATATTGCCAGGGCTGTCCCAGGAGCTGCATTGAGCCAAGTCGGCCAGCGGCAGGAAGTGTCAATGTCGTTGGTTAAAGAGATTAGCAATGTCTACTGGAGGGATACAGACATGGTATAGAAGCAGCAAGGTATTCTAAAATGAGAAATCTCATTATACTGTTCAAATTGTCCTTTTTACATCCTGAAAAAGAATTTAAAATGTTATGCCACATTTCTGCATATTTTAGTGCTCCCATATCTAAAGTAACAAATCTTAGACTGGATTTCTAAGTCAATATATCAGGCACTACCTTGATCCTGAAAATACTATTAAAAAATGTTGTATGTGTGAGGACGAAGAAAAATCGTTCAAATAAGCTCTCTTGCTTTTTCTGTAAAGCCCATCTCAATACAAGGACACTTCCAAGAAAGCACAAACCCTACCTCCAAAAACCTTTATTAAGATCTTGCATGGGCTTCCCTGGTGGCGCAGTGGTTGAGAATCTGCCTGCCAATGCAGGGGACACGGGTTCGAGCCCTGGTCTGGGAAGATCCCACGTGCCGCAGAGCAACTAGGCCCGTGAGCCACAACTACTGAGCCTGCGCGTCTGGAACCTGTGCTCCACAATGGGAGAGGCCGCAATAGTGAGAGGCCCGCGCACCGCGATGAAGAGTGGCCCCCACTTGCCGCAACTAGAGAAAGCCCTCGCACAGAAACGAAGACCCAACATAGCAATCAATCAATCAATAAAAAAAAAAAAAGACTCCTCATTTCCTCCTCTTCCCCTTTAAAAAAAAAAAAAAAAAAAAGATCTTGCAGAGGTAACCTCACCACATATCTTTAGATATGTCCATTATTATTTATAAACCTCATAGAAAAATTAGTTCAGAAAGGAAATGATGTTCTAGATATATTAGCCGTGGTTCTGCTATGAAAATGTTAACTATTCAGCAGTACAATCAGTACTGTACTGCTGAACTGAATGAATAAGCATTTTCAGAACTCTAATGAAAAACTGATGAACTCATAAAAGTGCTAACAAAAGATCAAGATGAAAAAAAAAATTAATTACATGGGACTGAGTGAACTGATGAGGATGAGTATAATTTTTGTGACTTTCTGTTTGAATTAAAAAAAAAAAAGTCCCACAAGGACTCAGAGGCAAAGAATATACAAATCAATTTTCACTGCAAAGTAAAGGAGCTCTTACAGTGGAGGATTACTGGACTGAATGTCAATATTATGACATAGTATGAATGTGTTTCATGTTTGGTAATTGCAATCATTGTTGCTTTTGTTGTGGTCATCCATGTACAATGCTTGGTGTCAGTCTATTTATCTCTTGTAAAAATAAAATACAGTGTGTGTGTGTGAAAAAAAATAATAAAATGCACCTCATTTTTCAAAAAAAAAAAAAAAAAAAGAAAATGTTAACTAAATCATAACCCCAGAAACCTCAGTGGCTAACAACAAAGGACATTTATTTCTCTCTTGTTCGTCGTCAAATTGGCCAGGATGGGTCTGCTTCAAGCTGTGGTTCAAGTTCAGTTTCAGGTCTGCTCCACATGCCTCTCGTCCTGGGACCATCTAGATGGCAGAAGGACAAGACACCACACCTAACCATGCAAACACATTTGGAACTTCAGTTCATGTAACATCTGCTAACATTTCATCAGCCAAAAAGTCACATCACCAAACCTGAAGTCAGTGGGGTGGGGATGTGCACCCCTCCTACTCTAAGGGGAGGTACTGCAAAGGCTGTGAATAATCTGATCCATCAGAATAGTTTGTCAGTAGTTGTAGCTACAGAATCTTCAAGAGTACTGGAGATTAGTGGTGAATTTCCTGCCTTGTCGCTCCAGTTTCTAGGAACATGCAGCAATATGTGACTTCTACAAATATGGATTTGTACCTGCTGGCCAATTCTGTCTTTGTAACAAGGAGTATCATTCATCAAAGGCAACATGTCTACATCCTTTGTCTTTTAGGTGGTTGAACTATAATATAAAATGATTCCTTTGACTTTTATTCAGAGGTTTTATTGAGTTAATAAAAATAATCACCTATGTCAGCAGGGCAGTTGAAATATCACCAACTGGCCAATGTAACATAACAGAAATTCACAAAACTATCTTTGGGGGCCATTACCATATATTAGGTCACAGTTTAATTTGCTTTGACCAGCGATCTGTAAGAAAGAGACCTCAGATATAGAATTAATGGCACAGTAAAGAATCTAAGGCTTAGACAGGAAAAACAAGCCTTCAAGTACTGATACAGTGTTGTGCCCTACTTAGTTTTTAAACCAGGCTCTGAGCTCCATCAAAATGAACATCTCCCACTAGTTTAAGCAGAAGTGACCACTGAAATTTGCAGTCTTTTGTGAAGAAGTAGAAGACAGAACACTGTGTCTCCTCACTTATCTTCTCTGGTCGATATTCTTTGCTTAATTAGTCGCCTAGTCTAGTGGTTTTCTGATGTGTTAGCAACCTTGACCCATCTCTGGACTCAGTCATTTTCACTGTCAGTCTTCACACCTAGACCAATTCCCTAACCCATGTCATTTGAAAGAAGGAGGCCTTTCATCAAGAGATTAATGAAAATTAATGTATCAGAATATATTAGAAAAAATAAGAAAAATAAAAACTAAAAACTACCAGAAGCTACTTAAGACTCTAGAATTGGGAGTTTGCAATTTGCACACTTGGATTATGAACATCAGTATCAGTAACGGGGCAAGAATAGAGACACCTGCACATTACAGGAACATGGGTTCTTCAGTAACCCACTTTCTGATATTGTATAAATGTCAGCTCAGTATTACTGATCTTATTTCTTCTGAGAACCTGTTACCATTTTTATTTCTTTGTAGTTCTTACAGTTGTATAATGCAGAGACTCTGATTGGGATATTCCATGGAATTTTGGAACAATAAAATTCTTGCCTCATTGAAGGCCCCTTAATTAACAGACTTGTCCTTCACCATGCACATTCAGACAAAAATAAGGAATTCAAAATACTTGTCTTTCCTATGATCCCTGAGAGTCCTGACTTAAAAACAGCCTAGGCAAATGGGAGTTGAAATGTGAACATTGTTAGGATGCCTCGAGAGTGACTTCTGGGAATACCAGACTCCATCATGATGGATAAAATTCTGTAGACTTACTACATTTACAGAGTCAGAGACAGAGAAAAGAACCTCCATTTTTCACTCTGTATAAATACAGCAGGAACCGCCTAGCAGAAGGAGGGAACTCTTGGCACAGAGGGGCCCCAGTGCAGGATCTGGGTGAGCCAATGGTGCGGGACAAGGGAACGCCTCTTCCTCCCCTTTGATTATTTTCTCCTTTCCCTTGGCATCACTCCCTCCACCCTCAACTTCCCTCTGTCCTTCCTCAAGCAATCTCCAATTATCTACTTAAACCTTCTTGTTTCTTCCGCTTTTCCTCTAACAGCAAGTGTCTGACTTGCTAACTGAGATTGTGCAAAATGAAGGAATGTAATCCACCATGAGAGTCTTTCCTCCTCAGATCGACACCTCCACGACCAATAGAAGAGCTACAGTGCTTATTCACCACCTCTCCTCCCACTGTTGGCTTGTTTTATCTTGTATTTTCCTTCCTCTTGTTGATCTGCTCTTGCCTTTGCTTTCTTTCTTCTCTCTCTGATCTCCATACTTCCCTTTGCTTTCAGATTCTCTCATTCCCTTTCTTTTCCTTATTTCCATTCTACTTTCCCATGTGCCTGGATAGGATTACTTCTATTCAAATCATCAAATTATGGTCGTGAAGGAACCTTAGAGACCATGCAGTTGGAAGCATTCATTCTACACATGAGGAAGCTGAGGTCCAGAAGACTGCAACCCTCTCAACATCACCTTGCTTGTATCTGAACTCAGTTTAGGAAGGCAGAAGCACTGACACCAGCTCATATTCTCTTCCCACAATGGCTAGCAGAATTGTCAGCACCTGAGTGACAGCTTTCGTCCATTATTCTCACAACAGCACCTATTTATTGACAGCCGACAATGTGATATTGGTCATCTTTGAACATGATGCAAGTCCAGATTTCTGCCAGCTCCAAATCAGAATCAAACAACATCTTAAGTCACCAAAAATTCATCTCACTGATGCCCTTCTCCCACCAGTCCCATATGTTTCAGTGTCTAATCTCAGAGACATTGTTCATTTTCTTTCCTAGGTGACAGGACTACCCCTTCCCACGCTCTGAATACAGGGAATAGAATCATGGTGTGAAAATGGGCAAGGCAGACATGGTGACAAACCTCGAACCATATATTTCAGAAGTACAGGATGTCCTGCAGTGGGCAAAGCCTTCCACTATTAGAGATCCTAGCTCCCAGGTGGATGGGCTGTGGTCTGTCTAGCCTTTAAGCTTTTAAATAACTTGTTGTTCCTGCTGCTGCTTTTTGTTTGTTTGCTTACTTGCCTGCTTGCTTACTTGGTCGTTTCTTTAATCTCAGAGACTGATGAGGGCAAATTTTCTAAAGTAAAATTAGAACTAAAAATATTTCCCAAGTTTCCTTCCATTGCATGAGCTGCACTTTCATATTTTCTAATGCTAATAATTAAAAGCAAGAACAATGATGACTAACATTTACTGAGGGCTTATTCTGAGGCACTGTGCTTATTCTTTACATGGGCTACCTCATCCCATCCTCACAGAAGTTCCATAGATCAGGCACTATTATTAGTCTGCATTGCAGACAAGTTAGCAATTAGAGGTAGCCAGGATTGGAATCCAGGCAGTAGACTTGGGAGCTGGCACTCTGGAGGTATTTCCATAAGGAAGGGGCTACAGCCACTGCAGCTGTTTCCGGTTCAATTCACCCTTTGCCACAAGGAATTCGTCTGCTGAAGCACTTTGAGTCTGAGTCCTTGGGCTGCAGCAAAGCAGTGGATCTCTTTTCTGACATCCATCACCCACTACCAAGCTACACTTGAACCCTAGTAATGCCTTATAAATTATAATTAACAACAACAAAGGACAACAAAGGATTGTCCTTTCTGCCGTTAGCATTATTAGTCTGATCCTGAATTGGCCCAGCAAGTGTACTCAAAATCTGCTTAGCCATTTCTTCTACTGGCAAAGAACAGAGGACTTACCCCTGCACTCATCATGTCCTCATTTGCATTTCATCTCATACAGATGATCTATTAAACAAGTCATTTGTAACTTATCCTTGTCAAACAGATTAAATGTAGCTGGTCTCACACAAATGCATAAGTTGCTTTCAAAATTTTCCGAATTTCAACAACCAACAAAGAGCTAACGGTTTGGCAATGCAGCATGTCCTCATCTAATACAGAAACCAGGAGCCTTTCCATAGAGGTTTTATTGTCATGCACAGAATTTAAAAACTGAAACATAAATTCACAAGCCAGCTTTTGTTTTTTAGACGGTACAGCATCTCCTTCTGCAGATTAGGGCTGTGTCCTTTCTAAAAGGAAATCTGTAATTTAGAAATAGAACCTTTGAAAATAGTGCCAGCCTAAGAACCAAAGACAAATAGCAGGTGTTGATGGCTAATGCTGAATAGTCCCTAATTGCAAGTGGCACGTGCAGGAGAATGAATCAATTTAACTCAAGCCATTCCAAGCTTAAAACACATAAATAAAATGGAGGAATTTATGCACTACACTTCTGCTAGAATTTTCATTTACTTTCAAAAGAGTTTGCTTTCTCCCATTGATAATTTTTATTCAGAAAAGGAAAGGAAAATGTCACCTCAAAAATTCCTTTGCAAAGATAATCCTCCTAACTGGGAACTTTATCACGTTCCTCTGAGACCAGACTCCTTCAAGTAAGTATTTCATTATCTTCTATAATATCTCTCTCTCTACTAGCTCCCATTTTTTTCAACTAATTTGAACATATCCAGATTTCCTCTTTTGTGTAAAAAAATAAAACCACTTTTAACAATGCTTTCTTTCATATTTATTAGAAAAACAGTCTATTCTTGGGGCCTTCACTTCTCCTATTCATTCTTTAATCTATTCATGCATTCATCCATCTGTTCATTAATTCAACAAATTCTTCTTAAGCATCTACTATACATAAAGCATTGTATTAAGTGCTGTTGGGAAAAATACATAAATAATCATGTTCTGTGTTTATCCCATCATCTATTTGCCACAAAGGTATATACATTAAAACTAAATCATTAAAATTTTCAGTAATCAATAGCACACATTTTGTTTCCAGAAATTTTCATGTTTAAAGTTTGCTCAAAGCTATGCTTTAACTTCTAATGGTGGAATTTTAGGCACCAGGAAAGAATGTGTTTTGAAAGGGACCCCCGCTTCTGTCTGTGTTAGGGGTTAAATGGGAGGCTAGCTGAGAGGCTAAACTATAGGAGGAAATTAGATGGAGGTGATTGAAAAGGAGGAGACAGAAAGAGATATAACAGATTAAAGCAGGATTTCAACCAGGGGTGATTTCGCTTCTCGGGAGACATTTGGCAATGTCTGGAGACATTGCTGGTTATCAAACAGAGTGGCATCTAGCAGGTAGAGGGCAAGGATGTTGTTAAACATTCTTCAATGCATGGGATGGTCTGCATAACAAAGAATTATCCAGCTTCATATGTCAATACTGCCAAGATTGAGAAACCCATACCACAGCAGTGATGACCAGATAGCAACTTGTAATTGACTGGGGTGGGCCAACTTAAGTGTATAAGACAAGTCTTGAAAACATTTTGTTAATGTTCAGGAAACAGTGCAATTATTTCCATACAAGGGAGGTGGCATTAGAACTAGCGGGAAGGGGACCAAACAGCTGTGCTGCTAGGGAAAGAGCCCTGGGCTGCTCCTCAGAATTCCTAGGTTTGAATCCAGGCTCATGTATACAAGAGTCTGTGACTTGGCCAAGTCACTAAAACATCACTAAGTTAGTTTCCTCGACTGTGAAAACAATGTGACAGGGTGGTTAAAGGACTAGAAGAGATAATGCCCAAGAATGTACCTAACACATACTAACAATTACTCAGCTTATATTTCAGGAGCTCTTATTATCTGTCTGGTGTTCTAAGCACTTTTTGTATTAACTCAGTTAATCCTCATAGCCAAATTCCAGGTAGGTAGTAGTGTCATCTCTATTTTATCAGATAAGGATTTTTAGGCTAAGAAAGGTTAAGCAACTTGCTCAAGGTTGAACAACTGGTAAATGGTGGAAGCAGACAGGCTCCAGAATCTACATGCTGTCGTACTAAGCTTTTCTGAAATGTTGGTGAGTCAGTTGCCTCAGACATTGGAGATAATGAAGTATGAGGTAGGATATTCAGTTAACAAATAATTCTTGTGTCTATAGTGCCACTTAATAGAGACGGAGTGGTGAGTAAAACAGAAATCACGCCTGCCAACATGGAACTCACATCAGCCAGTGTACGCAAAAGAAAAGCCTGTCAAAGATATGGATTCCCAGGTTCATCCCTGAGAGTCCAGTTTGGTTGATCTGAGGCAGGGTTCAGAATTCTGCATTTCCAATAAACATACCAAGTACCTGATACTAATGGTCTGGCGACAACCCTTTGCAGAATACTTGGTCAGCCATTGGTTTTATAATGTGTGCCACTGGATTGAAATGGGAGCACATGAGTTCATTACAATTCAATACCACCTATTGTGAAAGCAATTCAAAATATATGCCACATGCTAGATACAAAGTCAACTCACTGAGGGCAGAAAGAGTGTCAGGGCAGCATTTAAGGAAGAGAGGTTGTCTGATGGGCACTAACTCCTAACAAGAGACCAGTTAGAAGTCAAGAATGTTCAAAGCCTCTTTCCAAAGGGCAGGCCTTTTGCTATTCACATAAAAGGTATCCTCTAGTTAATTCCTCTCAAGGCCATGCAAGGCAGTGACTCACTGTAGAGTAGGCTGAGAATTAAGGAAGTCTGACTACAGTGATAAACAAAGAAGCCAAAATTCTAGTTCTCAAGAGCAGCTCCCCAATTCATTCCTCTTATTGAGCCTCTGCCTGTTCCGTCTTTGCATGCATACTAAGAGTGACTGATTTTCCATATATAATTATCTAAACAATGCAATTTTAATATATTCAAAACTGTTATATAGTTACAGTTATAATCCTTAAGCAGCCCAACATGTAACTGTCTAACAGAAACATTAAAAATTAATGCCCTACACTACTAATTATATACCGGTTTTGAGAATAGATCACATCCGGAAGAATCAAAAGACCTGGATTCTAGACCTAGACCTACCTAGCCATAGAGATTGTGAGATTCACTTAGTAGCTAGGGCTATCCAATTCTTCTATAAAATGAAAGGCGTGTCAAGATGATCTATAATAATACTTTACAATTTCTGTTCATAACCACATATGGAATATAAAACTAATTTAGTGAGTCAAAGATAGAATAGGAAATAAGTGTTTCCCTATGGTAAATGTAACTATTATTATTTCTCTGTCTGTGTATGTGTAGGTGCATGAAACTTTTGTTTCAGACATACCTATGTAGATACTGAGTCATGATGTAAAATGTATTTCTTATCGCAGGTTTTAGTCAACACAGCTGGAAAGCCACTGATTTAAAAAAATCCCTTCTAGCTCCAAAGTTCTCTAAGATTTCACCTCACCTGTTATTGACCTTGAAAATTACCACATGATGCTAACTAATTCAAATTTGTTCCTGCTTTACTAAAGCTTCAAGCACAAAATGTGTTCATTATCAGCATATTCTGAAGAATATTTATGCTTCTAGAAGGTCACTGCCTAATCTCCTGTGGCCTCTTCTCTTGTGAGCTGATTCTGGTATTTTCCACCGACCAGTTTAGCTAAGGTAACACTGGATAACATATATAGCTACAGCTATATTCTCTAAAATATTAGAAGAAAAATTTAAGAGGTTAAAAAATCATCACACCAACTACTCCTACAGAGTGAGAAAAATATAAAAGCCCACCTGAGACATGATCTCAGAAAATTGACAGGTGTATAATTAAAGCATGATGTTTGGAGGGGTCAGAATAGAGAACACAATAAAACTAGGATAAACTAAAACCCTGGAGAAACTATAAGCAGAGGTTTCCCAGCCTCTTATTTCTCAAATCTCTCACACCCATTCTGAGAATTCCATTGTACCAACTCTAACCCCAGCCTGAGTAATTAAGTTAGGCACATTACTTTATAAATTACTTTAAACTTGAGATTTATAATATATCCTTTTAGTGACAGTGATTTTTTTGGCATAGATACAGGGGAGACATGCTTCCCCCAAAACCCACACATCCCCTTTATTTCCACTCTCTCTGACTTCACAGAAAAGTGTATCAGAATCACATGAGGAACCTTTTCAATTATACCTGTCCACCCACAGATTCGAACAATCAAAGAGTATAAATGCTCACTTTTTCACATATAAAGACCATTCCAGCTGAATTTTGTAAACTGGAATTTTTGAGTTATATGACACCTTTGCATCATTTCTCCCCGACCCCATATCTAGTTGTGTCAGCTGATTTACACAAATGCTGAGGAGCTCCCAAACTATGATTGTATATAAACATATCTAGAAAACTGAGGATTAGGCAAACAGAAGTCAAATTTCAAGCAGGGTCAGTAGGGGTTTGAGAGAGAATTTATCGCAAAGAAAAGATATGAAAAGGTTGAGGAGAATTTGCACAGAGTTTGAGGGTCAGAGAGGAGGTGTGGTTTCAGATACACAGCTAATACTGGAACCTCTCCCCAACAGATTCTGGGTTGGTTTGTATACACCTGGAAGAGAAATGGGCCAATTTTGCTAACTAAAGGAAGTTTTTCACTAAACTCTTAACATCTTGAGGTCCTTACTAAGGAATCCCTACAATCAATTATATTCTAGAGGAAGGATGCCATTCCCATGTTCACTCTGTGGTGGAAGAACTGGGACTGGAACGGATGAGAGCACTGGTGACCTGAGCCATCAGCCAGGCTGCTCACACTGGCAATGGGTCCTGTTCAGTGGAGATGAGGGTTACAGCACTGCCCAGCAACCTCAACAGTGGATGTACACCTCCAGTTCAGATAGCACCAGTGATTGCAGATCCCTGGCCTTGGCAATAGAAGCAAGGGCTTTATTTATTAAATCCTAAATCAGTGGCATGGACGGTGTGTGTCTGTGTCTATAAACCAGCCACAGAAAGCCATCAGCAGCAAGCCATCAACAAGCAGGACTAATTTTGGTGGACATGGAAAAGGCCTTTGAAAAGTCTTGGGTATATTTGGGAAGAACTTGGCAGGCTTGGAGCGCCTGGTACACAGTGTAAACTTTTAGTCAGTAAAATTTGAATTCAACTGCTATCAAGACATTATCACAAACTAGCGATGGGTATAGGTGTTTGCATTGAGTACGAAATGGAGTAACTTCATCTTAAACAACCCTGAACAGAAAACACAAGAGCATTAAACATTTATGGTCTTCTTTGTAGGCAGAATAATTACAAAGAAACATTACCCTTAGTTACAGGACCAATAATTAAGAATGATAACAATGGGGTGCCCCACCAGTTAGGTGATATTAATCCATCACTTACAGGGTACACTGTACCATGCGAAGTATGGGAGGGGAGCAGAAATTCACCCATTAGGCTTTATGTGCTCATTAATATCTCCTGGTCTATCTGACTTAAATTCCTCTAAGAGTAAAAAGCATAGTTGTTCATAGTGAATTCAGTAAGGATCAGAATTTTCTCTAAACTTAAGAGAGGTGGAAATAATCAATTATCTCAACAAGCTTTTCGAAGTGCTTTTTAAAATAAGTTCAATTAGCATTGATTAATCTTGAAACACATTTACTTTGTGAACCTCAAAATGAATTTAATTTCTCAGTTTTTGTAAAATATCAACTCCAGACTTAGTCCTTCATTTAATGAGAATATATGGAATCCGGTACTGCCTCAGGCATTGGGGCACTGCATTAAACATTGTTCTGGATAATACAGGGCTGAAAAGGCACCACCTAGTTCTTTGAGAATCTCAAGTCTGGCTGAGAAGGTAAATTATACAAAAATGAAACAAATCAATATTATAATTTCCAGAATATTCCTTTGTTTTTCTGTGGAAGCTCTATGAAATCCCATAAATGCTTCATTCCCACACAATATTATGTGAGTGTTCTTGAAAGAATTATTTGATATACCCAGGAACATAGAAAAGATGAATAGATAATTGATATAAACAGTGTCTCTGATTGAGGGAGACTACTTTTTGGATAAATAACTTCAGAGTTGGTTGATTTTTGTAGTTCAAAATCAATAATCTGCTCATGATCTTGTTGAAGACCGCATATGATAAAAAAATAAAGATAGTAAAACTTATTCATAGAAAAGACAGTTAAAGAAAGGAAGTGGGAAATTAGGTAACAATTATTAAAATAAGCCCAAATAAGTCTGTTATCTTTTGGGTAACAAAGAACTGGTGAATAACATCAGCTTTATATAGAGAATTATAGGCAAGATATTATAAAACACAATCAGTTTTAAATTTAAAAAATAAAACTCCTTTTTCCAAATAATTAGTTTGCATCTCAAGAAATCATAAATTAATAAAACCTCTGGATTAGGAGAACAATCTATCTGATAAAGAGTTCAAAGTAATGGTAATAAAGATGCTCACTAAACATGGGAGAATGAATGACACAGTGAGAGACTTCACAAAGAGATAGAAAATATAAGAAAATACAAAACAGAAGTTATAATTGAACTGAAAAATACACTGGCGTGGGTGAACAGACTGAGTGAGATAGAAAAATTAATCAGCAGGATGGAAGATAAAGGAAGGGAACTCAGAGAGAACAGCAAAATGAAAAAAAAATTTTTTAATTGAAGATAGCTTAAGGAACTTTTAAGAATCATCAAGCAGAATAACATTCACATAATAAGGGTCCCAGAAGGAGAAGAGAGAGGGAAATGGCCAGAAAAATTACTTGAAGAAATAGTGACTGAAAACATCTCTAATCTGGGGCAAGAAACAGATATCCAGGTCCAGAAAGTCCAGAGAGTTCCAAGTAAGAAGAACTCAAAGGGACACACTTGAAGACATTATAATTAACATGGTAAAGGTTAAGGATAAAGAGAGAATTCTAAAGGTAGCAATAGAAAAACAATTTGTTATGTACAAGGGAAACTTCATAAGGCATCAGCAGATTGTCAGCAGAAACTTTATCAGCCAAAAGGGAGTGGTATGACATATTTAAAATGCTGAAAGAAAAAACCTTCCAAACAAGAATTCTTTAACCAGTAAGGTTATCATTCAGATTGTAGAAAAGATCGAGTTTCCTAGATAAGCAAAAGCTAAACGAGTTAATCACCACTAAACCAACCTGACAAGAAATGTTAAAGTGACTTCTTTAACTGAAATGGTTAAATTAATAATAAAACATATGAAAGTAAAAATTACACTGGAAAAGGTAAATATATAATAAAGGTAGTGCATCAATCACATAAAACAAGCATGAAGGTTAAAAGACAAAAGTAGTAAAATTACCTAAAATTGCAATAATTAGTTAAGGGATGCATAAAATAAAAAGATGCAACATGTATCATCAAAAGTATAAAACATGGATGGGGTAGGATTAAAAAGTTAAAGATTTAAAATGTGTTCAAGTTTAAATTGCTTCTAACTTAAAACAGGCTACTATTTACATAGGATGTTATATGTGAACCACAAGGAAAAAACTTATAGTGAACACACAAAAGAAAATAAGAAAGGAACCTAAACATCACACTAAAGAAAACCACCAAAATACGAGAAGAAAGAAAAGAAGAAAGGAACAGAGAAGAACTGCAAAAACAGCCTGAAACTTTAAAAATGGCAATGTGTATATACCTATCAATAATTTCTTTAAATGTAAATGGACTAAATTTGCCAATCAAAAGACATAGAGTGACTAGATGGATATAAAAACAAGACCCATCTATATGCTGCTTATAAGAAAGTCACTTCAGAAGAAAGGACACACACAGACTAAAAGTGAAAGGATGGAAAAGATATTCCATGAAAATGGAAATAAGAAAGCTGAAGTAGCTATATTCATATCAGACAAAATAGACTTTAAAACAAAGATTATAATAAAAAACAAAAAGGGCATTACATACTGATAAAGGGGTCAAGCCAGCAGGAAAATATAACATTTATAAATGTATATGCACCCAACATAGCTGCAACAAGATATATAAAGCACGTATTAATTTGCTATATAAATGGAGAAATTGACAGGAATACAATAATAGTAAGGGACTTTAACACCCCATTTACATCAGCAGATAGATAATCCAGACAGAAGATCAATAAGGAAATAGTGGACTTAAATGACACATTAGACCAGATGGATTAATGGATATATAAGAACATTCCTCCAAAAGCAGCAGAATACACATTCTTCTCAAGTGCATATGGAACATTCTCTAGGATAACTAACATATTAGATCACAAAACAAATCTAAATAAGTTCAAGAAGATAAAAATTGTATCAAACATCTTCTCTAACCACAATGGTATGAAACTAGAAGTCAATCACAAAAGGGGGGGAAAACACAAAAACATGGAGGTTAAACAACATGTTACTGAACAACCAATGGATCATGTAAGAATTTAAAGGAGAAATCAAAAAATGCCTACAGACAAATGAAAATAGAAACACCACATACCAAAATCTATGGGATGCAGCAAAAGTATGTGTAAGAGCAATACAGGCGAACTTCAAGAAACAAGAAAAATCCCAAATAAACAATCTAATTACAAAAAGAAGAACAAACAAACCCAAAATTAATAGAAGGAAGGAATTAAAGATCAGAGTGGAAATAAATGAAAGAGACTAAAAAAAGTTTTTAGAGACTAAAAAAACAATAGAAAAGATCAATGAAACTAAGAGCTGGTTCTTTGAAAAGAAAAACAAAACTGGCAAACCTTTAACTAGACTAACCAAGAAAAAGAGAGAACTCAAATAAATAAAATAAGAAATGAAAGAAGAGAAATTACAAATGATACCACAGAAATACAAAGGATCATAGGATGCTACTATGAGCAATTATACACCAACAGATTGGACAACCTAGAAGAAATGGATAAATTCCTAGATTTTACATACAATCTTCCAAGACTGAATCATGAAGAAATAGAAATAAAACTCACCAACAAAAAAACAAACAACTTGATTGAAAAATGGGCAAATAAACTAAATAGACAGTTTCCCAACAGAGACATACAGGTGGCCAACAGGCACATGAAAAGATGTTTAACATCACTAATTTATTAGGGAAATGTAAATCAAAACCACAATGAGAAATCACCTTACATTTGTTAGAATGGTTAATATCAAAAAGACAAGAAATAACAAATGTTGGTGAGAACAGGGAGAAAAGTGAATCCTTGTGCACTGTTGGTGGGACTCTAAGTTGGCACAGCTATTATGGAAAACAATATGGAGATTCTCAAAATATTAAGACCAGAACTACCATATGATCTATGAAGCTATTCCACTTCTTGGTGTGTATCCAAAGAACACAAAAACACTAATTTGAAAAGATATATTCACCCCTGTGTTCCTTGCAGCATTATTTACAATAGCCAAGATATGGAAACAACCTAAGTGTCCATCTATGGATGAATGGATAAAGAAGATGTGGTATATATATATATATATATACACACACACACACACATAATGGAATACTACCTGGTATTCCATTGAAAAGAATGAAATCCTGCCATTTGCGACATGTATGGACGTTGCAGATATTACACTAGGTGAAATAAGTCAGAGAGAGAAAGTCAAATATCATATGGTTCACTCATATGTTGAATCTAAAAAAACAAAACTAACCAACAAACAAAATAAAAGAAAAACAAACTCATAGATACAGAGAACAGATTAATGGGGAAAGAGGGATGGAGTGAGCAAAACGGGTGAAGGAGATCAACTGTATGGTGATGAATGGTAACTAGCCTAGAGGTGGTGATCACTTTGTAGTTTATAAAGATGTCAAATTATAATACTGTACACCTGAAACTTATATAATAAAAAATATTTTAAAAAAATAAGTATTGTCCATTATTCCAGTGACATTTAAGTTATGATAGTGTTTACTATCATTAAAGCCTATATTCCTCTTCATCCAACAGCATCACTAAAAGATACTCCTTATAAACATAGACAGGCTGGTTTTTTCCTATGTCATCCTTAATATTTGACTTTTAAAAGATTTCTAGGCATAAAGAATATTGTTTAAAATTCCAACTAAGTACTACTGTGAAATTAAAAGTATTACAACATTTTTAGATTTGACCAGGGTCTCAGACCCCAGGTACAGTAGGGGACAGCAAAGTTACTTCAGGGACTCATGTCCAGATGAGCTAGAGTAGCACAAGGGCACCAATCTCTGGGATACAGGATTGCAGCCAGATGCTGGGAACCCAGAAACACTGGCCCATGACTTACTGCTTTGATAGAAGAACAAACTAGTATCAGGATGGCTGAGGTCAACCTGAGGAGTAGAAAGCTAGAATGAAAGCACAGATTGGGTATGTAAGCAGAAATAAAAGCCCTGTTTTAAACAGACCTTAAGAAGAAAGCTCCTCCAGCTGTAATGTAAGCTCCATGAGTGCAAGGACTATGCCTATATATACATAATCATTAGCACCCATCAGAGTGGTTATTCAATTAGTGCTTGACAAAGAATGAATGATTTGCACTAATGGTATACTTGAGAAAGCATACCTCAACCTCCAGTGTTCTTCCACTTGATTTTATTTTTACTCTATTTTAATTTTACATTTTTAAATTGAGACATACTTCACATATAGATCTTAAGGGTTCAGTTCAATGACTTGACAAATGCATACACTTGTATAACCAGGGCCAGACTCTTAGGTGTGTGACCTGTGCAGTCACACAGGGACCCGTGCTAGAAGAGCTCTGTGCTTAGCTTAATGCTCTGCTTTGGCCAAAAGTATTAATAACTTCTCAACAAGGAGCCCCATGTTTTCTTTTTGCACTGGGCCCGGCAAATTATGTAGCAAACCTGTGTGTAACCCACACAGCTATTTAGATAGAGATCATTTTAATCACTCCAGAAGGCTCCCTCATGCCCTTTCACCATAGATTACTTTCACCTACTCTAGAACTTCTAGAACAAATCGTGCATTCTCTTTTTTTAAGGGGCTTCACCTACAAAGAATCCAGCAGCAGAGGAAGTCTTAACATATGGTTTCTATATAATAGATAAATGACCAATCTTTGGTAATATATTTTCATAATCTCTGGTCTCCCTGGCATATAATGGGAGCTTAGTAACTTTGTGTGCTAAGTAAATGAATAAATGATCTTTAGTGTTTTCCCAGACTCTAAACCTACATCTTCAAGGTCAGTGCTTTTTTCTGGAATCTGGTTGGTTCTGAAACATTCCTCTTTTAAGGATATAAACTCTAGGGAACAAATCAGAAAAATATATATAACTTGTCCCTTCATGTATTAAATTACTCTAAATAAGTAAATGTGTGACATCTTTGAAAATTTCAGAATAATTACAGTTTTAAAAGAACAATTACCGTACGTTTTACTTTAATGGGGGCCTGTAATATCATCACATATATAAAATCAAATTAGACACATTTGCTGTATTCCAAAGGCACTTTATTTGCCTGTTATTCTTAGGGTAAAAGTTAACAAGTAATATTAACAATAATACTAATAACAAATACTTTCAGCATGTAGCATTTATCAAGCACTTATTATCAAGCAGTATGCCTAGGCTTTACATGTGTTAGTGTAACCTTGAGCAATTGATTCAACTTCTGTATTTGAAAATTAGAATAATAAATGTATCTTCCCTAGGTTTATTATAAGAATTATTGAGATAATGCACAATCTAATGCCTGGCATAAAATAAGAACTTGGCGAACATTAGCTTCTATTTATAATTTAACTAAAATAATGCCTACAAATACTGATGAATTTGCCAGGCAGGTACCGCCATTTAAGTGAGGAAAACAGGACTCTGACCCAAATTTCTCTGACTCTAAATTCTCAAGCTTATTCTGAAATACTGCCTACCCGCCCAGAATGGCAAATAAGTATTTTACTGTTCAAAACAGAAACTCCATGCATAATATCTCTAAATAGATGAATGAATTGTTCTTTACCAAAATATTTGCCTGCAACTTCAAGCTTGCTCATTGTATTTTGTCTTCTAATGCCGTGATTTACTCTGAAGTCTAGTCAAGCAGCTTTTTTCATACTTTTCAGCAATCACTGAACCAAAGATAGCAATATTTTCTGATCTTTTTGCTGAGAAGTACTCGCGTGAAACAGAACTTGACACTAATTTTGTTGCATGCATTAGCCAAGTTGGTCAACAGCTTTATTTGATTCAAAATCTACCAGAAGCCATCCTTACTGTATTACATGGCAATGCAGAGCTGTATTACATGGCTATACAGAGCTGTATTACATGGCAATAAAGAGCTGTATTACATGGCTATACAGAGCTGTATTACATGGCAAAGATGAGCAACACTGCACTGATCCATCCAAATATGTCTGTTCTTTACGTTCTGGAGAGATCTCTTTGCTTGTCTACTTATTACACAAATTTCACAGATTATTTGCCTTTAACTTAGGAAGTTTCTACTTGATAGTAGGGGAGGTGATGTCGAGAGTCTTCTCTTTTCCCTCACAGCCATCCCCCGTCCCCTTCTCCATCCTGGGCCACTGACCTGCACATTTTGCCCTGGGAGCTATCTTGCCCTCCAGCTTACAGTGAGGCAGCCACTGGCATACAGAAGAGGCAACAGCAGATGCAAAGGAAGGGAAGATAGGAAGGTCAGGTGCTTTATGTCTCAGGTTGGCTGCATCTTTCTCCCAGAGGCCACCTCTTGCCTTACAGCTGTCTGTCTCTACAGTTTCAGCATCCGGGGAACAGTAATGGCTCTCTGCTGTCACTGCCCAGTTCCAGGTTTATTAAACTCTCCTTATATTACCTAATTCTGATTGATACAGGTGACTCCAGAATGCACCTGTGTCTGGTCTAGAGTGACTATAGCAGCATTTCCCAAAGGTTGTTCTTGAAACAGAAATAAAAAGGTTTCAATGTCAAATTATTTTGACAGACTGGATTTATCAAAATTAAATGGCATTCTTACTTTAGACTCTCACATGTTTTTGGGGTGTAAATAAATGTTCACTCAGAATCACTAAGACGGGAAAATTATGATCAGCATTTCCTACATTTCCTTTTCCCCCTGGAGCAGCTTCTAAGACTACAAGGACAGAATCAAGACAAGGCTGTAGTAGAGTAATAAAGGAGGTGGTGATGCAGAAGGCTTTGCTGGGAATTGAAGCAGTTAGGTGATCACAGGCTCCTGTCCTGTGCCTGGAATGGAATACTGTGACAGTGCCAGGAGAGGCTGAGCTATGCTCGCCAGCACAGTGAGTGATCTCTGGCTGCTGGATTCAGCAAATTGGTATTTCTTCTGCCTCCCCTAGTGAGGACTTCTGATACTGGCTGTCACTTCTCATCACAGTTCCTTACGACTGTTCATTGTTTTCTTCTCTCTTCTGGCCACATGGCATTTGCAAAGAGACTAACCAGTTGTCTCTCTGAGACAAACTTGTATGTGGATATTTCCAAATCCTCTTTCATCAGCCTTTTCACTGTTTACTCTGTTATTTCTCCAGGGCTTCTGGGCTTTGGTGCCAATGAGAAATGAGTTTTATTCTAATTATTAGTCAAAGAAATAATGCTTTTCCTTTTAGCCATTCAATGTTCTGAAATATGTTATGGGCTATTTTTATTGTTTCAGATTATTAGCCTTTTTGCTTATTTTCATGTTCATGGTTGTTTTGGAAAGTTAATAGTGCCAGACATCTGAAAGTCAGATGGCCACTCAACTGTACATGCTGTTTTTATTTTATTCATTCTGTTTGACTAAGTTCAATTCATTTTACTAATATATAGCTCTCTTTTGAAATATTTTGACATTCAAGTTTGTTTTGAATGGCACTAACTGCTGTCTGCATTCAGTAGTATATTTTATCAATACCATTCTTACATGGATATATCTATTTACAAAGGACATAGATCTTTACAGCTTGAAACCTAGACATGGCAATGACCCCCCACCCCCGTCCTTGACTTCTTGTCCCTATAGCCCTTCACCCCTCCCACAGCTAGGGAGTCTTAACCTCAAAACACTGGATTCGGTCTAGGCCTATGATGCAGGACCAGTCCTAGACTAAAGCACCAGTTATTCAGCAGCAGGACAGCTTGCTCCTGATCCCACACTAATCCTGAAAAACAGTTGTTATCATTTTACTCTTGCTTTATGCCTCCTTAGAGGTCACCTGCCTCCTTCTCAGATTATGATGACTAAGCCTCTGCCCTGGAGAGGAGCATATGGCAGTGTCTGACCTTGGCCATGTGATTTGTAGTGTGTAGTGTTACCAGTGAGGGCTTTAGAGTCCAACTGCTTGGGTTTAAGTCTCTGTTCCCCCAATTGCTAGATTTCTGTGCCCCAGTTTCTTTATTTGTCTAGTGGAGCTACGAATAGTTTCCACCTCCTAGGTTTGCTGTGAGGTTTAAACCAATGCACAGAAATGGCTTAATAAATGCTGATTATTATCTTAGGTTCTTTGAGACTAGGGTCCCATTTTTTTTCTCTAGTTCTATCAGTCAGAGTCTCAGTAGGAAACAGAAACCAACTCAAAATATTTAAGAGACCTGAATGAAGTTCAACTTACAGAGGGGTGGGCACAAGTTAAGAGAATTGCTAAGGGATTTTGAGGTACCTTAAGACAAACAGCAGTGGGAAGACAATGGGAAGCCTAGTCCTGAAACACTGGAATCCAGTGAGAACCGGAGCTGTGGAAGAAGGGCTGCCTGAAAGGAGCTGGAGCTGTACTTATGGGAGGTCTGAGTCACTTCCAGAAACATGGCCCAAGAAGGGCCTAGGGAAAAAATCCCCTACGTTTCCCTCTTCCCCACCTTCAATCACACTACTGGTGTCTCCCAGTGGAAGCCAGTTGGCAAGGGATTCTGGGTAATGCAGTGCCTAGGCACAGGCCTCTTACAGCAGACAGAATGGTCACAAGGATGGAAAATGGGTGTAGGAGCAAAGCCAAGCAGAAGATAACTAGGAAGCCAGTTCTTAAGACATTTTTCTTCTAATCCAGTTCCCTAGATTAGTTATAGCTGCCACACTTGCCAATCCTCAGCTAACTCTTTTGACTCAGTGTTTGTTCTAGAACTAGGCCCTGAGGTCTCAGATCCTGACTATCCTAGTCAGGCTTTACCCTAGTCAGGTTTTACTCTTCACCCTCAAGCCTTGGTTCTGAGGGAAAATATTTTCTAGTAGAAGTTTCTTATGATAGTTATTTTTGACCAATGTCTGTACAAATGATCAGATCAGCTATAAAATGGATTCAAATTGACTATTCAACTAACACATTGAACATTTACCTCTCTGTTGGTTTTGGTCATAAATTCAAGGTGATAGTATGGCATGGGTATTGGAAAGGAAAAAAATAGATACCAAGAAAAGGAAAGCAGAGAAATAAACTGTTGAGAGATAATCCTGCATGAGTCTCTTGCATTTCTGCATGTCTTAAAAGCAAAGGCACTGATTGTCCTTTGTGGCAGACTATATTTTCAAGGATAATTGTATATTAAGCAGCCTTGGAAGATAGAGATAGTGTTTTCCTCCAAAGCAGAGGACAGGTTTGCTTTCTGCTCATTATAAGTGGTTCCTGGTTCCTAAATTCTGCATTCTTCTTCTGTAACTCACCGCACTGTGAGTGTGGGTATTGGTGGCCTCTCTACATCATCTTATGGGAATTGGAGCTCAGGAAACAGCACAAAAATGCTGATTATCTGGCTGCAGGTATTGGTTGTGAGTTATAAACTGTGCTATGTCTCTAACCCAGGATGCTTGTATCCCTACCATCTATGAAACTGGGGGGATTAATGTGTTATGTTGCAACTAAGGTAAAGTCTCAAACCTTTCACAGTTTTTTGACAAGCCCTTATACTTAGGTTAACAATATAGACACTTTTAGATAATGACTTGTGTGGGTACCATGCCAAGTGAGGGTTCTGTCTCTTTTAGAAATTTTGTTGGCTATTTCCAAATTTTTGTCAGTTCTCACTCTAAGACATAAATTCAAACTTTTAAAAAGATACAAAATATTTCTACTTAAATGGTATAGAAGCCCATAGGAAGTCTAGAGATTGTTTCACCATTGAGAAATAATACGTCAGTTTTACACACTGCAACATTTCTGTTAAGCTAAGGAAGAGTCATGCCCATTCCTGAAACACACACACACATGCACATAGGTGCATATACACAGACATATACCCAGATGTATGCACCACATAAACACATGTAGTCTATAGGACTAGAATACGTTCTGGGTTTAGTTATCCAAAGATATACAATCTGTTTAAAAAACAAGGTAGCCTAAAATGGTAGCAAACGATGTGGCATATCACAGCAAAATTCCCCCACTGTAAGAAATCATAATAGGAAACACAAGCCAAAAGTCATATTCATTCAAAGAATGGTCCCATTGCATCCAGAAGACTTAATTCTTACTCTGCTACAACTCTTATTTTTCTAACTCACATCACCATTACAGAAGCACTTGCAGCATAAACTCATGCTGCAACTATGAAGGGAATATTCACAAGCACAGGGCTTTCTGGATCTTGAACCACAGTGGGATTCAGCAAAGCTTCATCCTGACCTGGGGGCAGTGGGTTGTGCAGGTGTGGCAAGGAAGGAGACCTGCCTAGCTTCAACTTTCCAAATAAGCCCATTCCTCTACAGTCAACCTTGTGTGGAGGAAATTAGCCAAAAGACAACACTTAGAGGGTTTCAGGAAAGTCCCCAGTTCTCCTAAAACCTGAACCAACAGTGGAAATTCTGTAATTTATGATTCATTCATTTATAGTAAGTATTGCCTGCTGCCTATATACTTTTTATAAAATTGTCATAAATGTTTCGATCTCCAAGAAAAACAGCCTAATAACTTTAAACATGGGAAGGTCTAGAGCAGCATGAGAGAACTGGATACCTGTGGTAGAAGGGAGGGAGATTAAAAAGATATGAATGTAAAATGAAGAAAAGAAACCACAGTGTACTGAAGACATTATCTATGAAATCAAAATGGTTCATGCCTCCCCATTGTTCCTAGGGAGATCCTAGTCAAGAGAGGAGCATGATGTAATGAAAACAGCAAAGGCTTTGGATCTGGAGTTAGGCAACACAGGCTTCCAATCCTAGTTTCCTTCTATTATCTATGTGACCTTAAGAAAGATACTTAATCTATCTAGGCTCTAGTTTCCCAATCCATAAAAAAATAGTTGTTAAAAAATATGTGCTATACCACCAAACCAGCTTTACAACAATGCTAAAGGAACTTCTCTAGGCAGGAAAGACAGAGAAGGAAAAGACCTACAATAACAAACCAAAAACAATTAAGAAAATGGTAATAGGAACATACATATCCATAATTATCTTAAACGTGAATGGATTAAATGCTCCAACCAAAAGACATAGACTGGCTGAATGGATACAAAAACAAGACCCATATATATGCTGTCTGCAAGAGACCCACTTCAGACCTAGGGACACATACAGACTGAAAGTGAGGGGATGGAAAAAGATATTCCATGCAAATGGAAATCAAAAGAAAGCTGGAGTAGCAATACTCATACCCGATAAAATAGACTTTAAAATAAAGAATGTTACAAGAGACAAGGAAGGACACTACATAATGATCAAGGGATCAATCCAAAAAGAAGATATAACAATTGTAAATATTTATGCACCCAACATAGGAGCACCTCAATACATAAGGCAACTGCTAACAGCTATAAAAGAGGAAATCGACAGTAACTCAATAATATTGGGGGACTTTAACACCCTACTTTCACCAATGGACAGATCATCCAAACAGAAAATTAATAAGGAAACAGAAGCTTTAAACGACACAATGGACCACATAGATTTAATTGATATTTATAGGACATTCCATCCAAAAAGCAGATTACACGTTCTTCTCAAGTGCGCATGGGACATTCTCCAGGAGAGATCACATCTTGGGTCACAAATCAAGCCTCAGGAAACTTAAGAAAATTGAATTCATATCAAGCATCTTTTCTGACCACAACATTATGAGATTAGAAATCAATTACAGGGGAAAAAATGTAAAAAATACAAACACATGGACACTAAACAATACGTTACTAAATAACCAAGACATCACTGAAGAAATCAAAGAGGAAATCAAAAAATACCTAGAGACAAATGACAACGAAAAAATGATGATCCAAAACCTATGGGATGCAGCAAAAGCAGTTCTAAGAGGGAAATTTAAAGCAATACAAGCCTACTTCAAGAAACAAGAAAAATCTCAAATAAACAATTTAACCTTACACCTAAAGGAACTAGAAGAAGAAGAACAAACAAAACCCAAAGTTAGCAGAAGGAAAGAAATCATAAATATCAGTGCAGAAATAAATGAAATAGAAACAAAGTAAACAATAGCAAAGATCAAGAAAACTAAAAGCTGGTTCTTTGAGAAGATAAACAAAACTGATAAACCATTAGTCAGACTCATCAAGAAAAAAAGGGAGAAGACTCAAATCAGTAGAATTAGAAGTGAAAAAGGAGAAGTTACAACAGACATGGCAGAAATACAAAGCATCCTAAGAGACTACTACAAGCAACTCTATGCCAATAAAAAGGACAACCTGGAAGAAATGGACAAATTCTTAGAAAGGTATAACCTTCAAAGACTGAACCAGGAAGAAATAGAAAATATGAACAGACCAATCACAAGTAATGAAACTGAAACTGTGATTTAAAATTTTCCAACAAACAAAAGCCTAGGACCAGATGGCTTCACAGGCGAATTCTATCAAACATTTAGAGAACAGCTAACACCTATCCTTCTCAAATTCTTCCAAAAAATAGCAGAGGGAGGGACACTCCCAAACTCGTTCTACGAGGCCACCATCACCCTGATACCATAGCCAGACAAAGATGTCACAAAGAAAGAAAACTACAGGCCATTATCAATGATGAACATAGATGCAAAAATCCTCAACAAAATACTAGCAAACAGAATCCAACAGCACATTAAAAGGATCATACACCATGATCAAGTGGGGTTTATTCCAGGAATGCAAGGATTCTTCAATGTATGCAACTCAATCAATGTGATAAACCATATTAACAAACTGAAGAATAAAAACCATATGATCACCTCAATAGATGTAGAAAAAGCTTTCAACAAAATTCAACACCCATTTATGATAAAAACCCTCCAAAACATAGGCATAGAGGGAACTTACCTCAACATAATAAAGGCCATATATGACAAACCCACAGCCAACATCATCCTCAATGGTGAAAAACTGAAACCATTTCCACTAAGATCAGGAACAAGACAAGGTTGCCCACTCTCACCACTAATATTCAACATAGTTTTGGTAGTTTTAGCCACAGCAATCAGAGAAGAAAAAGGAATAAAAGGAGCCCAAATTGGAAAAGAAGAAGTGAAGCTGTCACTGTTTGCAGATGACATGATACTATACATAGAGAATCCTAAAGATGCTACCAGAAAACTACTAGAGCTAATCAATGAATTTGGTAAAGTAGCAGGATACAAAATTAATGCACAGAAATCTCTTGCATTCCTATACACTAATGATGAAAAATCTGAAAGTGAAATTAAGGAAACACTCCCATTTACCATTGCAACAAAAAGAATAAAATACCTAGGAATAAACCTACCTAGGGAGACAAAAGACCTGTATGCAGAAAACTATAAGACACTGATGAAAGAAATTAAAGATGATACAAATAGGTGGAGAGATATACAATGCTCCTGGACTGGAAGAATCAACATTGTGAAAATGACTCTACTACCCAAAGCAATCTACAGATTCAAGGCAATCCCTATCAAACTACCACTGGCATTTTTCACAGAACTAGAACAAAAAAATTCACAATTTGTATGGAAACACAAAAGACCCCGAATAACCAAAACAATCTTGAGAAAGAAAAACGAAGCTGGAGGAATCAGGCTCCCTGACTTCAGACTATATTACAAAGCTACAGTAATCAAGACAGTATGGTACTGGCAGAAAAACAGAAATATAGATCAATGGAATAGGATAGACAGCCCAGAGATAAACCCACGCACATATGGTCACCTTAGTTTGGAGAAAGGAGGCAAGAATATACAATGGAGAAAAGACAGCCTCTTCAATAAGTGGCGCTGCGAAACTGGGTAGCTACGTGTAAAAGAATGAAATTAGAACACTCCCTAACACCAAACACAAAAATAAACTCAAAATGGATTAGAGACCTAAATGTAAGACCGGACACTATAAAACGCTTAGAGGAAAACATAGGCAAAACATAGGCAGAACACTCTATGACATAAATTATAGCAATATCCTTTTTGACTTACCTCCTAGAGAAATGGAAATAAAAACAAAGATAAACAAATGGGACCTAATGAAACTTAAAAACTTTTGCACAGCAAAGGAAACCATAAAAAAGACGAAAAGACAGCCCTCAGAATGGGAGAAAATATTTGCAAATGAAGCAACTGACAAAGGATTAATCTCCAAAATATACAAGAAGCTCATGCAGTTCAATAACAAGAAAACAAACAACCCAATCCAAAAATGGGCATAAGACCTAAGTAGACATTTCTCCAAAGAAGATACACAGGTTGTCAACAAACACATGAAAGGATGCTCAACATCACTAATCATTAGAGAAATGCAAATCAAAACTACATTGAGGTATCACCTCACACCAGTCAGAATGGCCATCACCAAAAAATCTACAAACAATAAATGCTGGAGAGGGTGTGGAGAAAAGGGAACCCTCTTGCACTGTTGGTGGGAATGTAAATTGATACAGCTACTGTGGAAAACAGTATGCAGGTTCCTTGAAACACTAAAAATAGAACTACCATATGACCCAGCATTCCCACTACTGTGCGTACCCTGAGAAAACCATAATTCAAAAAGTGTCATGTACCACAATGTTCATGGCAGCTCTATTTACAATAGCCAGGACATGGAAGCAACTTAAGTGTCCATCGACAATGAATGGATAAAGAAGATGTGGCACATATATACAATGGAATATTACTCAGCCATAAAAAGAAACGAAACTGAGTTATTTGTAGTGAGGTGGATGGACCTAGAGGCTGTCACACAGAGTGAAGTAAGTCAGAAAGAGAAAAAGAAATACCGTATGCTAACATATATATATGCAATCTAAAAAAAAAAAAAAAAAAGAAATGGTTCTGAAGAAGCTAGGGGCAGGACAGGAATAAAGACGCAGACGTAGAGAATGGACATGAGGACACAGGGAGGGGGAATGGTAAGCTGGGACGAAGTGAGAGAGTGGCATTGACATACATACACTACCAAATGTAAAATAGATAGCTAGTGGGAAGCAGCCACATAGCACAGGGAGATCAGCTCGGTGCTTTGTGTCCATCTAGAGGGGTAGGATTGGGAGGGTGGGAGGGAGACGCAAGAGGGAAGAGTTATGGGGATATATGTATGTGTATAGCTGATTTACTTTGTTATACAGCAGAAACTGACACCATTGTAAAGCAATTATACTCCAATAAAGATGTTAAAAAAATATATGTGCTATAAGAGATTACTGAAAACATAGAATGACAGAATACATCAGCAACTGGAACTTGTTAGCATTCTCTAAATGTCAGCTGATATCGTTATTATTTTTTTTTTTCGTTATTATTTTTAATTATTATCACTAATCATTATACTATGTTGTCCAGAACACAATTAATAGGTGTTAGTTTACCCAAATTAAATCAGATTTAAGTGATGTGTTTGACTACATAAACAGACAGATCCTTTACTCTTGGAGGTTGATTCTCAAATAATCAGAGTGAAGCAATAGTGAAGGAAGTTCCTCAGTGTGTACATAAATATCAGAGAGGAAAGGAACATGTATGTTTTTACAAAAATATGATTACCTACTCTATTTACAACACAAACAATAGAAATTAAAATATAACAAAATTATCTTGCAGGTTGACAGTCTGAAGAAGATAAAGGCAATATAGGAATAGCATGGGCTAAAAATGGTGGCTTAGAGGACAAATACGAGCCTTACTAATAAAGATGCAATTCCCTTCTTTTTTCCTGTGCTAAATTTCCTTCTTTAACCCAAACAATTAGTTCAGGTTATCCACTCATCGAACTTAAAGGAACATACACATTTCTTAGGTCCAAGATCACGTACAATTTCTCCATGAAGAGGTCACCTCCAGGCCCAGCCCCACCAGAAAATTTTGTCTCATGTCCTCCCACATGGATCCATTCCCAGCCTACTTCACGTACATTGTCTGGACCTGACCAAAGGACTGCAATTTCTTTCTTGTCACTAATAAACTTGAGAGACTCTACAAGTTAATGAAAGACCATTGCTATAGATGTGAGAAATGGTGGTTGATTTCTAAACCAGGCTCTTCTAGCTGATTCACAGGTTGTACGCCATTAAGTATCTCAGCAAGGGGTTTCTTGGGAGAGAAGTTTCTGTTTGCTCTTCTTTATATGGTCTAAATGTTAGTATTCATAAAACAGATGTCTTCAAAGCAGTGCCAGTTAGCTTAAACACAAATATGAAATTAGTCATTTGTAAAGCAGATTCACATATTTCTATAATGGGCTGCAAGACCCTGATTTTGAATACTAATTTATGTTTTAATACACTACTAGTTGCTCTTGAATTAACTTTTCAGCCAAGCATCAGGGACTATTTTAGGCTCATTGGACTATTAATTCTAAGTACAAAACAAAACCCTATGGGAGACTGAATGAAAAAATTTGTCCTTTAAGTTACACAAAGAAGCAAAAATTCCCTCCAGGAAATTAATACTCTAATTATAAACTTTCTGGTTGAGAAAGTCTTGAAAAGCTTTGTCTCTTTTATGAAGTCAGAAGTCTTTGGTTTGGCTTCATTTAACTTTTCCCATTCAGAACATATGGGAATATTCCCAAAACATCAGAGCAGCTGGTCCTTTTGAAATCAGAAAAATTTTCTTTCTAATGCTACTTACATTATAGAAAAAGGAATCCACACTGCTGGCAAAACAGCTGTTCTTATTTCTGAAGGATATAGCAATGGCTAAGGCAACATGTTTTCCTGCTTAAATTACAGTTTTGGAAAAGAGAAGGATCAATCATTGTTTAGAAATTGAGTTGTAATAATATCAGTTCCCTTCTTTCAACTTATCCCATTTAGAATGGTTCCAAATATGGGGAGGATTATCACACAGCCCGAATGTTTGCATTTTTGACTGACTTTCTCAGTTTACATTGAATAGTTGACATCTTATACTAAATACAGCTTTTCTGAAAGTTACGACACTGAACTGCATTTTCTCCTAATATTTACAGTGGTGCCTGCAAAACATCAAGAAATTAGATAAAGGAAAAAGAGGTAATCTAATAAATCAAAAAAGTATGTTTAGAGTTTAAACAATAGCCTAAGTCATATATGCCCTCAGTAACAAAATATAATTTAATAATCTGGTCTGTGCTCTCTTGGTCCAGTGGACACAAGATTATATCAAACCTAAAATGTTGTCTTAATAACTCTCAGCTTTCTTGCACAAAAGAGAAAAACTTACTGTGTAAATTGTTCACAATTCAAAACTGAATCTACAGAAGTATTTGCCCACCCTTTTTTGGATAGAAATTTATACTTCTTAGCAGAAATGAGTAAAGATTGAAAGAAAAATTGTTTTCCTGGATTTAAAAAGGTGTATTAGAACAGAGGCTTGACAAATGTTTGATTAAAAAAAAAAATTAAATATCCAAGACCAGAGCAATCCCTTAATTGATATGATGTGTAGGGTAAAAAAATGTTTGCTACTGATCAGTAAATTCCTAGATCAGATTTCCTACTTATTGGTTTAGCAACAAAATGGAGGCTATTTTCCTTGTAGAACAACTTAATTCATGTCATCTTTCAGGGAAAATAACCAACTACTTTTAAGTTCCAACTATATGCCAGAAATGAAGCTCAGTGCTTTACTGACATGATTTACTTTAATCCTTGCATTATGAATGTGATGTTGGTAAAATTAATCTAATTTACAGAAGGGCAAGTCAACTTAGGGAGTATTATATTATGTCTCATTTATCTTAAAATTCTTTGGATTGGACAATGTGACGTATAGCTTTGATATATAGTTTTATTTTATTCCCTACAGTCATTAGTAAACATCTGAAGTACCTAACTGGGAAAACACTGCAGGGTTACTCAGCACTTTGCAAGACTGATCAAAAGCCATAATCTAAAGGCTGATACTCTCAATTCTTCATCTATCTTTGAAAAAAATAAACAGAGCTTTTGTTAATTTGCTTTATGGAGGATATAAACACTTACCAAAGAATTGCAAGTAACCAAATTGGTTTAATTCAGTTCACAAGACTGATTACATAACTTGCTCAAAATGGTATAGCTAGGATTTGAACACAAGTTCTACTGACTCAAAGACCCTTGCTTTGAACCATAATGTGTAATGCCCTCTGATCTTATCTTTCCTCAACATAGAACAGTATATTAGTTTGGATGAACCCTTGATTTGTAAGTGAACAATATACAAGAAAAGTAAGGACAGAAGGGGAAAGGCAAGAGTCCTCCTCCCAAGACGCACACAAGTGACCCTACCATGTAACACTTATCTTGGTGAATCAAGGTCCTAGTCGCTTCTTCACTCTCCTATATTGGGCATCTGTTTTAGACTGATAGGGTTCCATAACAAAATATCACAGACTAGGTGGATTAAACAACAGAAATTTATTTTCTCACAGTTCTGGAAACTGAAAGTCTAAGATCAAGGTGTCAGCAGAGTTTGCTTCTCCTGAGGCACCCTCCTTGGTTTGCAGATGGCTGCCTTCTCTCTGTGTGCTCACGTGGCATTTTCTCTGTGTGCTTGCATCTTTGATGTCTCTCATGTGTCCTAATCTCCTCTTCTTATTGGGACACCAGTCAGATTGGATTAGGACCCATCATAATTGCCCCCATTTTAACTTATCTCTTTAAAGATCCTATCTCCGTATAGAGTCACATTCTGAGGTACTGGGAGTTAGGGCTTCAACATATAAATTTTGAGAGGAACACAATTCAGTCCATAATAGTGTCTTTTAAAAATTTATTTATTTATTTATTTATTATTGGCTACGTTGGGTATTCTTTGCTGCTCACGGTCTTTCTCTAGTTGCGGCGAGCAGGAGCTACTCTTTGTTGTGGTGCACATGCTTCTCACTGCAGTGGCTTCTCTTGTTGTGGAGCACGGGCTGTAGGCATGTGGGCTTCAGTAGTTGTGGCATGCGGGCTCAGTAGTTGTGGCTTGTGGGCTCTAGAGCACAGGCTCAGTAGTTGTGGTGCATGGGCTTAGCTCCTCCACAGTATGTGGGATCTTCCCAGACCTGGGGTTGAACCTGTGTCCCCTGCATTGGCAGGTGGATTCTTAACCACTGGGCCACCAGGGAAGTCCCCATAATAATGTCAATCTCCCAGTCCAGGATATTCTGCTGTCCCTTCCTCTCCACTGGCAATTTTGCTCCCTTGGTTTAGGTCCTCAACACATTTCACCCACCCCATATAATAGTCTCCCCACATCCTGTCAAACACATCCAAGGTGTTCTTTATACCAGTGTCATGCTAACTTTTGATCAAGCCTCTCTTCTGAGAATCTATCCTTGATATATAGATATATTTATATACCTATAAAATATTTTTAGGATCTTCATCTATGTACTAAATGTTTCTACATCATAATTTAATTCTTGGTTTAACAGGGATAATAAGCGTAATTCTCTTTATTTATTCTCAGCTCCAAATATTGAGAACCACTGCAAAAGGAAACCCATACCTAAATCCCACAGAAAGTTGATAAATCACATATAAGAATGTGATGAGATAATAAAACCTATTCTTCAAGAATTAGAGATCACTCACCTCCAGCTACAGAAAGGCTGGAATTCATTTGGAGTTTGGAGAGTGCTATGAGCTCCCCCTACCTTTCAAGGAGATTTTTCTCTCTCTCCCAAGCAAATCAAGGGATGCTTTAAGGATATCAATCAGATAGCTAAGCAGGTATTTAGGAATTTAGAAAGATTAAGAACTACGATTATATACTGAAGTCATATCAACCCAAAACAGAAGAGGAGAGATGGAGAAAGAATGTGTGTGTGTGTATGTGTGTGTGTGTGTGTGTGTCTGTGAAAGAGAGAGACAGAGACACAGAGAGATAAAGAGAAAGAGTGAGCTGGAGAGAGAGGATTTCCCTAGGGGTGACCTGCATTTTCACTTATGATGGGAATGAAAGTGAACAGACGTATGAACCAGATGGGAGAAAGCTGGCCTGGAAATACCTTGAAATGGTCTCTGTCCTAAAGAGGAAAGTAACCCTGAAAAAGGGTGAATTTCTAGGAATCTGAAGGACTAAGGAAGGGTGTAGCAAGTGGCCTGCTGAAGGAAGAGACAGAAGTATTCTTATGTGGTAGGAATTGCAGACAAAGGTTCTGAGAGGATGAATCCCCAAGAAAACCTCAAGAGCACCTCATGACTTGAGTCCACATGGCCCCGGAGGGTCCCAAAACCAGATCACAAGCATACTCCTCACACCACCATCTTGGTCCACCCCAACCCTGGTGCATGGAGAGGCAGAGAAGAAGAAAATGAAGAACAAGGACAGAATAGAAAAGAAGCTTCTGCCCTCCAGCCTCCTATCCCAAAGAAGACCCAACGTACAGGAGAAGAAAGCTTTAATTTCACATGAAGATATCATTTTGATTATTTCAGGGACTTGGCATTTTACCTCCTAAAATGATACTCTACTTGTCCCTAAAAGTGATCAGAAAAGCAATGAGATT
Source organism: Balaenoptera borealis (assembly GCF_965194805.1). Taxonomy (NCBI): domain Eukaryota; kingdom Metazoa; phylum Chordata; class Mammalia; order Artiodactyla; family Balaenopteridae; genus Balaenoptera; species Balaenoptera borealis. Next base: position 49,917,054 of record NC_138861.1, read on the forward strand.
TCATGCAGTGGCAGGAAAGGAGCCAGCCTACAGAGTGGGTTAAAAGTTAGAGGAACTGTAAAGTTTCTTTCTAGTGCATTCCATCAAACTGAGCACAATCTAATAGTTTTATTATTTTTAAGATACATAGTAAGCGAAAACATAAGCTTTAGTACTTCCTTCTCAATGGACCCTTCCTCCATCAGAGACCACTCTTCCACTACTAAGAGGTTGATTTTCTAGGCTGCACTGATCAAGTTACTGCCCAACTTAAAATCCTGGATGCGTTCCCGTTGCCTGTGCTTGAAATTTAACTTTACGGTAGGCACATGCAAGCTCCGCATGCTTTTCTGGCCTCCTTTGCCTATCCACTTACACTTGGGATTTACCCAGTGCGTGCAGTTCCCTGCACATGACAAGACACCCTTCTACATCTCTGCTCATGTCATTCCACTGAACATCTCTTCTTTTTCCCATTCCACACTCAGTTTTTATTTCTATTTAAAACTTTGCTCAGATGTTTCTTTCTCCAGCCTCTTGGCTTGCCCTTTGCCCATCTACCTCACTTCAGCAGAGTGGGATTTGCTCCCGTTATCCTCATGGTTCTCCAACATTCTTCTTTAATAGCAGTTGTCTTATAGTTATGACTTATAGTTATGTCTTATAGTTATTCATTTATCTACCTTTCCCACCAGATTGTGAATTCCTGGCAGCAGGATTTATTCTTGTTCATTGTCATGTCCACAGCATCATACAGAATCCTGCTCTAGTAGGATCTTAATAGATAACTATTAACTGAATGAAAGTTACAAGGATAAAATGAGGACTATAAACATTTCTCCTTATATTACAGCTTCTACAAAATTCTTCAGCTTCTACCACAAAGATAAGTAGTATGGATTTGGTACTTGTCTGTTTGTTTTTTGTCATTTTATCATTTTTCAAGAGACTGAATAAAGTATTAATTGTTTTTTGGAACTCAATACATGCATGATGATTGCCCTGAGTCTGGGCTGACAGAATTTGATGCCTGAAATATGCCAAAGAATATTTCGTATGATCTAAAAGATCCAATAAAGCTGTTCCTGAACTCCTAAATCTAGGCATGTTACACATAAGTAACTAAAATTCACAAGGGGTTTCTTCTTTGGTCTTTGTTTTAGTTATTTTTTTAAACTCCTGAGTTAAAAAAAAATAAGGCTCCCTTTGGCACTGAATTGTCAGCACCTTTTAAGACAAATTTTTACCCAGCAAGATCGTCTTGAGAACAAAGGCTTGTTTTGAGACATACTGCCTGTGAGACTGTTTATTTTAAGTCATGATATTATGATATTAGCAGATTTTTATTCATAGAGGCATTGATTAATATGCTTTTGCTCCTGACAGCAACAAAGCACCAGCCCATTCATTTCTCCCCACCTCCTAACTCAGCCTCATTTCACATACGAGTCCTTGGCACATCGCATATTATAAAGACCTAACGTAGTGTTCTTTCAGTCTCTGTAAGGTTGTACTCAGCACAAGCCTTTTTTATTCAGTGAATGGATGACATGTCACTTTAAAATATTTGTAGATTGCTTTAGCAATTTATCTAGAATGAGGAGAAGCTCTGCAGGCTATCAGTGATAAAAATGAATTTTATTAGCAAAGAGTTGATGAAGTCCAATGTCTCATAGGGGATAAGAGCAGGTTGAAGTGAATGACTTCGAGATGCTCGACTTTTCCTCTCTAAAGAGATAGGCTCTAGTGTATTTCCCATAAGAACCACATTTCTTTTTCATCAACCAAATACTCATCACTCAACTGTTAGCATTCAAAAATTAAATTTTATTCAATCTTACTACCATACAAGTAACAAAAAGAAAGCAAATACAATAATTTTATGAAATGACCAATATTTTTAGTTAACTGTAATGCCTAACGGTAGTCAAGATACAATGAGGGGATTCCTTTAAAACACAGCTGTTCAAAGTAGGAATTTTTAAACATATAGTATCCAGAAACTTAAGACTAACATTCTCTGACCAAGGTTTGCACATATAGTGTCTGGCCTAATGGAAAAAAATATTTATTTATAACTGTCTTCATTGCAGTCGTATTTATAATATTTTAAAGAATAGAGAATGATTAGATAAGTTAAGGTACATACATAGACTATAATATCCAGTTACTAATGTTTTGAAGAGTAATAAATGAGAACTAAATGACTACTATATGCTGAATACCACTTTAAGGGCTTTGTATCTATGGACCTAGTCAATCATTATAACAAACCTATTAGGTCTGAAGCATCATCGTTCCCCATATTATAGGCTAGTAAACTGAGACACTGAAAGGTTAGCATGTACAATAGCACAGCTTGTCAGAGGTAGAGCTGAGTTTAAGATCCAGACCTCCTAGCTCTATTGTCCATGGACTTCACCACCACACCATATGTATTAGTTTGCTAGAGCTGCCATAACAAACCACCACAAACTGGATGGCTTAATAGAAATTTATGGTCTCAGAGTGCTTGAGGCTACAAGTGCAAAATCATAGTGGTGGCAGAATTGGTTCCTTCTGAGGGCTGTGAGGGAGAATCTGTTCCATGCCTCTCCCCTAGTTTCTGGTGGTTTGCTGGCAATCTTTGGTGTTCCTTGTATTGTAGAAGCTTAAGCCCAAACTCTGTCTTCATCTTCCATGGAATTTTCCCTGTGTAAATATCTGTGTCTAATTTCCCTTTTTTTTATAAGGACACCAGTCATATTGGACTGAGGACCCATCCTACTCCAGTATGACTTCATCTTAACCATATACCTGAAAGGACCCTATTTCCAAATAAGGTCACATTCCGAGGTACTGGGGGTTACTGGGGGTTGATACTTAAACGTATCAATTTTGGTGGGACATTATTCATCCTATAACACCATAGTTTCCAATCATATTATTATTCACACAATAAAATGCTAAGTGAACAAAAGCAGGAAATAAAAATCTATACTGTGATTCCAATTTAAAAATATATACACTGGGTGGTGGGAGTGGGGGGTGGGAGAAATATACCAAGTAATAGCATCATATGTCTTACATTTTTGTTTATCCTTGTATTCTACAATAAGCACTTGATACTATTTTAATCATTTTAAAATGCAATAATGACATAATTGCATCCAAAAAGAAGTAGAAATATTTTTCCAAATTTATTGTTTATTCATATTTTGTGACCCTAAAGAGCTATGTTAGCACTTTATGTGTTCAGGCCAGGGCTACATCCTGGACCAGAATTCTAACTTCACTGTCCATCCTCCCTAATCTACATCCTCCAAATACTACGTTTTGGTCCCATGTCCTTTCTCTTACTCTATTTCCTCAGCTCTTCAAAGAATAAAAACTTGCTGCTCTGTGGCCTTGAATATTGTCTGATAAGACTCTTAAGATACAGCTCAAACAATTAAACAGATACATCTTGAAATATAAAAATTCTCTCCCCAGTGGTCTTCAAAGTGGGGTGAATGTTCTTCAGGTGTTGTATAAGATGATGCATCTACTTAGGGTGTGAGAACAATACAAAGGCTTCTCTTAATATTGAGGTATTGATATTTAATTCATGGGTTTGTACTCTTACCTCACTCAGTTTACTGTCAGGTGTGTGTGCATGAGTCAGGTATAGTATTTAAGTTTCCTCTGGAAAGAGTGAGACAGTCGCAGGGCAGAAGAGTGGACAATGGAACCTATATTTGTTTCCTAGGGGTGTCATAACAAATTGCCACAAAGTTAGCAGTTTAAAACAACTGAAATTTATTCTTTCACAGTTCTGGAGTCCAAAATCAAGATGTCAATGTGTCTGTAGGTGAGGATCCTTCATTGCTTCTTCCACCTTCTGGAGGCTACTGGCAATTTTTGACATGCCTTGGCTTGTAGAAAAGTCACTCCAATCTTTGCTTCTGACTTCCCATGGCCTTCTTCCCTGTGTCTTCTCCTTTTCAGTCTCTTACAAGATACCCGTTATTGGATTTAGGGCCCACCTAATCCAAGATGATCTCATCTCTAGATCCTTATCTCCATAACATCTACAAAGACCCAATTATGAAGTTCTGGGTTGACATACATTTTGGGGGCCACCATTTAACCCACTATATGGCCCTAAAGTGTTATTTTGTTTTCAGAGTAATGAAGCACATTTCAGAATGCATGTGGTTAGGTGGATTTATAGATCATATTATCTAGTTTTAAACAAGTTAATCTTCACAAATTGACCAGTGGATCAAACTTTTTCAGGTAAAGTAAACCAACAGATTGAGCGTGATAAGAATCGTGCAAGCCCACGAAAAACATCAAGAAAATAGAAAGGTTGACACTTCTATCCTTTGTATGCAGCCTTAGAAAACTGCAATAACATAATCATACCTAACACCACAAAAATAGACCAAAAATTTTAAAATTATCAGGAAGTTAATGGATTGACATCTGCTACCATTAACAACAAATCTTTGAGATTTTCTTCAGTGATGGTATGAAGTCATCACAATTAGTAACTCATATTAAAATTACATACTCAGAACATGAAGACACAGCTCCATAAACATCCATGTTTAAAGTCATTTTAATTTTACAACATTACTAAATTGCATGGTAGACATAATATCACCTCTAGAAGTTTCTCACTATGAGAAAAAATTTTAAAAGCCACATATTATCTAGGAAACCCTTGTTCTTTTTCTTAGTAAAAATTAGCAGAAGACACACACACACACACACACACAATACAGAGACAAAATAATATGCCTTTTTATGAGTAAATCATTTTGGAAGATGTATAGAACACGTAACAGAAGACTGGAAGAAACAAGAACTGGAACAACAATCTACACATGGTGATATGTTTTCTCTAAATTGGAGGAAAATACCAATATTTCTGATATAACTTAGTATATTAGTATATAACAGCTAAATTCTGTTTCAAAAATAAGATACATCAAAACTAACTTTTTGTGTACCATGAAATTAAAGATGTATCATAAAAGACATATTGTTGACAGAAAGTGAGCTCTTTAATTTTTAAAAAATAGTGTTTTTTCCTGACAAAACTTACATTACAACATTAATGGAGTAACTATTTTGGCCAGACTAAAGAAAAGATTATAAGGAAAAATTACAGGGATAGGGCCACACATTTAATCCATTCACTTCATCATTCACAGGCAAGCTATTGCAGCAAAATAAAAGATAGAAGTACACAGAGTACTGCAGGAAATCATTGATGCAATTCACCTTTAAAAGACTTTTAAGATACAAGAGAGTTCAGTAGAAACTAACACAAATTGTAAAGCAACTATACTCCAATCAAAATTAATTTTAAAAATGCAATAGAGTTCTTACAAAACCTCAGTAATGAGGTGGGGAGTGAGCAAGAGAATCTGCTGCACAGCCCAGACATGTATTTGTTATCTTGCATCAAAATCTTTAAAAAGTTGTTGAACTGAAGATGAGTGGTGCATTTTTCTGTTAAAAGAAGACAAGTTGTTCTAAATCTGCTGACCTGTTCTATGGAAAATGTAGTACTTGGTAGTTTACCCCTAGCAGAAAATTTCAAGAAATAGTGATAACTGTGTATAATCTGCCCACTCAATATAAAGGTGAGGTTTTAATAATGAAAAATAAAAAGGTGCTTTTTAAGAGTGATGAGTTGTTTAAAATGACTGTTTTTAAATGTTTCTACATCTATATGCATTTGTTACAAAAAGCAATATGATTTGTACCATCTATAAAAGCTCATATCTGCCCACTTAAAAATTTGGGAATGTTCTGTAACTGACCAGTACTCCTCAAATCTGTCAAGGTCACCAAAAACAAGGAAAGTCTGAGAAAACAGGGAAAGTTAACTGTCACAGTCCGGAGAGCCTAAGGAGTCATGTCCTATCCTGGAACAGAAAAGGGACATTAGGTAAAGACAAAGGAAATCTGAAAGAAGTATGGACTATAGTTAATAGTAATATATTAACATTGGTTCATTAGTTGTGACTAATGTACTGTACTAGTGTAAGATGATAACAGTAGGGAAACTAGGGGTGGGCCTCATGGGAACTCAGTGTACTCTCTGCAACATTTCTGTAATTCAAAACTATTCTAAAATTAAAGTTTATTTAAAAAAAAACTTGTAATCAGAATTTTCTAACCTGTTTATAAGTCTTCCAAACAAAAGATTGCAGTGAGTTTTGGACTCATATACTAAATATATAAAAATGCAACATCCTTCAAGTAATTTGAAAGCAAATTTAATAATAAATATCGGGAAATTTACTAGCCATACTTTAATAAATACATTTACATGATTAATATCTGGGATGAAAATGAAAGTCATGGTTTAGTAAGTATAACTACACTGTACTCCCTCCAATTGTATCTGGTTATCTTGGTAAGGTTTCTCTAACCTATGATAGAAATTAAAAACAAATATTCAAATAAAAGGAACCAGATCTTCAAATCTCTGTATGAAAAATTGTAAGCCAAAAGTTTTTAAATACTGGGATATTCAATCACATTGCTCACACTAAATTATTATTATATTAGTGAGAGTAAGGAGATCTTTATAATCACTCCATTAATAAATTACAAATAAAAACTTGTTTATAGTCATTATATTTGACTTCATCACATCCATTTTCATTTCGATTTTTATATATGTTTTAGAATACATATACAATTACTTGAATTTATTGGTGGCTTATGCTCAAAAATTTTTAAAGATAGAGTATTCAACCACAAGATTTGGAGACCACTGTAGCTTACGGACAGCTAGCTGAGACATCAACCTTTGCTACAGTGGTATCTTCATCATCAGGACCATGTTCATCTCTAGTCCTTACCTTGGCTCCTTATTCGCTTTGAGTTCCTCCAAAAACATACATTTAAAAAGCAGAAAGTTTAGTTGTGTGCACAGATTATATATTCAGTCTTAATTATTTTTTTTAATAAAAACTAAAATTATTTAATTCTAAGAAAGGCAAAGCACAGGTGAAAAGGTATATTTACTCTAAAAGGACCCACTTTAGAACACAACACAAACAGTTGTTTGATGGTGTGCTAGACTCTGTGCTCTAGCCTTTCCCAGAGTTCCTTCTACACATCCACAACCATCTCCTCCTGTGTGACCTATGAGAAGGGCAACTTGAGTTTTCATCCAAACCGAAACACTTCAGAGAGTGAAAGTGAACTCTATTAATAATTACACCCGGACAACAAGTGTAAACTGGGATTGTCTCATGCAAACACTGAATTTATAAGTGTGAAATTCATAAGAGGGGTCCAAGCTTAAATTATAAATGTGAGAGAAAGCTGCAAATATAATGTGCCTAAAATCATACAACTGGATGAGCTTACCAAGGGGGGAGAGCATAGACAAAGAAAAGAAAACCCATTACTGCTTCGTAAAGTACCCCAACATGGAGGAGTGAGGGAAATGGGGAGGAAATCCAAAAAACCTGAGAAGTTGTGGTCAAAAAGGTAGAATGAAAACCAGATATGTGTAGTGTTCTGAATGGCAAGTGGATAAATTATTTCCAGGACGTTGATAGGTCAAGGAAGATGAGAACTGAGAATTGACTTTTGGCTTAACAAAAATGAGGTCATTGAGACCTTGATACGGTTCAGGAGGAATGAGAAGAGAGAATATAGTGATAGCATGCATAAACGGCTCTTTCAAAGATGAGAAATGTAAATAGAAGAATATCATGGGGGTTAATGAGTACAAGGGGGTTTTGTGTTGTGCTTTATTTTGTTTTGTTTTTTAAGATAGGAAAAATAACATATTGGCTGGCCTGTGGGAATAATCTAGTACAGAGTAGAAACTGACAATGTAGAAGTGAGTTAAGAGTTGCTGGGGCAATAAATTTGAGTAGGTGTAGGCAATACTATCTAGTAGACAAATTGAGGGGTCAGCCCCAAGTGGGATTATGGAAAGTTAATACAAAGGAAGGTGGCATATATGGCTACAAATGCAGGTAGGTGGGTAGGTAGGAATTTATCTTCTGATTGTTTTGATTTTTTCAGTGAAATGGGAAGCATGATCATCAACAGAGAGTAAGGATATGAGAAGAGGTATTGGAGGCTTCAGGGAGTGGAGAAAGCATTAAATACTCATTTGTGGGAATGGAAAAGTAATTGAATGAGAAATTGTAGCACTGGAGAGTTGTTGGATAGGTGATATTAATGTAAAAACATTCATTGCCCCTTCCGACTAGTTCCTCCTTACCATGCTTAGCCCTGCAGGAGGATTATAATTCTCACCCCACTGATATTAAGCTTAGCCAGATGACTTCCTTTGACCAATGAAATAGAAGTGGAAGTAGCAGGTACCACTTCAGAAGAGAAGCTTTAAGAAACATCATATGCTTCTACTATCTCTTCTTTCCTTCTGCCATGAGTAGAGCAGCACCCCCAGGAAGGAGCAGTTCCATTAGCCTAGTTCCCAGAGTCAAGAGTCAAAGGTGACTCACAGTGTACATTTAAATGAGAAACAAAGCTTTATTGCATTCCCTTTGAGACTCTGAGATTATTTGGTATCACAGCACAACTAGACAAAATTGGCTGTCATGGGCAGAATTAAGGGCCTACTCGAAGTTACCATCATGAATATACAGTAAGAAGTATTGGCATGGCTACGGGTTTATTCCCAGCCACATTCATCTGCAGGGAGGCAGGCACGGCATGTGTGTAGAGTTGGATTTAAACAGGGTTGTGAGTCATTAACTTGTGTATAAAGAAGTGAGAAATTGGCAAGGGGTTTCGAATGTTGCAAAGAAGTATTTATCATAATTAACCATGAAATTTAAGGGAGAAATAAGGAATTGAGGGCACTGAGGAAGAGTGAAAAGGTGTTAAGGAAACAGATTGAAAGTCTTGGTTGGGAGTCAAAGGATTTTTGGAGTTGAATTACTGGAGAGAATAAAGCGAAAAGATAAGATGTTGTGATCAGAGCATGGGATGTTACCTCTGTGGAAGAATGGCTGTCTGTGGTGACAAGATCTAGAGCAGTGCTGCTCAAAGCAGTATCAAAGCCAATCCTTGAGCCTCATATGGGTCCACAATGAGGTAAATTGCAGAAATTGGGAATAAAAAGAAAACTTAACAACAACTTGACAGTGTCATGACACCCAAGCATTTGATCATGGGTTTGCATCTTTTGCATCTACATTTTTTTTAACCAATTTATTTTTATTTCATTTTCCAAAAGCATTTTTTATTTATGATGAATTAGACGTTACAAAAGGACAACAATATAGAAAGGGGGGTTTCATCTTCCTAGACAGTTTGAGAAATTTGGTCAGCACAGTACTTGTCAATTTTTTGATTTCTGGACCCCTTTACACTCTTAAAAATTATTGATGGCAAAAAATATTTTACATAGACTACATCTATTAATATTTACCATATTAGAAATTAAAACAGGAGTTTTAAAAATATTTATTTAATTCAATTAAAATATAATAAACCCATTAAATGTCAACATGACTATTTTTATTAAAAAAATATGTTTTCCAAAACAAAAAAAATTAATGAGAAGAGTGGCATTATTTTACATTTATGCAAATCTCTCTAATGTCTGCCTGAATAGAAGACAGATGGATTTTGAATCTGCTTCTGTATTCAACCTATTTTGATATTACAGGTCATGTAGTCTCTGGAAGACATTGTATATTCATGAGAAAATGAGAGTGAAAAAGGTAAGTAACATCTTAGCAATATGATGAAAATCGTTCTTAACCCATTGGCCCCCAGAAAGTGTCTTGGGAACCTCAGGGTACATTGGACCACACTTTGAGAACTGCTGATCTAGAGTAAAGACAATGGAATGTGTCTAAGGCAGGATGTAAGGCAAAATCACTGGAGGACAGAAGTTGAAAAGACTGAGAGACCAGAGTATTGGGAATGACCAAATCATAGCAGGAATTGTGTTAAAGAGAATGGCAGTGTGTAGAAGAGCTAAAAATATACAAGGCACAAGTGGGAGTAAAGCAGAGAAGGGGCAAGATTTCCTGGATGACAGCACACATGAGTAATGACTTGGAGAGTCTTCCTTTGGAAGTTACAAAATATGAAGAAAATTGTTAAGAGGAAGTGTTCAGCTTAATAAAAATCAGGAAAACTAGTTAATTCAACTATTTGCAGAGCATTAAATATGATAACACCAGAAGAGATCTAGGGATTAAAATGCTTTTGTTTCTCTCCTTGGTGTGATTTCTGTTCATTTATATTTGATAGTTATTAATTGCAATGACTTTATTACCAGCAGATCTGGATGATGCTAGCTAGCCATGGTTTTTATTTTTTGGCACTCTATAAATCTCCTCCTATGGTACAACAGGCCAATAAAATAAGCATTACAATCCTTCAGGAAACAGTCAGTAGTTTATAAAATCTAGACAGTGACTGACATGTCTGGATTTATTCTCTGCCAGCTATTAGTAGCAAAGGTCAATAAAGAACAATAAGTCAACTGAAACTTCAAATGAGCTTACATCTCTCTTTTTCAGACAAATGAGATCCATGCTCCCAGGAATGTGCAGCTCAGAAATCAAAATGACATCTTTGGCTGAGCTACAGGAGTAGAGAATTGGGAATTTCAAGTAGACTTAAATGCCACATTTGGGAAGGTTTTAAAATAAATCACATCTAAATACCAGACCTAAATTAAAAGGCTATTACTCTTGTTGAGTTTTAGCATTTCTAAAAAGATTTTAGGGCAGAGGAAGGGGGAATGAATAGGGGACTAGGACAAAAGAACAGAGTTCAGGGACCTCCTAGGCTCACCAATGAAAACGTTATTGAACAGAATAGGAATGATTTGCCAAGGAGACATTCACATTCCCAGTGTAATTAATTTTCATTCCCATCATTGAGCATGAAAAATTAGGAAGTACATGAAGCAGAGAATTATAAATGTTCCCAGGTGAAAAATAAGAAGCACTTGACAATATTGGTATTATTTAACACTCACTGAGCACCAGATATGGGCCAGGCATCGTCCTGAACAAGGCAGTAACATACCATAAAGTCCTGTGAATGGCTGTGATGAACCGAAGCCCTTTTGTTTCATCAGTAGTACTATCTGTCAATCTGGATGAAGTAGCAATTTAGATTCTGGCCATTGTTTAGTAATGCTTTGTTTTACTTCTTCTAGAACTACACCACTGTCATAAAGCAAATTCAGCAATTGCTTGATTGACTATGTACCTGTTCAGGATATCTTCACTTCGATTCATGATACCTGCATCCTGTGTACCGGAAGAAGTAGAAGAGCTCAAGTCACAGTTTACAAATTTACAAGCCAGTTTACCACCTCTTCCCATCTGCCCAACCTGCAGTATTTTGAAGGAGTGTAAAAAAGGTGTTTCTTTTATTAAAAGAAGTGGCAGAAAAGAAAGCAGATGCATAAATGTTTGTGAGTGAAGAACTCAAAAGACATTAACCCTTTTTTGTGTATATATACCTCAGATGTTACTATCCTTACTTTTTATTTTTTTATTGAAGTACAGTTGAGTTACAATGTTGTGTTAATTTCAGGTGTACAGCAAAGTGATTCAGATATTTTTTTTGAGATTCTTTTCCATTATAGGTTATTATAAGATAGTGAATATAGTTCCCTGTGCTATATAATAGATCCTTGTTGTTTATCTAGTTAATATATAGTAGTGTGTATCTGTTAATCCCAAACTCTTAATTTATCCTACCCCTGCCCTTTCCCCTTTTGTAACTGTTTGTTATCTATGAAAACACATTTACCTTTATTCAATTCCCATTCCTTACATACTCATCTGTACTCCAAATATGCCATGCAATGTTGACTCTTCTTTCCCTGGCAAAATCAAGAGGGCATTTAAAGCATCGGAGGTTCTTTCTTTCTCTATACATCAGAATTCAGCCAATGTGAGAATGGCAAGACACAATTTAGAGAGCTTAGCACAAGGAGGATCAAATAATAGAATACTAAAACCTTAAAGGAAATCATGGATTTAAGCATAACCATAGCTAGTATCACAGTCTTAATGAAGGAAAAAAAAGAGAGTAATGATACATGCTTAAGATTCCTTTCTAGAAATCCAGAGAAACACAAAGAATGTCAGATGTGTCATTTCTGTGTGATCATGGAATGATCAAAAAGGAGTTGGGGAGTTTTCTTTCACTTGTGCTACCTCTTCCCCCAAAACTAACATGTTTCTTCTACAACATAGCTATATGACACCTTGACACGATCTAAACAGGCATGCCCCTTTTAAACCGTGTTTCAAAAGAAGCAAACTAAAAGCTTTCTATCCATTATGTTCTTCTCAGTCTGTAATACATTATTTTTTAAATGTATAATCCTAATAGCTTTTTCCAGTTTATCCCTCTCAACTCTTAAGATGAAGTTTTGCAACTGGATTGCTGACTAAAGATTCACCGTAAAAAGGTATCGTGCTGTTTTGGTAAATGGTCAACTGTTGATAATAAGTTTACACTAAGCCCCATTCACATTACTTTTAGCACTTCTTTGGTAGGGGTCTAACTATGGAAACATTTTCATATGTACATAGATTTTTTATAATGTTTCATTCCATTTAATGTGTTTATATCTGTTAATGATTATGCATGCCCAAGGTCAACATGTTTATTTCATTTATGTCACGTTCAAAATGATACAGATTTAGTTCAGACTCTGATCATAAACTTTAGGTGATGCTACTAATTTAGGTATTTTAATAATTCAAAAACTAGCCCAACTTTAAATTATTTTTTTCAGGAATGTAGATAATATATACGCAACTTGGACCCCTAAGAAAAGTGATGACAAGGGAATTAATAGAGTATAAGAACAAATGAATACCAAAGACAATCACTTCAAGCAAATTCTCTCATCTAGATAACCTATCCATGTTTAAACAAGTGGCATATTTTTTAAATGAACTGCAAGGGGATAAAGCAGAGTAATTCAGCCCTATAGTCAGCAGAATGCTTTTGTGCTTAGAAAGCTCTCAATGTGGCAGAAATAATGAGTTTTGTGGCTTTTGAAAGTTTTTCAAAGAACATTCATATCTATTATTTCATCCTCATTACCATCTTAGAAAGTTAGTACAATGGATACTTTTACCACATTTGATAGAAGAAATTGAAGCAAAGATTTGTCCAGAGTCAAAGTTAAGTGAAAAATCAAAAGTAAGAACTTAGTTCTCCTGGTCCCTTGATATGAGAAGTTGAGATAAGGTCATTTCCTGACCCCTAGTAATGTGGGGAACAAGATGCTTGGCAGTGTTCCAGGGCAGGGTCTGTCAGCCTCAACACTACTGACATCTTGGACAGGATTATTCTTTGCTGTGGGCGGGGCAGAGGGGACTGTAGGATGTACATTCGGTGCATTGTAGGATGTTTAGCAGGTATCCATGTCCTCTACCCACTAGATAGGAGCAACTCCTCCCTCCTAGTCGTGACAACCAAAAATGATTCCAGACATTGCCAAATGTCCCCTGAGGGGCAAAATTTCCCCAGTTTAGAACCACTCATCTAGAGATGACTTCAAAGAAGTCACATAACTCCCCTGCCCTCAGTAGCCAAGGAAGATAACTGGTTTGGAGAGTTTTACCATCTAGAGCTATAAGAGAGGGTCTGCAAGAGATTGCTTTCAGCATAACGCAGAGTTTTTGGAGCAGTAATATTTTTTCCACTCTTTTTCCCTCATGTCAGAAGCAAGGAATTCAACATCACTTACTATAAGGTTGTTGGTACACTAACAGTCCTCATCCAATGTGACCTTGTTGGTGAGAGAAATCAGCTTGTATCTTGAGAGTGCTGAGCCACAGGGCTAGCAAAATGAGCACCAAAACTCAGGACTTCCCTATGTGAGCATAAAGGCCATGCCCTGCACGAGAACACCTAGATGAGATTACAAACAAGGACTGAAATAAGGACTGAAATACAAGGACTGAAATAAAAACCATGCTTCAAAGTCAAGCTGTGAGACCTGGCACAGTGATACATATCTGTATACACAGATGAAAGAGATACATAGTTTTATTTTTTCCAACTCAATTGGAAAATTTTTTTTCCAATTCATGTGGAAAACTTTTTTTTTCTAATTCAATTGGAAAATTTTTTTTTTCCAATTCACTTAAAGGCACCATTTGGGCTAATAGTTCTACTGGGACATGTTCAAAGGATGAGGAAAGAGAGGGAGTGAGAAATGGGGAATCCAGGAAGATGTCAACACTATCTTCAGTTGGCATGAATAATGCTGTGGATTCAATGGTCTCTTGGCAAAGTCAACTTCAGGTACAACTGGTATATGGGTCAATTGCTAGGCACTGGGACTCCTGCAGCAAGAGGCTATGTGGTGAACTGACTGGGGTAAAGGGGTACAAATGAAAGGGGTCTAGTATAAATTGAAGAGAATTATGAGTAAACTCCCCACCTTGACCTACTTGAAGAACTAACAAATGTTAGACAGAGATGTATCACTAGCAGACAAAAATGAGGTAGCAACTTTACAATCACTGACAGCCAACCTACCATATAGTCTTTTAGGAAATGTCTTCTTCTATCTCCTCCCTGCCCCCAAACTAAAGATTACACACAGAGAATAAGAAGAGGGGTGTGAGAAGGCCCCTCTACTCCAATGCTAGATGCAGAAGTCTACCTATGCTTGGGCCTAAAAGCATTTTGAATTAAATATAAGATAGGAATTTGTAAATAAGCAGGACTACATTTCAAAACTAGGATAAAACTGGTTTAATAGTTAAGTGTAACCCAAAATGGTAGAGTTAGAATAAGATGTCACCGGGGAGACTGCCACCCAGACGAAAAGAGGGTTTGATAGAACACTGTTCTTAAGTCTTTGGGGAAAAATAAAATCTTTTCGTGTGAGTCTCTGAAACCAACCAGTTGCAATGATGAACTAATTCTTAAACACATAAGCATTTATTTCTTCTAAAGAACTAATCTTTCTACTCCCACTTTTATCCTGAAGGACAGTTAGTCAGAATCACCTAAATAGGCACAGGGCTTTTAATTGTCACTGTGTGTTCTCATAGAGATTTTCAGTAGTTAACATTTATTATTATTTCAGAATTTGGTGAAGGGGGGCAACACTTCATTATTAGGATAAGATACCCAACAGTTTAAAAAATAAATATTACTAAAATTAAAGCTATATTCAAGCTTAATTTAAGGATAATGACAATTACATGTTCCTTAAAAATCACCTTCATGTTTTAGATCTATGCATTGTATTCTGTACTCTAGGTAGAAACCCAGATATTTTTATACATGGGCAATCAAGCCAGATTTAAAGTTTTCTTTCCAAAGGGCTCCTCCATAGCCCACAAACAATATATGAGCTCACATAAGATGCATAGTTCCTATTTTTTAACAAGGCAAGGCCTTAGCAACCACCGATAGAGAAATTCATTCCTTAAGCACCTCTAGCCTCTCTTCGATTCCCTGTAATACTTACTATCCCATAAAGTAACCCCTAACAACCAGCATTGCGGCTCTCAGGATTTTACTCACCCTGCCTTTCCCTGCCATCCCCACCATGGACGGTATTTGCCATACAGACATAAAGGTTCTTCCAATTTCAAGAAAAATTTTGACATATTCCTAAAATTTTTAAGATAGAATTTAAGAATTTTTATGTTCTTCTATCTCTCAGCTTATTTACTTATGTGTAGATGTCCAGAGACAAAGGTATTTACTTACCTGAATGAAAGAAAACAGACAGGAGGAGCTTAGGGGTCCAATCAAAGACTTTGAGGGTATAAATAAAACAGTGGTCTCTGTATTGACCAGAGAAACACAATCAGTCTGCAAATTTCTCCCTTCTCATCCAGGGCTCCCAAATGCAAGTTTCTCTGTAATCCATCCTCCTTCCACTGTTCTTTTCTTTGCAAAATCCCAGCTCTGGACAAATCTAAACATTCAACTTCTCTCTTTCATATCCATGTTCTTAAGCACTAGTGAGGCCAAAATTCTATGATGATAAAAAAAATGATGAACCAATTTTCGAAGCAGTTGTTGTTGCCTAGTTGCCTTCTTCCAGTGGCAGTAAAACAGATTTTATTAACTCTTGCATTCCAATTCTAATCATTATTAAGTTTATTTGACATCACTACTGAGATTGCCCTTGCATATTTAATCTTCATCTAATCTTCTAGGCTTTAGGAGTCAGTGTAGTCCCCTCACCTCCAAGAAGTTTCGCTTGACTTCTTCAGCCATGTTAGGTTACTTGCCTCTGGGTTCGCATGCAGACTTTGAATACATTTATCACAACACTTTCCCTACTGTTCTATAATTGATGATTTACATTTCTGACTTCCACAATAGAAAGTAAAACACTTAAAGGGAAAGATTTTGTATTACTAATACCTAGCACCATGTCTAGCAAATACATATTCAATAAACAGCATTAAAAAAGAGATGGAAAGATGAAAGGAAGGAATAAGGGAAGGAGGAAAGGGAGGGAGGGAAGAATGAAGGAAGGAAGGAGGGAAGGAAGGAAGGAAGGAAGGAAAGAACAGAGAAAAACATTCTGAAGGCACCTAAAACTTTTCTCAGAAGATAGATTCAGGCATCCATTTTTTAAGCTTTCCCAAACAAAATCCTCTACTTCTCAATTTGCTACTGACCTTTTTATCCATACAAGCTCCTCCTGTCACATTGCTTTAGTACCAGTTTCTCCTTTGCTATGTTCTAAAGAACAATTGCAGAAGGATGTGAATGTGTATGAAATATATAAAACCTAAAGCCTAGAAGCCTTGTGTTCTCTGTTTCTAACATGCTCTTAATGATACACCACTTTCATTTGACTCTTTAGTGTGCCTCACCATGCCTTTCTCTAGGATTCTGTCACTGATTCCCTGGGACAGAGCCAGAGGTTAATTTTAGTGATGCCTCATTGCTATGTCTAAAATTATCTCTCCTCATTGATCCTCAACCAGAATAGCCCCAAAAGCTCGAGTGAGCTAACTCTTTACGTCCAGATAAACATAACACTGTTAGAGATAATAAGGGGCAGCTCTTGTGATCTGATCACTTAAGAGTCTTAGTGTAGGGTCACCAGAGGCAACAACTGTCAGGCTCCAATGTGTCCAGTCTTCCTCTTTCACACAATCTTCTGAACACAGTCAAATAGAACTCCAGATAACTAGGTCATCAGCTCCTCCAATAAGCTAGGACATGGGTGTTTTCAAGTTTAGACCCTTGCCTTGTACCTCATTCTATCAAGAACCTGGAAGAGGCTGAAGCTGATAAACACTTTTGTAAAGGTTTCCCTGGTGAAGAGGTGCTTGAAGTTTTTATGTCAGAATAAAAGGTAAAGGTTAACAAATGTAAAATAGATAGCTAGTGGGAAGCAGCAGCATAGCAGAGGGAGATCAGCTCGGTGCTTTATGACCACCTAGAGGGGTGGGATAGGGAGGGTTGGAGGGAGGGAGATGCAAGAGGGAAGAGATATGGAGATATATGTATATGTATAACTGATTCACTTTGTTATAAAGCAGAAACTAACACACCATTGTAAAGCAATTATACTCCAATAAAGATGTTAAAAAAAAAAAAAGGTAAAGGTTAAAAACCTTCAAACTGCTGTAGCTACAACTCTTCTCAGAGTTTATAGTTCATTGTTAATTTGTTTATGTGAAAGAGACACAAAAAAAATTCATTTTGACTCAAACACAGTTGGCATGCATTTTGCATTTTCTTTTAGGAAAACAAATTATTGATAGAAACAATATAAGCTAATGATGAGAATTAGTTTGGTGGTCGTTAAATTAATAGTTATCTTACTATAGAAAACTTAACTTTAATCATAATTTAAACTTCTTTTTGTTATGCTATTAACCATAACTTTATATTGCCTCCTAGTTGAGCTTAAAATGATGTGGACATCCAAGTGAAAATGTCCTATAAATAATTGGAATAAAAAACTAGAATATAGTTAAGAGGCCATGACCAGAGAAATGGATTTAGAAATTATTCATAGAGGTGATAATCGAGTGAAAGTATTGATTATAGAGAATAAGAGGACAAGGCCTTGAAAAGATTGCTGTTGATAAACAAGAAAAAAAGAATGAAAAGCCATGAAAAGAGAAATTCATCATGAGGAAGATTTCTGGAGAACAAGGTAGCTCACTGTCATTGAGGCAGAAAATTCTCTGTCTTCTTTTCCAATAAGTGGAAACTTAGTGCCTGACACTGAGTTCTCTGTAAATATGGTGTGTGTGTGTGTGTGTGTGTGTGTGTAATAAGTTCTCTGTAAATATTTCATGTCTGAATAAGTAACAGGATGATAAATCAGATACTAAAGTTGAAGTATATTCCAAATTTAGGTGCTAACTACAGATAAAATTAAGTTAAAAGTTATAATGTTCAAACACAGTAGAAGTTTACTTCTCTCTTATTTAAAATCTAAACTGTGTATTCCTGATCAGTTTTTCTCTTCTAAGTGCTAATTTAAGAACTCAAACTCTTTGCATCTCATGGCTCTGCCATCTTCAACACCTGGCTTCCAATATGGGGATACCTGGCTGTGCTCATCTGCAGAAAGCTGCCAAAATAAGAAATGGGCAGATTTCATTCCCCCTAATATTCCATTGGCAAGAACCACTTTCCTGAACCCACTTAGATATAAGAGGGCTGAGAAATATAGCTCCTGGCTGGGCACTTCTCTCAGACAACTACAACATAAGAGAAAGTACAACTTTTTTGTAGGATGATTAATCACCTCTGAAGTGAGTTAGATTTGTTTTGTTTTGTTTGTTTGTACAATCATTCAGTTTAGAAGAATTAACTTGATTTAAAGTGTTGTCAGAAGAGATGGAAGAAGAGATACTATAGAATACTATAGATGCTAAGACTTCAAATGAAGTCTTAAATGATAACTACATTCTGGGACAAGCCATACTAATTAAATGGCATAAAATCAAACAATTCCTTAGTCTTGAGTGGAGTAAAACTTCTGTGTCTTGACCCTGAAACTACTAATAAAAGAGAAATAAATGTTCACCTTCTGAAGTAGAATTAGCAATTTCAGTTCATTGCAGCTATTAAGCTGCTAAAAGTGGTTATTCTCTTCAAATTGGTTAGGGATGTTTGCCCCGAGTGGAGTAGAGTAGGGTGAGGAAGAGGTAGTTACAGGCCTATAATTAAAATGCTTTGTGGTTCAGGCAGAAAGAAGTTGGGAGTGAAAAATGGAGTACTACAGTGTAAGTGCCTGGCCTTAAGCTGTTGACTGCCAAGTCATTCAATTCAAAAGACAGTCATATGAATAAACATATTTCCAGTGAAATGACACAGCTACTAGCAAACTAACTGGATAAAGAGCTAGGCTGGAGAGAGAAGAAGATGGCGGAAGAGTAAGACGCGGAGATCACCTTCCTCCCCACAGATACATAAGAAATACATCTACACGTGGAACTGCTCCAATAGAACACCCACTGAATGCTGGCAGAAGACGTCAGACCTCCCAAAAGGCAAGAAAATCCCCACGTACCTGGGTAAGGCAAAAGAAAAAAGAAATAACAGAGACAAAAGAATAGGGATGGCACCTGCACCAGTGGGAGGGAACCGTGAAGGAGGAAAGGTTTCCACACACTAGGAGCCCCTTCGCGGGCGGAGACTGCGGGGGGTGGAGGTGGGAGCTTCGGAGCCACGGAGGAGAGCGCAGCCACAGGGATGCAGAGAGAAAAGCGGAGAGATTCCCGCACAGAGGATCAGTGCTGACCAGCACTCACCAGCCCGAGAGGCTTGTCTGCTCACCCGCTGGGGCGGGCGGGGCTGGGACCTGAGGCTTGGGCTTCGGAGGTCGGATCGCAGGGAGAGAACTGGGGTTGGCGGCGTGAACACAGCCTGAAGGGCTTAGCGCACCACAGCTAGCCGGGAGGGAGTCCAGGAAAAAGTCTGCAGCTGCCGGAGAGGCAAGAGACTTTTTCTTGCCTCTTTGTTTCCTGGTGCGCGAGGAGAGGGGATTCACAGCACCGCCTAAACGAGCTCCAGAGACAGGCGTGAGCCGCGGCTATCAGCACGGACCCCAGAGACGGGCATGAGACGCTAAGGCTGCTGCTGCCGCCACCAAGAAGCCTGTGTGCAAGCACAGGTCACTCTCCACACCGCCCCTCCCGGGAGCCTGTGCAGCCCGCCACTGCCAGGGTCCCATGATCCGGGGACAACTTCCCCGGGAGAACGCACGGCGCGCCTCAGGCTGCTGCAACGTCATGCCGGCCTCTGCCGCCGCAGGCTTGCCACGCATCCGTACCCCTCCCTCCTCCCGGCCTGAGTGAGCCAGAGCCCCCGAATCAGCTGCTCCTTTAACCCCGTCCTGTGTGAGCGAAGAACAGACACCCTCAGGCGACCTACATGCAGAGGTGGGTCCAAATCCAAAGCTGAGCCCCGGGAGCTGTGCAAACAAAGAAGAGAAAGGGAAATTTCTCCCAGCAGCCTCAGGAGCAGCGGATTAAAACTCCACAAATGACTTGATGTACCTGCATCTGTTGAACACCTGAATAGACAATGAATCATCCCAAATTGAGGGGGTGGACTTTGGGAGCAGGATATATTATTTTTTCCCCTTTTTCTCTTTTTGTGAGTGTGTATGTATTTGCTTCTGTGTGAGATCTTCTCTGTATAGCTTTGCTTTCACCACTTGTCCTAGGGTTCTGTCCGTCCGTTTGTTTTTTTTTTTAACTTAAAAAAAACTTTTTTATAATAATTATTTTTTATTTTAATAACTTTATTTTATATTATTTTACTTTTATTTTATTTTATCCTCTTTCTTTCTTTCTTTCTATTTTTTCTTCCTTTTATTCTGAGCCGTGTGGATGAAAGGCTCTTGGTGCTCCAGCCAGGTGTCAGTGCTGTGCCTCTGAGGTGGGAGAGCCAACTTCAGGACACTGGTCCACAAGAGACCTCCCAGCTCCACGTAATACCAAACACAAAAGTCTCTCAGAGATCTCCATCTCAACATCAAGACCCAGCTTCACTCAACGACCAGCAAGCTACAGTGCTGGACACCCTATGCCAAACAACTAGCAAGACAGGAACACAGCCCCATCCATTAGCAGAGAGGCTGCCTAAAATCATAATAAGGCGACAGACATCTCAAAACACACCACAAGACGTGGACGTGCCCACCAGAAAGACAACATCCAGCCTCATCCACCAGAACACAGGCACTAGTCCCCTCCACCAGGAAGCCTACACAACCCACTGAACCAACCTTAGCCACTGGGGACAGATACCAAAAACAGTGGGAACTACGAACCTGCAGCCTGCAAAAAGGAGATCCAAAACACAGTAAGATAAGCAAAATGAGAAGAAAGTAAAACAAACAGCAGATGAAGGAGCAAGGTAAAAACACACCAGACCTAACAAATGAAGAGGAAATAGGCAGTCTACCTGAAAAAGAATTCAGAATGATGATAGTAAAGATGACCCAAAATCTTGGAAATAGAATAGACAAAATGCAAGAAACATTTAACAAGGATGTAGAAGAACTAAAGAGGAACCAAGCAACGATGAACAACACAATAAGTGAAATTAAAAATACTCTAGAAGGGATCAATAGCAAAATAACTGAGGCAGAAGAACGGATAAGTAACCTGGAAGATAAAATAGTGGAAATAACTACTGCAGAGCAGAATAAAGAAAAAAGAATGAAAAGAATTGAGAACAGTCTTAGAGACCTCTGGGACAACATTAAATGCACCAACATTTGAATTATAGGGGTCCCAGAAGAAGAAGAGAAAAAGAAAGGGACTGCGAAAATATTTGAAGAGATTATAGTTGAAAACTTCCCTAATATGGGAAAGGAAATAGTTAATCAAGTCCTGGAAGCACAGAGAGTCCCATACAGGATAAATCCAAGGAGAAACATGCCAAGACACATATTAATCAAACTATCAAAAATTAAATATAAAGAAAACATATTAAAAGCAGCAAGGGAAAAACAACAAATAACACACAAGGGAATCCCCATAAGGTTAACAGCTGATCTTTCAGCAGAAACTCTGCAGGCCAGAAGGGAGTGGCAGGATATACTTAAAGTGATGAAGGAGAAAAACCTACAACCAAGATTACTCTACCCAGCAAGGATCTCATTCAGATGTGATGGAGAAATTAAAACCTTTACAGACAAGCAAAAGCTGAGAGAGTTCAGCACCACCAAACCAGCTTTACAACAAATGCTAAAGGAACTTCTCTAGGCAAGAAACACAAGAGAAGGAAAACACCTACAATAACAAACCCGAAACATTTAAGAAAATGGGAATAGGAACATACATATCGATAATTACCTTGAATGTAAATGGATTAAATGCTCCCACCAAAAGACACAGACTGGCTGAATGGATACAAAAACAAGACCCATATATATGCTGTCTACAAGAGACCCACTTCAGACCTAGAGACACATACAGACTGTAAGTGAGGGGATGGAAAAAGATATTCCATGCAAATGGAAATCAAAAGAAAGCTGGAGTAGCAATTCTCATATCAGACAAAATAGACTTTAAAATAAAGACTATTACAAGAGACAAAGAAGGACACTACATAACGATCAAGGGATCGATCCAAGAAGAAGATATAACAATTGTAAATACTTATGCACCCAACATAGGAGCACCTCAATACATAAGGCAAATACTAACAGCCATAAAAGGGGAAATCGACAGTAACACAATCATAGTAGGGGACTTTAACACCCCACTTTCACCAATGGACAGATCATCCAAAATGAAAATAAATAAGGAAACACAAGCTTTAAATGATACATTAAACAAGATGGACTTAATTGATATTTATAGGACATTCCATCCAAAAACAAAAGAATACACATTTTTCTCAAGTGCTCATGGAACATACACCAGGATAGATCGTATCTTGGGTCACAAATCAAGCATTGGTAAATTTAAGAAAATTGAAATCGTATCAAGTATCTTTTCCGACCACAACGCTATGAGACTAGATATCAATTACAGGAAAAGATCTGTAAAAAATACAAACACATGAAGGCTACACAATACACTACTTAATAACGAAGTGATCACTGAAGAAATCAAAGGGGAAATCAAAAAATACCTAGAAACAAATGACAATGGAGACACGACGTCCCAATATCTATGGGATGCAGCAAAAGCAGTTCTAACAGGGAAGTTTATAGCAATACAAGCCTACATCAAGAAACAGGAAACATCTCAAATAAACAACCTAACCTTGCACCTAAAGCAATTAGAGAAAGAAGAACAAAAAAACCCCAAAGTTAACAGAAGGAAAGAAATCATAAAGATCAGATCAGAAATAAATGAAAAAGAAATGAAGGAAACAATAGCAAAGATCAATAAAACTAAAAGCTGGTTCTTTGAGAGGATAAACAAAATTGATAAACCATTAGCCAGACTCATCAAGAAAAAAAGGGAGAAGACCCAAATCAATAGAATTAGAAATGAAAAAGGAGAAATAACAACTGACACTGCAGAAATACAAAGGATCATGAGAGATTAATACAAGCAACTCTATGCCAATAAAATGGACAACCTGGAAGAAATGGACAGATTCTTAGAAATGCACAACCTGCCGAGACTGAACCAGGAAGAAATAGAAAATATGAACAGACCAATCACAAGCACTGAAATTGAAACTGTGATTAAAAATCTTCCAACAAACAAAAGCCCAGGACCAGATGGCTTCACAGGCGAATTCTATCAAACATTTAGAGAAGAGCTAACACTTATCCTTCTCAAACTCTTCCAAAATATTGCAGAGGGAGGAACACTCCCAAACTCATTCTACGAGGCCACCATCACCCTGATACCAAAACCAGACAAAGATGTCACAAAGAAAGAAAACTACAGGCCAATATCACTGATGAACATAGATGCAAAAATCCTCAACAAAATACTAGCAAAGAGAATCCAACAGCACACTGAAAGGATCATACACCATGATCAAGTGGGGTTTATCCCAGGAATGCAAGGATTCTTCAATGTATGCAACTCACTCAATGTGATAAACCATATTAACACATTGAAGGAGAAAAACCATATGACCATCTCAATAGATGCAGAGAAAGCTTTCGACAAATTCAACACCCATTTATGATAAAAATCCTGCAGAAAGTAGGCATAGAGGGAACTTTCCTCAACATAATAAAGGCCATATATGACAAACCCACAGCCAACATCATTCTCAATGGTGAAAAACTGAAACCATTTCCACTAAGATCAGGAACAAGACAAGGTTGCCCACTCTCACCACTATTATTCAACATAGTTTTGGAAGTTTTAGCCACAGCAATCAGAGAAGAAAAAGAAATAAAAGGAATCCAAATCAGAAAAGAAGAAGTAAAGCTGTCACTGTTTGCAGCTGACATGATACTATACATAGAGAATCCTAAAGATGCTACCAGAAAACTACTAGAGCTAATCAATGAATTTGGTAAAGTAGCAGGATACAAAATTAATGCACAGAAATCTCTTGCATTCCTATATACTAATGATGAAAAATCTGAAAGTGAAATTAAGAAAACACTCCCTTTTACCATTGCAAGAAAAAGAATACAATATCTAGAAATAACCTACCTAAGAAGACAAAAGACCTGTATGCAGAAAAGTATAAGACACTGATGAAAGAAATTAAAGATGATACAAATAGATGGAGAGATATACCATGTTCTTGGATTCGAAGAATCAACATTGTGAAAATGACTCTACTACCCAGAGCAATGTACAGATTCAATGCAATCCCTATCAAACTACCACTGGCATTTTTCACAGAACTAGAACAACAAATTTCACAATTTGTATGGAAACACAAAAGACCCCGAATAGCCAAAGCAATCTTGAGAACGAAAAATGGAGCTGGAGGAATCAGGCTCCCTGACTTCAGACTATACTACAAAGCTACAGTAATCAAGACAGTTTGGTACTGGCACAAAAACAGAAACATAGATCAATGGAACAGGATAGAAGTCTGGAGATAAACCCACACACATATGGTCACCTTATCTTTGATAAAGGAGGCAAGCATATACAGTAGGAAAAAAACAGCCTCTTCAATAAGTGGTGCTGGGAAAATTGGACAGGTACATGTAAAAGTATGAAATTAGAACACTCCCTAACACCATACACAAAAATAAACTCAAAATGGATTAAAGACCTAAATGTAAAGCCAGACACTATCAAACTCTTAGAGGAAAACATAGGCAGAACACTGTATGACATAAATCACAGCAAGATCCTTTTTGACCCAGCTCCTAGAGAAATGGAAATAAAAATACAAATAAACAAATGGGACCTAATGAAACTTAAAACCTTTTTCACAGCAAAGGAAACCATAAACAAGACAAAAAGACAACCCTCAGAATGGGAGAAAATATTGGCAAATGAAGCAACTGACAAAGGATTAATCTCCAAGATTTACAAGCAGCTCATGCAGCTCAATAACAGAAAAACAAACAACCCAATCCAAAAATGGGCAGAAGACCTAAATAGACATTTCTCCAAAGAAGGTATACAGATTGCCAACAAACACATGAAAGAATGCTCAACATCATTAATCATTAGAGAAATGCAAATCAAAACTACAATGAGATATCATCTCACACCGGTCAGAATGGCCATCATCAAAAAATCCAGAAACAATAAATGCTGGAGAGGGGGTGTGGAGAAAAGGGAACACTCTTGCACTGTTGGTGGGAACGTAAATTGATAGAGCCACTATGGAGAACAGTATGGAGGTTCCTTAAAAAACTAAAAATAGAACTACCATACGACCCAGCAATCCCACTACTGGGCATATACCCTGAGAAAACCATAATTCAAAAAGAGTCATGTCCCACAATGTTCATTGCAGCTCTATTTACAATAGCCAGGACATGGAAGCAACCTAAGTGTCCATCATCAGATGAATGGATAAAGAAGATGTGGCACATATATACAATGGAATATTACTCAGCCATAAAAAGAAACGAAATGGAGGTATTTGTAGTGAGGTGGATGCAGTTAGAGTCTGTCATACAGAGTGAAGTAAGTCAGAAAGAGAAAAACAAATACAGTATGCTAAGACATATATATGGAATCTAAGGAAGAAAAAAAAAATGTCATGAAGAACCTAGTTGCAAGACGGGAATAAAGACACAGACCTACTAGAGAATGGACTTGAGGATATGGGGAGGGGGAAGGGTAAAATGTGACAACGTGAGAGAGTGGCATGGACATATATACACTACCAAACATAAAATAGATAGCCAGTGGGAAGCAACCACATAGTACAGGGAGATCAGCTCTGTGCCTTGTGACCACCTAGAGGGGTGGGATAGGGAGGGTGGGAGGGAGGGAGATGCAAGAGGGAAGAGATATGGGAACATATGTATATGTATAACTGATTCACTTTGTTATAAAGCAGAAACTAACACACCATTGTAAAGCAATTATACTCCAATAAAGATGTTAAAAAAAAAAAAAAAAAGAGCTAGGCTGCCCACACCCGTAAAGTTGCCCTTTCAGAAAACCCTGTGAAACCTAGATAAGTGACTGTCTGAGTGACCCTGCCTCCGCTCTCCTGTACCCAATAGCAAGTAATGAATGACCCTGCAAAACCCTAGACGCCCCACCCTCACACCCTGATAAAGGCAGAGCCCCAAGTCCTCTCTCTATATATATACCTGTGACCTTATTGCATGGCACCTGAGTGTGCCTTGTACCCTCCAGGACATGAGTATTTAATCTTGGTCCTCAAAGTTCTCTGATGGTTCTTTGCTGAAGTGTACCCTGAGATCATAATTAGAAACTATTTTTAAATTTTTTGTAATAATAAAGTAAACCTTATATAACATGAACAAATAAAACTTCATTATTTTTTTCTGTTCGGATTAAACTTTGCTATAACATCCATCAGAGATTACTGATCAATCTAAAAAAAATTCAATACTTAGATATTAATAAGTCTTTTGTTCCAAAATCAAGGGAGAAAAAAAACCTCTGGAACTTAAGGTACTGTGTTCTAGGGGCCAATAAGATAAACTAAGAAAAAAAAGCCAATTATTCAACTAAATACAACAGAGAGAGAATTATATTTGGATTTTTTAAATAAAATGAGAAGCAAGATAGCAGAAGTTTTTTTTTTAGTTTTAATGATGTTATTGAAATTTAGTGAAAATTTTAAAATAAAATTTAGAAATTTTAGAAATTTAGAAATTAAATTTAGAAAAATTAAATGAAATTTAGAGTTAAATTCTCCTTTCATCCTATGCTGGGAAACAAATTTCCATTTAAAAGAAAATTTGGTGGAACAGTATATGTAGGAAGATGGAAGTAGTCTTTAATGAATAATACAATGTTTACTCTGGGGAGAAAATTCTCCACTTGGTCATCAAAACTGTGGGATGGTGATGATGATGATGGTAATGGCAGGGATGATGAAATACTAGGGGAGGAACGACACACATGCATGGTCAGAAACTCATTTCTGTAGTACAGCAGTTTTGTATCTTTCAGTCTACTGTTTTCCTCTCTTCAAATTAGGTCCTTCCTAATACTGAGATTGTCATACTGAGTAAAGGAAGTCAGACAGAGAAAGACAAATATAATATGATATCACTCATATGTGGAATCTAAAAATAAAATGGTACAAATGAACTTATTTACAAAACAAAATAGAGTCACAGATGCAGAAAACAAACTTATGGTTACCAGGGGGGTAAGGGGGCAGGGATAAATTGGGAGATTGGGATTGATATATTCATACTACTATGTATAAAATAAATAACTAATAAGGACCTGCTGTATAGCACAGGGAACTCTACTCAATATTCTGTAAAGACCTATATGGGAAAAGAATCTAAAATTTAGTGAAAATTTAAAAATTTTTTTAAGTGTAAAAATCAATTGAAAGAACAAGCAAATCAATAATAAATAAAATGTGCACCCTTTGTTTTATTGTATCTTAGAAAGGTAATAATGGCCAGAAATCTGCCCTTCTATGTGATGGTTGCATGATTGCCATCAACAACCAACTCAGCAGGTTCAGTATTCGCAGTCAGCAGTCAAAGAACTTGGCTCCACCACTCACTGCCATTCTGGACAATTATTTAACCTCTTCTATGCCTCAGTTTACACATCTGTAAAATGGGGATAATAATAATAGTAGCCATCTCACAGAGTCTTTAAAAGGTTTACATGAAGTGAAATATATAATGCACTTAGTGTCTTGCAAATACAGTAATACAGAGTATACAGAGTATAGTTATTTGCCCCTACTGTTACATTCATTGAGATTTAGGCACTGTGGTTCATAAATCTCAAGCTACCTAAAAGCATCACCTGGTATTAGTCATTATAAGGACAAAAAATATAAAGCCAAATAATTACTTACTTAGCTCTGAGGGATATTTCCTGCCTGAGATGCAACTTGGTCTAAGATGATACCATTATTATACTCACCCAACTAAGGAGGCTTAACTGAACAATATATTGGTGAATGATTTATCAATAGTGAGTTGCTTTACTTGAGAAGGCCTTGAAACTAGGCACTAAGTAATTGTCACCTGGATATGTAGGATAACCTATAAGAAACACAACAACAGAAAAACAAGTAAAGAGCTTTTACCTGGGACTTTGAAGTTCAGAATCACAGGCCTGTGCTAAATGGAAAACCATAGATTCTTTGGCTCTTGGTCATGTCCAGTGATCATATCCAGGTCTATCACACTAGGGAAATAAGCAGTCACCACACACAGGTTGATGTGTAACAGAGTAAGTGAATCAAAAGCAACATAGAGATGACAGAATTCTCAGTAAATGTTATGCCCTCAACACATGCTGACTGATGAGTCAATGATGACAGAGAAATACCTGAATCTATCAATTAATTACTCTGAGGAGAGTGATGTCAGCATCATGGTGGTTTGAGTCGTTCCTTTTTTCTCTCCTCTTTGCTTTACAACTAATCAGACAGCCACAAACGGAGGTGAGGGTTAAAGGGGGAAGAAACTGCACGACACACCAGGACACCCAAGAGATGGATATTCATCTGTCTGAAAGTGGGGGATTGGATGATGGAGGAAGTGGAGCCTGCAGCAACAGAGGCTGTGATAGCAGAGAAGGCAGTACAACCTTTCTGGCAGAGGAAGCAGAAGGTGAAGGTGGTGAGGGAGGGTTTGCCTGGCCACATGTGCTACAGATGGAGGGACCAGTTTCTCTCTCAAAAGGGAGACTGGAGTGACTGGGGGAAGGGAAAGAAGAGGGAAGTATGCAGACACAGAGAGCTGATAGAAAGTGTCTCCTGCTGTATGTCCCCTGGAGGCAACAGGAGTGCCCACAGTCCTCTGGGACCCCCCCTCACTTGAGGATTCCCCTACCAGGACATGGGTACATCCAAAGCCATAAGTGTTAAGTACACATCTCCTCACACCTCCTCCCCCCGCTCTGCTGCCACCCTTAGTTTTGTTTTTTTATGTTCAGGCTCCCAACCTTAGTCAGCACTTATAAGAGAAACCAAAAACTTGTGCTATATCACCACCTTCTGGAAAACAAAAGGCCTCTAACTATCAACCTAATGAATTATTAGAATCAAAGTAAACAAAGCCTTGCCTAAATAAGAAAGGTGTTCACTTCTTCAAATGTGGTGGCAGAGGCACTTTTCATCAAACACCATAAAAAATCACAATAAAAAGTTATCACAAAAAGAAAATGACAATTTCCTAGCAGTAGAATCCAAAGACATTGAATATTGTGATCTAACTGATAAGGAATTTTAAAGTGGCTATTATGAAGAAATTCAATGAGCTACAAGAAAACTCAGAAAGGCAATCTTAGGAATAAAATTAATGAACAGAAGGAGTACTTAACCAAAGAAATTGGAATCCTAAAAAAGAACCAAACAGAAATTCTGCAGCTGAAGAACTCAAAAAATGAGATGAAGACTGCATTAGGATGCACTGGAAATAAAGCAGGTCATATGGAAGAGAGAATTAGTGAGCTCAAGGGTAGACATATAGAAATAGTACAGGTGGAAGAGGAGCGAGAACTAAGATTTTTTTTTTTAAGTGAAGAAACCCTATGAAATCTATCTGATTCCATTAGGAAAGACAACAGAAGAATAATCAGTATCCCAGAAGGAGAAGAGAGGAAGGGAGCTGAGAGCTTATTTAAAGACATAATAGCTGAGAACGTCCCAAAGCTGGGGAAGGAACTGGATATACAAGTCCATGAGGATAATAGAACACCATATTATCTCAAGGCAAAAAGACCTTCTCCAAGACATATTATATTAAAACTGTCAAAGGTCAGTAATAATTTTTTAAAAAAGAATTTTAAAGCAGCTAGGGGAAAAAAACAATAACCTACAAAGATACTCCCATTAGCCTATCAGAGATTTCTCAGCAAAAACTCTACAAGCCAGGAGAGAATGAAATAACATACTCAAAATGTTGAAAGATAAAAACTGCCTACTAAGAATACTCTATCCAGCAGAGTTACCTTTCAGATATGAAGGAGAAATAAAGGCTTTCCCAGACAAACAAAAGCTGAGTGAGTTCACCAACACTAGACCAGCCTTATAAGAAATGTTGGGGGGTAAGGGCAAGATGGCGGAAGAGTAAGACGCGGAGATCACCTTCCTTCCCACAGATACAGTAGAAATACATCTACACGTGGAACTGCTCCTACAGAACACCTACTGAACGCTGGCAGAAGACGTCAGACCTCCCAAAAGGCAAGAAAATCCCCACGTACTTGGGTAGGGTAAAAGAAAAAAGAAATAACAGAGACAAAAGAATAGGGATGGCACCTGCACCAGTGGGAGGGAGCCGTGAAGGAGGAAAGGTTTCCAGGCACTAGGAAGCCCCTTTGCGGGCAGAGACTGCGGGTGGCAGAGGGGGGAAGCTTCGGAGCCGCGGAGGAGAGCGCAGCCACAGGGGTGCGGAGGGCAAAGCGGAGAGACTCCCGCACAGAGGCTCGGCGCCAACCAGCACTCATCAGCCCGAGAGGCTTGTCTGTTCAACCGCCGGGGCGGGCGGGGTCTGGGAGCTGAGGCTCGGGCTTTGGTGCTAGCCGGGAGGGAGTCCGGGAAAATGTCTGCAGCTGCCGAAGAGGCAAGAGACTTTTTCTTGCCTCTTTGTTTCACAGCGCGCAAGGAGAGGGGATTCAGAGCGCTGCCTAAAAGAAATCCAGAGACGGGTGCGAGCCGCGGCTATCAGCGCGCATCCCACAGCAACGGGGGCGCAGAGGGAAAAACGGAGAGATTCCCACGCAGAGGCTCAGCGCCGAGCAGCGCTCACCAGCCCGAGAGGCTTGTCTGCTCACCCGCCGGGGCGGGCGGGGCTGGGAGCTGAGGCGCGAGCTTCGGTTGGATCGAAGGGAGAGGACTGGGGTTGGCGGCGTGAACACAGCCTGAAGGGGTTGGCGTGCCGCGGCGAGCCGGGAGGGAGCCGGAGAGAAGGTCTGCAGCCGCCGAAGAGGCAAGAGACTTTTTCTTGCCTCTTTGTTTCGCAGCGCGCAAGGAGAGGGGATTCAGAGTGCCGCCTAGACGAACTCCAGAGGTGGGCGCGAGCCGCGGCTAACAGCGCAGACCCCAGAGATGGGCGCGAGCCGCGGCCATAAGCGTGGACCCCAGAGACTGGTAGGAAACGCTAAGGCTGCTGGTGCCGCCATCAAGAAGCCTGTGTGCGAGCACAGGTCACTCTCCACACTGCCCCTCCCGGGAGCCGGTGCAGCTCACCACTGCCAGGCTCCCGTGATCCGGGGACAACTTCCCCGGGAGAACACACGGCGCGCCTCAGGCTGCTGCAACGTCACAACGCCTCTGACGCCGCAGGCTCGCCCAGCCTCCTCCATACCGCTCCCTCCACCAGCCTGAGTGAGACAGAGCCCCCGAAGCAGCTGCTCCTTTAACCCCATTCTGTCTGGGTGGGGAACGGACGCCCTCAGGCGATGTACATGCAGAAGCGGGTCCAAATCCAAAGCTGAACGCTGGGAGCTGTACGAACAAAGAAGAGAAAGGGAAATCTCTCCCAGCAGCCTCAGAAGCAGCGGATTAAAGCTCCACAAACAACTTGATGTGCCTGCATCTGTTGAATACCTGAATAGACAACGAATCATCCCAAATTCAAAAGGTGGACTTTAGGAGCAGGATATATTAATTTCCCCTTTTCCTTTTTTTGTGAGTGTATATGTGTATGCTTCTGGGTGAGATTTTGTCTGTATAGCTTTGCTTTCACCATTAGTCCTAGGGTTAGGTCCGTCCATTTTTTTTTTTTTTTTTTTTTTACTTAAAAAAATTTTTTTTCCTAATATATGTTTTCTTAATAATTTTTTCCGTATTTTCTATTTTTAGAAATTAAAAAATTTTTTAATAAGTTTTTTCATATTTTATATTTTAAAAAATTAAAATTTTTTTTTCTTAATAAATTTTTTCTTAAAATTTTTTTCTTATTTTTTACTATAAAAAATTAATAAATCTATTTTTAAAAATTAAAAAAAATTTTTTCTGAATACATTTACTCTTAATAATTCTTTTTCTTATTTTTTATTATAATAGCTTTATTTTATTTTATTTTATCCTCTTTTTTTCTTTCTATTTTTTTCTCCCTTATATTCTGAGCTGTGTGGATGAAAGGCTCTTGGTGCTCCAGCCAGGCATCAGGCCTGTGCCTCTGAGGTGGGAGAGCCAACTTCAGGACACTGGTCCACAAGAGACCTACCAGCTCCACGTAATACCAAACGGCAAAAATCTCTCAGAGATCTCCATCTCAACATCAAGACCCAGCTTCACTCAACGACCAGCAAGCTACAGTGCTGGACACCCTATGCCAAACAACTAGCAAGACAGGAACACAGCCCCATCCATTAGCAGGGAGGCTGCCTAAAATCATAAGGCCACAGACACCCCAAAACACACCACCAGACGTGGACGTGCCCACCAGAAAGACAAGATTCAACCTCATCCACCAGAACACAGGCAATAGTCCCCTGCACCAGGAAGCCTACACAACCCACTGAACCAACCTTACCCACTGGGGAGAGATACCAAAAACAACGGGAACTACGAACCTGCAACCTGTGAAAAGGAGACCCCAAACACAGTAAGATAAGCAAAATGAGACGACAGAAAAACACACAGCAGATGAAGGAGCAGGGTCAAAACACACCAGACCTAACAAATGAAGAGGAAATAGGTAGTCTACCTGAAAAAGAATTCAGAATAATGATAGTAAGGATGATCCAAAATCTTGGAAATAGAATAGACAAAATGCAAGAAACATTTAACAAGGACGTAGAAGAACTAAAGAGGAACCAAGCAACGATGAAAAACACAATAAATGAAATTAAAAATACTCTAGATGGGATCAATAGCAGAATAACTGAGGCAGAAGAAAGGATAAATGACCTGGAAGATAAAATGGTGGAAATAACTACTGCAGAGCAGAATAAAGAAAAAAGAATGAAAAGAACTGAGGACAGTCTCAGAGACCTCTGGGACAACATTAAACGCACCAACATTCGAATTATAGGGGTCCCAGAAGAAGAAGAGAAAAAGAAAGGGACTGAGAAAATATTTGAAGAGATTATAGTTGAAAACTTCCCTAATATGGGAAAGGAAATAGTTAATCAAGTCCTGGAAGCACAGAGAGTCCCATACAGGATAAACACAAGGAGAAACACGCCAAGACACATATTAATCAAACTGTCAAAAATTAAATATAAAGAAAACATATTAAAAGCAGCAAGGGAAAAACAACAAATAACACACAAGGGAATCCCCATAAGGTTAACATCTGATCTTTCAGCAGAAACTCTGCAAGCCAGAAGGGAGTGGCAGGATATACTTAAAGTCATGAAGGAGAAAAACCTACAACCAAGATTATTCTACCCAGCAAGGATCTCATTCAGATGTGATGGAGAAATTAAAAACTTTACAGACAAGCAAAAGCTGAGAGAGTTCAGCACCACCAAACCAGCTTTACAACAAATGCTAAAGGAACTTCTCTAGGCAAGAAACACAAGAGAAGGAAAACACCTACAATAACAAACCCAAAACATTTAAGAAAATGGGAATAGGAACATACATATCGATAATTACCTTGAATGTAAATGGATTAAATGCTCCCACCAAAAGACACAGACTGGCTGAATGGATACAAAAACAAGACCCATATATATGCTGTCTACAAGAGACCCACTTCAGACCTAGAGACACATACAGACTGAAAGTGAGGGAATGGAAAAAGATATTCCATGCAAATGGAAATCAAAAGAAAGCTGGAGTAGCAATTCTCATATCAGACAAAATAGACTTTAAAATAAAGACTATTACAAGACACAAAGAAGGACACTATATAATGATCAAGGGATCGATCCAAGAGGAAGGTATAACAATTGTAAATATTTATGCACCCAACATAGGAGCACCTCAATACATAAGGCAAGTACTAACAGCCATAAAAGGGGAAATCGACAGCAACACAATCATAGTAGGGGACTTTAACACCCCACTTTCACCAATGGACAGATCATCCAAAATGAAAATAAATAAGGAAACACAAGCTTTAAATGATACATTAAATAAGATGGACTTAATTGATATTTATAGGACATTCCACCCAAAAACAACAGCATACACATTTTTCTCAAGTGCGCATGGAACATTCTCCAGGATAGATCATATCTTGGGTCACAAATCAAGCATTGGTAAATTTAAGAAAATTGAAATCGTATCAAGTATCTTTTCCGACCACAACGCTATGAGACTAGATATCAATTACAGGAAAAGATCTGTAAAAAATACAAACACATGGAGGCTACACAATACACTACTTAATAACGAACTGATCACTGAAGAAATCAAAGGGGAAATCAAAAAATACCTAGAAACAAATGACAATGGAGATACAACGACCCAAAACCTATGGGACGCAGCAAAAACAGTGCTAAGAGGGAAGTTTATAGCAATACAAGCCTACCTCAAGAAACAGGAAACATCTCGAATAAACAACCTAACCTTGCACCTAAAGCAACTAGAGAAAGAAGAACAAAAAAACCCCAAAGCTAGCAGAAGGAAAGAAATCATAAAGATCAGGTCAGAAATAAATGAAAAAGAAATGAAGGAAACAATAGCAAAAATCAATAAAACTAAAAGCTGGTTCTTTGAGAAGATAAACAAAATTGATAAACCATTAGCCAGACTCATCAAGAGAAAAAGGGAGAAGACTCAAATCAATAGAATTAGAAATGAAAAAGGAGAAGTAACCACTGACACTGCAGAAGTACAAAAGATCATGAGAGATTACTACAAGCAACTCTACGCCAATAAAATGGACAACCTGGAAGAAATGGACAGATTCTTAGAAATGCACAAACTGCCGAGACTGAACCAGGAAGAAATAGAAAATATGAACAGACCAATCACAAGCACTGAAATTGAAACTGTGATTAAAAACCTTCCAACAAACAAAAGCCCAGGACCAGATGGCTTCACAGGTGAATTCTATCAAACATTTAGAGAAGAGCTAACACCTATCCTTCTCAAACTCTTCCAAAATATTGCAGAGGGAGGAACACTCCCAAACTCATTCTACGAGGCCACCATCACTCTGATACCAAAACCAGACAAAGATGTCACAAAGAAAGAAAACTACAGGCCAATATCACTGATGAACATAGATGCAAAAATCCTCAACAAAATACTAGCAAACAGAAGCCAACAGCACATTAAAAGGATCATACACCATGATCAAGTGGGGTTTATCCCAGGAATGCAAGGATTCTTCAATATACGCAAATCAATCAATGAGATACAACA
The DNA here is from genome assembly GCF_965194805.1 of Balaenoptera borealis. Lineage (NCBI taxonomy): Eukaryota > Metazoa > Chordata > Mammalia > Artiodactyla > Balaenopteridae > Balaenoptera > Balaenoptera borealis. The sequence continues at coordinate 49,952,826 of NC_138861.1, forward strand.
TATTAACAAATTGAAGGAGAAAAACCATATGATCATCTCAATAGATGCAGAGAAAGCTTTCGACAAAATTCAACACCCATTTATGATAAAAGCCCTGCAGAAAGTAGGCATAGAGGGAACCTTCCTCAACATAATAAAGGCCATATATGACAAACCCACAGCCAACATTGTCCTCAATGGTGAAAAACTGAAACCATTTCCACTAAGATCAGGAACAAGACAAGGTTGCCCACTCTCACCACTATTATTCAACATAGTTTTGGAAGTGTTAGCCACAGCAATCAGAGAAGACAAAGAAATAAAAGGAATCCAAATCGGAAAAGAAGAAGTAAAGCTGTCACTATTTGCAGATGACATGATACTATACATAGAGAATCCTAAAGATGCTACCAGAAAACTACTAGAGCTAATCAATGAATTTGGTAAAGTAGCAGGATACAAAATTAATGCACAGAAATCTCTTGCATTTCTATACACTAATGACGAAAAATCTGAAAGTGAAATTAAGAAAACACTCCCGTTTACCATTGCAACAAAAAGAATAAAATATCTAGGAATAAACCTACCTAAGGAGACAAAAGACCTGTATGCAGAAAATTATAAGACACTGATGAAAGAAATTAAAGATGATACAAATAGATGGAGAGATATACCATGTTCCTGGATTGGAAGAATCAACATTGTGAAAATGACTCTACTACCCAAAGCAATCTACAGATTCAATGCAATCCCTATCAAACTACCACTGGCATTTTTCACAGAACTAGAACAACGAATTTCACAATTTGTATGGAAACACAAAAGACCCCGAATAGCCAAAGCAATCTTGAGAACGAAAAATGGAGCTGGGGGAATCAGGCTCCCTGACTTCAGACTATATTACAAAGCTTCAGTAATCAAGACAGTTTGGTACTGGCACAAAAACAGAAATATAGATCAATGGAACAGGATAGAAAGCCCAGAGATAAACCCACACACATATGGTCACCTTATCTTTGATAAAGGAGGCAAGCATATACAGTGGAGAAAAGACAGCCTCTTCAATAAGTGGTGCTGGGAAAATTGGACAACTACATGTAAAAGTATGAAATTAGAACACTCCCTGACACCATGCACAAAAATAAACTCAAAATGGATTAAAGACCTAAGTGTAAGGGCAGACACTATCAAACTCTTAGAGGAAAACATAGGCAGAACACTCTATGACATACATCACAGCAAGATTCTTTTTGACCCAGCTCCCAGAGAAATGGAAATAAGAACACAAATAAACAAATGGGACCTAATGAAACTTAAAAGCTTTTGCACAGCAAAGGAAACCATAAACAAGACCAAAAGACAACCATCAGAATGGGAGAAAATATTGGCAAATGAAGCAACTGACAAAGGATTAATCTCCAAGATTTACAAGCAGCTCATGCAGCTCAATAACAAAAAAACGAACAACCCAATCCAAAAATGGGCAGAAGACCTAAATAGACATTTCTCTAAAGAAGATATACAGATGGCCTACAGACACATGAAAGAATGCTCAACATCATTAATCATTAGAGAAATGCAAATCAAAACTACAATAAGATATCATCTCACACCGGTCAGAATGGCCATCATCAAAAAATCTAGAAACAATAAATGCTGGAGAGGGTGTGGAGGAAAGGGAACACTCTTGCACTGTTGGTGGGAATGTAAATTGATACAGCCACTATGGAGAACAGTATGGAGGTTCCTTAAAAAACTACAAATAGAACTACCATACGACCCAGCAATCCCACTACTGGGCATATACCCTGAGAAAACCATAGGTCAAAAAGAGTCATGTTCCAAAATGTTCATTGCAGCTCTATTTACAATAGCCAGGACATGGAAGCAACCTAAATGTCCATCAACAGATGAATGGATAAGAAGATGTGGTACATATATACAATGGAATATTACTCAGCCATAAAAAGAAATGAAATGGAGGTATTTGTAATGAGGTGGATGGAGTTAGAGTCTGTCATACAGAGTGAAGTAAGTCAGAAAGAGAAAAACAAATACAGTATGCTAACACATATATACGGAATCTAAGAAAAAAAAAAAAAAAAGGCCATGAAGAACCTAGTGGCAAGACGGGAATAAAGACACAGACCTACTAGAGAATGGACTTGAGGATATGGGGAGGGGGTGGGGTGAGATGTGACAGGGTGAGAGAGTGTCATGGACATATATACACTACGAAATGTAAAATAGATAGCTAGTGGGAAGCAGCCGCATAGCACAGGGAGATCAGCTCGGTGCTTTGTGACCACCTAGAGGGGTGGGATGGGGAGGGTGGGAGGGAGGGAGATGAAAGAGGGAAGAGATATGGGAACATATTGTATATGTATAACTGATTCACTTTGTTATAAAGCAGAAGCTAACACACCATTGTAAGGCAATTATACTTCAATAAAGATGTTTAAAAAAAAAGAAATGTTAAGAGGAGCTCTTCAACTACAACTAGTATAGCTACTACAACTTGGTAATGAAATCAAAGTATAAAAAGAGATAATTTGTGACATCAAAAATATAAAAGGGGAAGAGCAAAAGGATAAAACCTGTATAGATGAATAAAAATATATTGCTATCAGCAGGAAAAGTGCTATTTTATCTATGAGATATTTTATGTAAACTTCATAGCAACCACAAAGCAAAAATCTGGAGCAGAGACACGAAACATAGAAAAGGGAAGATGGTTTTTCATCATAGAAAACCACCAACTTACAAAGGTAGACAGAAACAGAAGGAAAAAGAAAAAAAAGAAGAGACAAGATAACTAGAACACAAAAGATAAAATGACAGTAGTAAATCCTTACATATCAATAATCACCCTAAATATAAATAGATTGAACTCACCAATCAAAGAAACCATGACTGGACAGATTAAAAAACAAACAAACAAACAAACAAGGCCCAACTATATGCTGCCTACAGGAGACTCATTTCAGCTCTAAAGAAACAAAAAGGCTCGAAGTGAAAAGATGAAAGAAGATATTCTCAGCAAACAGAAATAAAAGGAAGGTGGGCATAGCCATGCTTATATCAGACAAAATAGACTTCAAGCCAAAAAAGCTAACAGGAGACAAAGAAGGTCATTACATAATGATAAAGGAGTCAATACATCAAGAAGGTATAACAATCATAAATATATATGCTCCCAAAACCCAGGCACTGAAATATATCAAGCAATTAGTAACAGATCTTAAGGGAGAAGTAGAAAACAATACAATAATTGTAAGGAACTTCAATACCCAACTATCAGCAGTGGACAGATAATCCAGACAGAAAAGCAACAAGGAAACATTGGAATTGAACTACGTTTTAGAACAAATAAATATAATAGACAAATACAGAACACTCCATCCAACAGAAGCAGAACACACATTCTTCTCAAGTGAACTTGGAATATTATCCAGGATAGATCATATGACAGGCCATGAAACAAATATTAGCAAATTTAAGAAAACTGAAGTCATACCAACTATCTTCTCTGACCACAATGGTATGAAACTAGAAATCAACAAGAGTAAAATGAGATGATTTACAAATATACAGAAACTAAACAACACACTTCTAAAGAACCATTGGTTCAAAGAAGAAATCAAAAGGGAAATAAAAAATTATCTTGATACAAATGAAAATGAAAACACATCATGTCAAATATTGTGGAATGCAGCAGAAGAGTTCTGAGAGGAAAGTTTATAGCAATAATGCATATATTAAGAAATTAGAAAGATTTCAAATAACTAACTTTACAACTCAAGGAACTAGAAAAAGAAGACCTAATTAAGCCCGAAGTTGGTAAAAGGAAGGAAATAATAAGAATCAAAGCAGAAATAAATGAATGAGGCTGGAAAAACAATACAAATGATCAAAAATCTAAGAGCTAGTTATTCAAAAAGAGAAGCAGAATTGATAAACCTTTAGCTAGATTAAGAAAAAAAGAAGAAAAAGCATTTGGCAAAATACAACATTCTTTCATGATAAAAAACCCTTAACAGACTGAGTATAGAAGGAACATACTTCAGCATAATAAAAGCCATATATGACAAACTCCCAGCTAACATTATACTCAATGGAGAAAAATTGAAAATGTCTCCTCTAAGATCAGGAAAAGTCAAAGATGCCCACTCTCAACCACACCCATTCAAATAATATAGTACTAGCTAGAGCAGTTAGACAAGACAAAGAAATAAAGGCATCCAAATTGAAAACGAAGAATTAAAATTGTAATTTGCTGATGATATGATCCTATATATAGAAAAACCCAAAGAATAAGTTTTTAAACTTTGGAAGTAGTCAACAATATCAGTAAAGTGGCATGTTACAAAATCAACAGACAAAAATCAATTTCATTCCTTAACACTAATGATGAAGCATCTGACAAAGAAATAAAGAAAACAATCTAATTTATAATAGCACCAAAAACAAATATTTAGGAAAAAATTTAACCAAGGAAGTGAAATATATGTACAATGAAAACCACTAAACTTTGCTGAAAGAAGTTGAAGAAGACACAAATAAATGTAAATGCATCCATGTTCATGGATAGGAAGAATTAACATTGTTAAATTGGCCATGCTACCCAAAGCAATCTACAGATTCAATGCAATCCCTAACAAAATACCAAAGGCATTCTTCATAGAAATAAGAGAAACGATCCTAAAATTTATGCAGAACCACAAGAGATCCTGAATAGTCAAAGAAATCTTGAGGAAAAAGAACAAAGCTGGAGGTATCACTAGTCAACTAATATTCAACAAGGGAGCCAAGAATATCTAGTTGGGAAAAGATAGTCTCTTTAACTCATAATGCTGGGGAAACTGGAGAAACACATGTAGAACAATTAAATTGGACCCCTATCTCATACCACTTACAAAAATTAACTTGAAATGGATCAAAGACTTAAACATAAAACCTGATCCCATAAAACTCCGAGAAGAAAATGTCAAGAAGAAGCTCATCAATATTGGTCTTGGCAATAATTTTGGGGGCATAACAACAAAAGCAGAAACAACAAAAGAAAAAAAAAATCAACAGATAAGATTACATCAAACTCATAAGTTTCTGCACAGCAAAAGAAACAATTAACAAAATGAAAAAACTTACATAATGGTAAAATTTTGCAAACCATATATCGGTAATTGATTGATATCCAAAATATAGAGAACTCAGTCAACTCAATAACAAAAAAACAAACAATTCAATTTAAAAAATGAGCATAAGAACTAAATAGACACTTTTCCAAAGAGGACATCAAAGTGGTCAACAGATACATGAAAAATACTCAACTTTAATTGTTAGCGAAATGTAAAACCACAATGAGAAATCACCTCACACCTGTTAGAATGGCTATTATCAAGATGACAAGAGACAACAGGTGCTGATAAGGATGTGGTAAATAGGGAAATTTTATACATTGTTGATGGGAATATAAATTGGTCCAACCACTATGGAAAAAAATATGGAGTTTCCTCAAAAAAGTTAAAAATAGGTGTACCATACAATCCAGCAATTCCACTTCTGAGTATATATCCAAAGCAAATGAAAATAGGATTCGAGGAGAATACACACTCCCATGTTGATGGCAGCATTATTCACAATAACCAAGATATGGAAACAACCCAAATGCCCATCAACAGTTGAATGGACAAAAACGATGTGATATATACACTCAGTGGAATATTATTCAGTCATGAGAAAGGAATATATCTTCCCATTTGTGACAATGTGGATGGACCTTGAGCACATTATGCTAAGTGAGATGAGTCAGACAGAGAAAGACAAGTACTATATAATATCATTTACATGTGGAATCTAAAAAAGTTAAACGTGTAAAAAACAGAGAGTAAAATGGTGGTTACCAGAGAATGGGATGGTGGGGGTAAGACTGATGGTGTTAAAGGTACACACGTAGCAAGTAGTAAATAAGCCATCGAGATCTATGCACAGTACAATGAATATAGGAAATCACATTGTACTGTAATTATATAATGTGATAAATATTGCTACCTCAGCCATTATATTACAATATATAAATGTATCAAATTAAAAAAAAAACTACTGTCATAAATCCCTCCCCAGATTTCACCTCCCCTAGGTAAATTTCTCAGTCAATTTCTCTAAATAGAGTTATCCATGGCCACTTATCTCTATTTATATATAAAAAAAATATAAAATATGATCTAATTTACCTTCCATCTTATTTTCTACCTGACAGTGACCAATGTTGCTGGTCAATATTTGACATTCTAATACTTATAGAATATCTTACTTGCTTACTCTGTGCTAAGGAAAGAACAGAGTAGCTGCTGATTTTAGAATTTGCCCTAATTATTTTTTTCAGCTACTGTAATAGGTGAGTTAAAATGCTGTTGGATCCTTTTAATCTTTTTATTCATTTGTCCTAGTATAGGATAGGACAATAATTTCCTAACTTTCAGATTTCATAGACCCCTAAAGATTTTCCCCATAAATTTGGGAAAGCAACATTTTTTTTCCATTTTACTTTGGAACAGTGGAACCCTTGTTAAGACAAGCACTGTCTTTAGACCAGCACTTGGGAGCCACTGTTCCAGTGAATACTACTAAAACTACAACCATCCTGAGCATGTGATGAACTTGAAATCATTCCAGGAATAAGGTCTTGGTCTTACTGATACCAAGAGAAAAAAACCCAAACTGCATGTGAGCCCAGAGACCAAAATGTCTATACCTTTCTGAGCATTTGATCTCAAAAGACAGCTAACATTAACCAATTGACAAACTACAAATTCTTAGTGGTGCTCATAACTTGTACCATCCTCTCAGTAGGCCAGCCTCATCCTTCCATTCCTAGGAAGCCCCAGACATTGATAAAAGAGAAAAGTGTCTAATATGGTTTGGGCAGACAGATATTCTGGGACATTTGGAAGCCACATGCAGAGATATTTTTAAGAGACATTCAGGCATTGACTCCATTTTCCACCTCTAGTTGCTAGCTCTGAATTTGGTTAATGAACCAGAAGAACCTGATGTATTTAAACAATCCCTTAAACAGGAGCCTATAGATTACTTTTGTCAATAATGAGATTTAAACTTAAGTAGGAAAGAGCAAGGAAGTAGCAAATTCAGCCTCTTTCCCAACCCTAGCAGGATCCCAAAAGTCCAAGAATGTCAGAAGCATAAAGAGTCCAGGGGCAAGAGGAAAATCTTACTAAAAATATTGCACTTGTTTTTGCTCTATGTAGCTACCTCATTTCCTTTAGGGTCCATATCCTTGGCAGGGATTAGAGACACAGAAGGAGACAGGGAGAGAGAGAGATAGAGAGCTAGAGATATAGAGAAGTTCTCTCCTTATCGATCCATAACCCAATCTGATCATAATACCTATTTAGCTATAAACTGATACCTACATTTCTTGGCAAGTCACCGAATCCTGTGACCATTCTTCAAAACACATAGTATACACGGTTTTATCATTTAAGGATACAGGTGTTCAGAATGCAGGTAGACGCTTATTTCCAGCAGAAAATTTGATAATGTGGAATTACATCATCCAATTAATAGTAATCTGATCTCAACACATTTTATTAATTCCACATGTGCATAACTCCTCACCTCCACTTTAGCCTGAGACCTAGGAAGAAGTAAAACAAACACTGGAACAGCTGAGCTCAGGTTTCTCTGCCCAGACAGTGTAATGATAAGAGCCATGTGGCTCTTATAAATTACCCTGTATCTAAATCTCCATACACTACACGGTGGATTTTGAACTGAAAATCGCCAACAAAATATAATGACCATATTCAAAGATGATAAGAAAATGTAATGTCCTTAACACAAAGTCTCTAGTACACGCAACCATTTTAACTATTCTACTCATGAGAAAGTTTATTGTACTTGGGGTTTAAGGTCGAGCTTGTGAAATGTGAATATTTAAATCTGTGGCAGTTAAATTAAAGACTCTTGGTTTTGTGGTTCCTTTAGGAAGCATTTATTTTAAATGACCCTTTCTGAATTTTCAACATAATAGGAATTAGAAAGGTGTCATACAAAGAAATAATGGAATAGGAAGACTCTATGTGGAACAAAATCTTCCATAAGAGAAACTTGCTGAGTCAAAGGAGATGGAAGGCAATGATGAACAGGAAGGAAATAGAGTTAAATAACATTGTTGAGCTATGCACCAGGTACTTAACTCGGTGCCTTCTAAGTTATTTCATTTAATCCTCAAAAATACTAATATTTGGTTATTATCATCCACATTGTCACAGATGAGGAAACGGATTCAAAGAGCCGAGGTCACTCATCCAAGTTCACAAGTTGGTAAGTGGTAGAGTGAGGTTTTGAACCCAAACTTTTACATACTTTTTTATAATGCATACTTGGCTTATTCTAGTATACTTGGGAATTTGAGGACTACTCACAATATCAGTAAATTCCCTCCTTTATTTTCTCCATCTCTCCAAATTGCTTTTATGGTGTACCTGAAGAACTACATTTCTGATGAACATTTCTTCATGTTTTCTCTTCCCAACCTCCAGTTTTCTCTTCCTTGTGTGAAATTCTGTAGCATTCATTTACTCCACACTTATACATCCTACATCATATACTACCTAGTTTACTAGTCAACTTCTACACGTGATTTACGTTCTTGATTATTCAATTGAAGGCAGAGACCACATCTTAAAGATCTTTGGGTTCCTCTTTGTACAGAGCTGCAAAATAAATTTATTCTATCCTACCAACTTTGAGCAATTAGTAGTTGCTGCCTAGAGTGCCATGTTGAAAAACTAGTACAGCCTGTTTCTTGTCTCAGTAAAAATAAAAACAAGACAATTTTTTTGACTAATTAGTGATGGTATGGTGGGTATGATTGGGGAATTAAAGGAACAGAGGGTAGAGGAGGGGCAGAAAATGATAGCACTCATGCATGTGTGTGCTGAACCTGCCATAGTACTTCAAATAGAACTTTGTACATTTTAGATTTCCATTTTCAATGAAACTAATTCAGATAAATGAAAATAATTTGTGTAAAATTTACATCAACATTACAAACCATTAATTAAAGTGATTTTTAAATTCAGGTTAAACATGCAGCGGAAATGAAGCTTTTTGATTTTGTTTTAACAAATTCCTATCCCCAAATAATCTCTGTGGTTGACCCCCTAGTGAGGGCAAAAAATGATTAACTCACCAATTCTGGTTAAAGCTACAGATTAAGGATTAAATTGTATTGGGTTCATTTTCTCTGGATAAAAATTCTCACTGTCTCTAATATTCTATTCCTCCCCCTAACTTCTTCTCTAAGGAATCTGCATGAGTAGAGAAGGGTAGAGTGTCGAGCACAGGTGTCCTTGGGAGTATTGTGGTCCCCCTGGAATTGATAGAAATAACTACATGCTAATCCTCAGATATGTGCTCCCTGCTGTCCACTGTCCTAAAGGGCTATAACCTTTGTTCACCTTGCCACTATGAGCCCTGCTGGCCTCCTTTGTTGCAGTTTAGAGTCAGTAATTCATGTGTTTCAGCTCTAGAAGCACTCATAGGGAGCATCAGCCATCTGTTACCAACTCAATCTGTTTTTAGTCCTTGATGGCTGCAACTCCTGAGTCTAAAGCTCCACCTCCACCGGCCCCAGGCTGAGATGTCCACTCCATCCTGTGCTGTTGGGATCACCTTGCCTCCTGAAAGAGTTCTGATGCTCAGCCCAGGATTTATAAACTTCAAAGTATCCATTCGATCAATAGTATTCCCCAAATTTAATGTGTGTAGCCTCATTTCAGAGACCCATACAAGTACTAGGTCAAGAGCCCTAACTTTCTTGAGCCCCCTAAACTTAGTGAGCCTGTGAGCTTAACCACAACCAAAGCCCCAAAAGGAAATTGGGACAAACACATCTAAATGCTTTGGTATCTTCTTTTCTTTCCAACCTTCATCATGCAAATACATGGACCAGCCTTGAGGGGAAAGAGCTTTCTTCTATTTCCCTTATGTCACATCTTCCTTCTATCAGAGAAGGCCTGTCAAGAAGGAAGGAGTGTATTCTTTACACTGTTAGAGAAAACTGTGAACAGAGTCCTTCAAACTTAGTCTACGGTAAGATCTGAAAGGCTAACATGTGGCATAATTTTATTTTGCATATCAGAAGGTGAATATTAACTAGGTCTTTCTCTTTGTATTCTACGCCATCAGTTCCTAATATAGTCCCAGGCAATGTCTAGCCTTGGGGAACTAGGGCAAAAGTCTTATATTCAAAAAGGTGAAAGAAGAAAGCACATTAATAATTTTCAAACTACATTCTCATTATACCTCAATGTCATTAATACATAAAATAACTAGTGGTTGGTATACTCTGTTGATCAGAGGCCAAAGTCAACTGTCTGACTCCCTAAAAGGCCAGGTTGCTTCAGGAGTCTAGGGTTAAGTGCTAAACTCGAACTTCAAGCTATCATTCTATAACTGCTTATTACTAGTCATGAAAGGGAACAGACAAACTGGTATGGATAAATAGTACAAATTTTCATCGTAATTCAAAATCATGATTGAAAAATATATGCTCTCATGACGTTAATCTTTAGTTTCATCTTTATAATATTTCATTGAATCAATTGAAATGTTGATACTCAGAGCCCATAAAATAATGTGGCAGTGTTTCTCTGTCAGAGCATACTGACCTCAGTTCTTCTCTCCACTCCTAACTTAAGCCTACTGTTAAAATTATATAAAATCATATTGCATAAATCCAAATAGATTAAGGGTGTTCCTGGTTTTTATTCATGTACTATTTCTGAAGGTGGAAAAAAATGGTGTTCAGATAAAGCTAACTAGATTTTTTAAATATATATGAGCCAAAAACTCTTCCATTATTTTGTTAAAAAAAAAAATCTGGATCTTTAAATAAATAGCCAGTTCTTAAGGGATCTCAGTCATGTTTCTAAGCCTTGTCATTTAACCAAACTGGTTTTGGATTCAGTGACTGTCCAGTTGATGAATGGATGCCTATTTATGGCCTCTTTCAAATAAGAAGGCACATATTGCGCCTCAATTTGAAAAAATACCCAGTGCTTTATTCATTCATGCAGTGTTTCATTCACTCCATCCAAAGAGTGCAGGATCAGACACTGTGCTTAACTCAATTGGTTTTAAACAACAACAAAAAGTAGGGCACTGGATTTCTGCCTCTGAGCATGATAGAGTAAAGGGAAATGGACTTACCCCCTCACAAGTAAACAACTAGAAAACTGGACAAAATACATTCAAAAGTGTGTTCAGACATTAGACGACAGGCAGTATAGGATGTTGATCCCTGAAGAAAGGGAAACAAATGGGGTGGTCCCTACAACTTTCCCAGCTTTCCACCTGGAGACACTATCCAGGCCATGGTGCAGGGAGGGGGATCCTAAGCAAAACATAGACATGTCACTGCATTAAGAAGACAGAGATCTGAGTGCAGTGAGATGGGTGCCTGGAATTTGAAGGGCAGAGTTTTAAGAGATGAAAGCACTACAGAGCTAGAGCTCCAGAAATACACACAGAGGGCTCCTCCACTCTTGCTGAATACAAAGTCATGATGCATAGTTTAGAAACCCACAAGTCAGGACAAAAAGCAACTTGGGGGCTGAGATCTGAACAAGAGCTCGTATGGGCCTGGGAGATATTTGAGTTCATACTAGCTTACTTCTTAAATACCTGGGCATACCTGGGCATTCAACAGAAACTCTGGAAGGAAAATGCCTTAGTAGTAGGTCTAAACTAGGCATCGATTAAAAGCTGTTCTAAACTCAAAAGCCAGTATTACTACAATAACAAAATCAGAAGACATTATACGAAAAGAAAACTTCAGATTATTAGTTCTCATAAACATAGAAGAACATATCTTTTTAAAATATATGCAAATAAAATTATAATTATTAAAAAGGATAAAATCATAACTAAATGGGGTTAATCCCGGGAATGTACATGTGGGTTAATATTGGAAAATCAATGGATGTAGTTCAGTATATTAGCAGGAAAACATATATATACACATATATATGTATATATATGTGTGTGTGTGTGTATATATATATACATATATGTATATGTATATATATAAAGACAAACTACCTAACTGAAAAGCAGGCAAATATAAATGACCAGTAAGCATTTTAAAACATGCTCAATATTATTTGCCTTCAGAGAAATGCAAATTTAAAAATACAATATCACTACATATTAGAATAACTAACATTAAAAATATTGATAATGGCAAATATTGTGAAGAATGTGGAGCAACTGGAACTCTCACACATTTCTGGAAGCATAAAATGGTACAACTACTTTAGAAAATAATTTGGCGGTTTTTCACAAAATTAAACAAACACCGGATGATACAGCAATTCCTCTAGTAGGTATTCACTCAGACAAATGAAACCTTGTGCCCACACAAAGAATTATATGTGCATGTTCATAGAGGATTTATTTGTAATGGTAAACTTGAAGTAACCCAAATATCTATTAATAAGTGAATAGGTAAACATATTTTTGTATACCTATAAAACTGAATACTACCCAGCAATAAATAGGAAGAAGCTATTGATTCACACGTGGATGAATCTCAAAAATAGACCAAGTAAAAGAAGCTGGACTCAAAAGAGTATGCATCCTATGGTTCCATTTAAAGGGAATTCTAGAAAAGGTAAATTTAATCTATAGTGATTAGTTATAGTGGTTGACTAGAACTGAAAGAAGACATATAAGTGAAAAGATGCATGAAAGAATGCCTTGAGGTGAGGTAAATGTTCTCTAGGTTGATTTTGGTGGTGCTTATACAAGCATATGCATTTTTCAACTCATCTAACCATAAACTTAAAATTAGTGAATTTTATTGTGTATGTAAAATTATATCTTGAAAAAGTTGATTAAAAAATTTACAGGGGAAAAAGTAATTCACTAATTACCTTTTCTTTTGCATTTTTTTCTGAGTCATATTGTGCAATCATATCATGGGATATTTGCTGAACCTTGAATACAATACCCTGATAGTCTATAATTAACAGAAATCTACATATAGCACTACTGTTCCTTTAAATCATTGTCCTGTGAACTCTAGTCTAGATAGGTGATATCTTCTAATAGGATCACCAGCTTCTAGATTGCTTTGGAACTGCCTTAAAATGATGACATAAGCATCATCAAATGAGAGCCATTGGCAGATCAGAAAAAGACTTGGACTTAGCTATGAGCTCAATTGCACAGCTATGGAGAATTACTTAGGATACAATGAGGGACTTATGATTTGCCATAAGTAAAACTCAGGAAAATGGAGACAGGATGAAAACATAAGTCTAACTCCCCACCTACTTACTCCTGAAATGAATCAAAACTTATAATTTCATCTTGGCAAAGAAGTTTGTAGGATTCTTATTAACCACGGATTGCTAAAACCAAATGACGCAAGAAGAAATGTCAGGATGTTAGTACAACAGTCAGTAGGAAGGAGATGAATTATCATTTTTCTTGTCTTAGAGTTCTAAGAGATTTGACAAAGATAGATAAACAATATTTTCCTCTTCTAGAAAAAAAAAGCAAATGTTTTAAAAAGTAGAGAAAAAGTTCCTTGAATATATCTGAACTTATTTATAATGTACCTTTTTAAATTAGAAAATTTTAGAAAACTACCAACATCATTTTTCTTAGTATTTTTTTAATAAATTTATTTATTTACTTATTTATTTATTTTTGGCTGCATTGGGTCTTCACCGCTGGGAGCTGGTTTTCTCCAGTTGCAGAGAGCAGGGGCTACTCTTGGTTGCGGTGCCTGGGCTTCTTATTGCGGTGGCTTCTCTTGTTGCGGAGCACAGGCTCTAGGCGCACGGGCTTCAGTAGTTGTGGCACACAGGCTCAGTAGTTGTGGCGCACGGACTTACTTACCCTGCGGCATGTGGGATCTTCCTGAACCAGGGCTCGAACCCATGTCTCCTGCATTGGCAGGCAGATTCTTAACCACCGTGCTGCCAGGGAAGTCCCATTTTTCTTAGTATTGAGCAGAGAAAAAAAATCTATATTTACACATGTGTAAAATTATCTTAAATGATCTTTTCAAATGCAGCCTGCAAAAAATACCCTATTATGCTCTTTGGCAGTTTGAGTATGAAAAACATTTTTTCAAACAAGCATGGCCACCTTAAAAGTCTGAGAGGCATTATAGGGAAAATACCAGTTAATTCTCTACGACTTGAACTTTCTTTCTACCACATAATTATGTGATAAGAAACTTCTATGGCCTTCCCACTGCCTCTAGGATAAGTTTTAAATTTTTTAGTATGGCAATACATAACCATTTATACTCTACCCCCATCCTACCTTACCAACCACATATTCCATTACCCTCCCAGCCTCTGCCTTCCTTAAAAACTGAGCCAATCCTCATTCACATATATCCAGTGCTCTTTGCATCTCTATCCTGAGTACATATCCTTCCTTTTTTCTACCTATTCCTGATATACTTCATCTTATAAGGTCCAGCACAAATACTTCCTCCCCTGTAAAGCCTAGCTCGGTTCACTGTGGTTATCCTGGTCCCTGTTATGTAGCTTTATTGCAGAATGTATCACAAGGCACTCTTAATTTTGTATGCCAGCCTCCTTGACTACATTAGAAGATTTTTTTTTTCAGGGCCAGGACTATATTCTACTAATTCTTATTAGTTTGTTTCTTAATTATCACATATCCTATTCCTTGTATGGTCATTGTGAAGAGTAGAAACACAAAGTCTAATGAATCGAATTTTATTGGTCTCTTGTTTGTGTTTGTTTTGTTTTTGGTATAAGTGTAGTTATTTTGTTGTGTTTCTTTTTTCTTTTTTTTTACGCCCTCTCTGACCTCACTCATTTCTCTTGAGTGTAGTGTTTTTCAAGGCTGATGAAGCATGTTTAATTTAAAAAGTGAGGCTCTGTAGACATTATGAGAAAGAAAAAATTCCTTACTTGCAAAGTAAAAAGAAGCTTAGATCATCACTACTATGGACCACTCCTCAAAGTACACGTACCTTTGAGAGAAGGTCAATATAATTTAAAGGCAATGTTTTATGTAGAAAATGCCAAGTATACAAGTTCTCCAATAGCTTTTCCTCATGCCTCAGACTTGCAGCACACATTTCCCCCTGCTTTCTATCCATATCTTTCTAAAAGGTTGTATTTATATTTTTATTGCAGATCTAAATAATTATAAATGACAAAACCTTGAAATGGAAACCACTACTCTAGATATTCAAGACAGAATTTGATTTTAATATTTCTTATATCTATTTCCAACCCTGCTGTTGGACTGGCTGATTATAACTCATTTTCTGAGATTAGTTATCTATATATCCCCCAAATAACCAAGTCAATTTAGTTACTTAGTTTATTCAGATAACCAGTTAAAAATAATCAGATTGGATATTGGCACCATAAAATCTCCTGCCCCCTCAAAAAATACTCAATATATATTAGTCTTTAATTTTCAAACACGTATACTGGTGTCTCTAAGCCAAACCTCAGCTCTCTTGAACACTGTCTGTTGAATCCCTTCTCTGTCAGTTTCTTCCTTGATGCAATAATGAGACCAAGAGAAGAACTTTTTCCCAGTGGCTATAACTCAGTGGGAGAGATTTAAGTTATAATACAAAATTGCACTTGCCAACTTAAACACAAAACTAGAGAAAACGTCTTTCTGATAGCATATGAAAGCAATAGGTCATCACACTCATGGCTTTTTCAGACAAAAAGTTTCTCATTTTATTTTACTTTGTAAATGTCTATATAGCACTAACTACAGGCAATATTGTAAGTAATTTACAAATATCAACCCATCAACTTCTCATAACAAAACCCTGTGAGATAGGGACTATTATTAGCACTATCTTTAAATGAATGTGAGGCTAAGTTAGGTGTCCAAAGACTTGCAACTAATGTGTAACTGAACCAGTATTTGAATCCAGTCTGGCTCCATGATCTGTGATCTTAACTTCTTTTCAACGCAGCCTCTCCCATGACTGCCAGACTTCTAGGAGCAGGACCAAGAAATCTTGAGGACTACCTTCACGGTTCCCATGAGTGAAGAGAATTAGCTTACCACTAAAAACCATACATCCAAGAGTCAGTAAGGAAGTTGCCATTGGTGCTACAAGGTTGCCATTGATACATCCTTACATAAGTGTCCTTTTTTTCTTTTAAGTTGGGATACATATTCAGCCTTCTCAATATTTTGTACATAGAGTAACTTATAAGTTTACAGTACAGTGATAACTGCAATCACATGAAATTGACCCAAACACCTTGATTCTCTAAATTCCATTTCTCAAAATGTAAATATGTCTTCTCTTGGTAATTTCTTAATAATTTTTAAATTCACTGGTGTTAGAGCTATCACTGACCTCTACTTCTGATGCATATGAGCTCTTCCTTTTGAATATTTCTATATAAATTATTCAAAAACAATCTCTGTGCCTTACATGTATTATTTAACTTCAAAAAGGTGTTAGGAGCTAAAATTTCCTTCAAAAACTACCTGTCTTAAAGATCCACACCAGTTGCAGTCTTATGAAATCCAGAGATGTCTGAAAATTGTGAATGAGTTTAGTACAAGAAAATGGGAGCAGTGGGTAGGGGAGAGGAGAGTTGATCCCTACTTGATAGGGCTGGGCTTCCCCAAAACGATAATTATTACCTGAGTCTCTGGGAACTGAATTGCCCACATATGTAGAAGGATTTACAAAGAGGCGTGTCTTGCATTATATCTCTATGCTGGGTATTCAGGCATTTCTAAATATAGGTAAACCCAACAGAGGTGGTAATGGTGTTGGATCCTGCCAGTTCTCAAATACAAGAAGAGGACCTCATGAGTCAAGATGCCTGTCAGGACTGAGGAGGAGAGTTAACAGTTTGGTTTCCATGGGCCATCAGAGAAAAAGGGCCTTTAGGAGAATTTCTATTACAGATTCCTATAACTACACCTTGACTGTCAGCAGTGGGTGGAAACATGTGAATACATCTATGTCCTCCTAATTACTGAGAAGGGCCAAAAGAGAAAAGGGAAGATTTGACCAAGGCTTAAAAATTATTTCCAAGAATAATTACTTAAAAATGATATCATTTGGCTAAAAGCATGCAGTACTGAGAGTGTATACAAATATACACGACAAATTTTATATGTATGTGTACATGATATTGCAAGAAATATGTGAATGCAAATGTGAATGGACAACACTAGGCACTCTTGGAAATAATGATAGCTGTTCTAATAGATGAAGGGCTATTATTGGGAGATGAATTAGACCAATTCCATGGAGCTCCAAAAAGCAGATATAGGATCAAGAGTGAAAATTAAAGGGAAACTAATCTCATTCCTGTGAAGAGAAGAACCTTCTAAAATTTTGAGCATAATTCCCTTTCTTATATTTTTTCTCTGAGAACTTTCCATCATCTCTACTATAGTTTTCCTTTTTATGGCACTTCTATTCACCTCCTTGTTATTCCCTGATGCCTGAGCTTCCTAGAAATTAATTTGCATTGCAAAAAATGTTTTTTCAGGTTCTACAGCTAATGTAAATGTATCTTAAATAAGTAAGAAGTATGGCTGGTTAAAACAAAGATCTGATTAATTTTATGGTGTTTTTTATAATGAGTATAATATTAAATTATTTAGTGAATAGTCATCTTTTCCTTTGAGGAAGTATAAAACAATATGAGTCACAAGCATTCAATAGGTTTTCTCGGTAAATAATTATGTCCTTCATTTCTCGGCAGCCACCATGAATGTAAAATTTTCGTAAATAACCAAGAACAATGCCTCCAACTGGTCCCCTGAGGAAAGAAATAAGAATATCATAGCTGCCAACAGCCACTTTTTCTAACCATTGAACTATAATAGAGACCTAAGTATGCTCACATCAAAATATGTACAACTGCATCATTTCAGAGAAACAAAAAGAGGTAAAAATATTACTAAATGACAAAAAAACTTCTCTAATTAACAGACAGCACCCTTGATCTTCTCTCCTATCTGCATAGAATGAAAATCCCTTCTACTATGTGGGAAAACATAATTGTGAAACCACTGATTAATATCTGTTTTACTTTAGGTGGAGTTGTGGTTCGTTCCTAGTTAATACGTGAAAAGGAATATGAAGAAAACACCCTGAGAGTCTCTGTATCTCAACAAAAGCCCCAGGCCTTTGGAATTGGAGCCAGTTAATCTCAGTAGGCCACATTCCCTTCTGTGACACGAAAGGGTTACAGGAGCCTTCACACACATTTATCTTCATCCCATGTCTCTGTCCACACAAGATGAGGCAGAGAGCATTAGAACTTTTGTTTGCCATTAGACTTTCTATAGACTCTGAAAAAGATTCCGTATTTGAAAGGCAGAATTGCCAGGCCTGTGGCACAGTTGTTTGCTTGTACTAAACCAGAGAATCTGACTGTTTCAGTTCCATATAATTCACTGATGCTCATTTGGGGCTGGTATTAGCCATGGGTGAGCAGTTTGGTGGAGAAAATGTAAAGAGCAGTGAGAACAGTACTCATGCATTATTTGAGCATAAGCCATTTTTGCCCCTCAGCACATGCTTTAACACCTCACAGAACTAATGTTTCATGAAAAACAGTTTCACAAACACTGGCTCAGTCATTACATGTACACATACATCCACATTCAGGCACATGCACACACATATCTCTAAATAGTACCAATGAACTGCCTAATATATGGAAGTCTAATGACATTTTAGGGACATACAAATCTTTCTAATAATAAATGTTAAATCATAGGACAAGTGAGAAAGTTGAAATGAATGTCTGTCAAGCCTGAATAATAAATATTTGCCAGAATGGCTTAAAATATTTATACTACTTGAACCAGTAAGTCCAAAATCTGCCTCCAGGAAAAAAATACAAAATTCAGGCAAGTATTTATGTCCCCCAATTTTTTATTGCAATGTTATTTATAATAACAAAAAAACTTGAAGTAATATAAATATCCAACAATAAGGGAATCAAATACCTTTATGATATCTCCAGTTATTCAGAATATTACTCAGTGATTAAAAATTATGTTTCCTAAAAATACGTAATGTGGGAAGACATTTCTTATATAATGTTTGGTGGAAAAGCCAACAGAATTCAAAATTGTACAGAAAGTATAATCTCAATGTAAAAGACATATACACATACAAAAAGGCTGAGCAGAAACATATCAAAATGATAAAGTATTTCTAAAGAATGAGATAATGCATAAGTGTTCTTTTCTTCTTTACACATTCTGGTATTGACAAATTTTTCCACAATTGCCAAAATATTGTTTTTATTGGCAGGAAACAAAAATAAATTTGTCTTCCTTATAAAGCTGCCAATAACTGTTTCCTGGAGAAGTCACTCTCTAGGCTTTTTATCCAGCAATGCTGCTTCTCTAGTGACATTTTCCCAAAATTTAATTAGTAATTGTGGAAATGAGAGAAAAGAAAGTTAGACTGAAGAATATGATCTCCTCAAACAACTTCTTTTAAAGGGAGTTTTGATTGTCATGACAACTCAGGAGTAACTTGACCATTCAGGAGGAGAAATTTTCCTGCCAGAGCAGTGAAAGACAATCCCAGTCTTTACCTCTTGGGATCCTTGGCTTCCTCTCACTTCCTTCAAGATGTCAGTCAAGTTCCTGATGGTCTCTGAATCTAAAGCAGACCATTATTAGTTTGTCTTGCCAGCTCTGAGAATGTTAGGCTCTCTGGGAATTAAGAGCAATGTGGTTGCTAAGCACTGCTGGTCTCAGATGTGTGACTTCATTAGCTACAAGTTACACAAGACTAGAAATCAAGCCCTGGGAAGGGGGACTAGGCATCCGAGTCACAATCTCTCTTCAGTCAGTGTGAAAGGTTTTTTCCTAAACTGAATGGAGGAAAAGAAGCCTCTCTGCAGCAACTTGGAGAAATATGCATCTATAAATGGTGTAACAATTAGAAAATACGTTGACATCTCCCCCAACTGCCACTATTTCTTCCATCCAACCTTCCTGTGAGCCATGATACAATTGTTGTGTGGTTGTGTGTGTATGTTTGAAATGAATGGTTAAGAGCAATGTAAGTAATATCTAACCTTCTTTGGTCTTACCAGTTTCCAAAAAATGTTTATTTCATAAAGTATTTGAAGGTCTTTTATGTAGACAACACTGCACTGTAGGTGAAACCAAGGAGACAGAAAAGAGATCAATGAGCCATGAGTCACACTCACAGAGTCAGGGAAACAACTTCCCCTTCTGGTCAAAGAACAGTACAACAAAAGGCTCACTTCTAAATGCATGTGTCTCTCCAGCAGCCTCTTCCTCCATAGCTTCCTTCATTATTTTTTCAGCAGATAACTGGTCTCATCAAAAATGAGTAATAAACAGAAATGAATTCTTCTAGGACTTATACACAAAAGCTACAAAAATGACTAAGAGAAAGAGAGAGATGAAAAATCCATATAGAGATGAAGAGTTTAGACAAATCATTCAATAATTTTTTTTAATTCTAAAAATTCTAAAATAAAGCATGATATTTTAAGATGAAAAACTGAGCTGATGGTGCTCAAAAAATAGGGGGGGGAAAAGCCAGGGACAAAAAACTAAGCATAAAAATCACACAAAATAAAATAAAAATTTTAAAGAAGATGACAGAGAGGAAAGGAGATAAAGTTCTCTGATATATACCTAGTGTTCATAATACAGCGAACAGAACAAGTGGAACAGGGGAAAACATTCAAATATATCATAGAGGAAAACATTACTGAGATAAAAATTAAAACTGGAGGTTGAAATGGCTCACCATGTACCAAGGGGAAAAAGTAGATGGTTGTCAAAATTAGGATGAGTCCTTGGGAAATTTGACAAAAATATTTTATGCAAAATGAGCAACATCAAGATATATTTAGAGGAAGTTATACAGTTACAAGGATTACAAAACAAATCCTAAGGGATTCAGGAAGAAAAGGTAAGGTACATGTAAGCCAAGGAAGGAAGTAGGAGAAATTGTCTAAAGTGGAAACATGTAATTCAATATAAATAAACAAAGAAAGAAATGAGTGCTCTAACTTTTTTTCTTTAGCTTTAGGGAGATTTTTAAAGACCCAATCAATCTTTCTTGTAGTAGAGAAACATTTATCTGAAGTCTTTTGCTTCAGATAATTTCACAATTCCTTTTATTTCAGAGGATTGTACTTTTGTTAAATGTAATTAAAATTAAATTTAATGCTTAAAAATTGAATGTAGTCTACTGTCATCCATTTATTTTCCTAAAATTTACCTTTTAAAAAATCTCTCTCTACATATGGATAGAAAGATGTTTGCAATGATGTTATCAAATTTGGTTATTTCTTGGCTGTGAAATTTGAGAATGTTGTTTTTAACTTTACTTTCTTCTTTATACTTTTCTACATAGCTTAAATTTGTAAATAGAATATGTTTAGGAAAACAGTTCTTATGCATTAACAAATACAATAATTTGAAATGCTTTCTCTAGGAAAAATAATTTGTTTAATGTGTCAATCAATGTCTGCTGATAGGTGTCATGATTGCAGGCAATAACTAAATTGAGGGCTCTATACAAAACACATCACTCTGAGAATCACATCAGATGAGACAACACAGGAAATTCATGTGTCAACTGTCTCCACCTGTCAAAGCAAGGATTAAAAATATTTGCTACATCAATGCTTCTTAGTCACCCACTTATACAGTACTCTGAAGTACACTGGATCATTTTTCTTTCTTTAGCTACTTTTATTCAGGGAACCGAAGCTGCCATAGAAATAGTCACGCTTTAATATTAATCTATACCTACAACAAAAGACTGAGAGCATAGGTTAAAAAATCACAATGAATTGTGTGAGTTGATTTTGATGAGTGCCATTATCCTATAGTTACATTGTGGATGCCCAAATAGGCATACTTTTCTTAATCTTTTAGCAATTTTATTGGTTGAGACCCTCACAATTTTAACATTGGGAGAACCCTCCTAAATGACTTTCCTGCTTTTCTTCTCTGTTCTCTTCCCCCAAACCCCATCTCCATTCATCCTCTATGGCGTATGCCATTCAGAATGATCTTTCTAAAAGTCAAATCTGTTTTTCTTACCTCTATACTTAAAAATTCTTTAATAAATACCCAACGCCTTTCCTATAAAATCAAACCCTGTTATGTCATAGAAGGTCTGTTATATCCTCCTTTTATAAATAAATTTTAGAAGAGAAGAATGTCTCCCCAACAGGAATTTTTTTTTTTTCTTTTCCATCATGGTTTATCACAGGACACTGAATATAGTTCCCTGCGTTATACAGTAGGAGTTTGTTGTTTATCCATCCTATATATAATAGATTGCATCTCCTGATTCCAAACACCTAATCCTTCCCTCCCCCAACAGGAATTGACAAGCAGTTTATTTTGTGACATGCCTGTCACAAATGATGGCTCTACTTGAAGCATTCAACATTGTAAGAGCTGAGCATTGCATTTTCTGTGGTTTTAGTCATTACATGACCTAACTTCCATGGCATGAATTTTCAATGAGGACAGATTGTTCTTTAGCACAGGCCTGGCCACTCTCTACCTTTGATTCAATCTACCCTGAGGAGATGGAGATAGATCTGTTTGGTAAATTTGGGTAAAACAAACTGGAGTATGCAACTGTGAGTGTCGTCCTTCTTCCTCTAGGAAGTAAGCTGCTCACGGGGAGCATGATTTCTGCTCCTCTTCTGAGTCTCTGAGGCTCTGTCTGCCCTGGTCCTCTGATTGGGTGAAGAAATCTAATCCATCTAAACTTCAGAATTATTGAACTGATTTGGTTACCAAAACTAAAGCCACATGCTCAAGCTAGCCACTATCAGTAAAAAAAGAGATATTGAACTTCTTTGCTACTTTTCTTCCCTCAACTTTTTCAGAATCCTGGTGAGGGAGAAGGGTACTATTTACTGAATGCTTCCCAGAGACCCCCATAAAATCTCATTTAGGCATGGAATAAAAGTTCATTGAGGCATTACACTTTGCCAAATATTGTTTATGAGTGCTGTGATATGGGTTATGTCATTTGGTCATACAGCTCTCCACCTCTCCACAGCCGCCGTCACTCAGCCTTTGGCTCCTCAAACCCCTTCTCCACCCCACATTCTCAACCTCCATGTGACTCCACTGAGCTTGGTAAGGAAGGGAAGAGTCCCTGCTCCAATTTGTAAAATAATAATGAGATGGTAATTTCAGGATAATCAAAAGCTAAAACTGGTAAAGTGTTTTGCATATGCTGACTTTCTTATGAAATGGAGCATTCAAACAATATTGAGTTTTCACACATACACACTGTTTTGAATTTTCTGCCTAGACATGGGAAACATTAGTGATGCAAATGGTTCTGAGCCCTGAAGCTGATGCTTCTAGCTTGATGTTTAAGGATAGATGACAGAGGGGATTTCCTGACTATAGTTGAGCTACTCTGGGGAATTTTTAACCAATAGTTCCTGCTTAGGAACAAAAGAATAAGTTGAATCTTTTATTTTCCCTGGTATATGATTTAGGGTCCTTGTTTAAAATTAATTACATACTCCATCATGATAAAATCTCACTAGAACTTGACCCATGGAAGACTAACATCACATTTTTCTTTTGAACTATTTTTGCAAAGGACCTAATCTCTCCCTAAACAAATTAGAGGAACATACTTATCAAAAGGGTAAACCAGTGGGATTATTTGAAAAGGAGCTTCATTATTTACAATAGCCAGGACATGGAAGCACCCTAAGTGTCCATCGACAGATGAATGGATAAAGAAGATGTGGCACATATATACAATGGAATATTACTCAGCCATAAAAAGAAACAAAATTGAGTTATTTGTAGTGAGGTGTATGGACCTAGAGTCTGTCATACAGAGTGAAGTAAGTCAGAAAGAGAAAAACAAATACCGTAAGTTAACACATATATATTGAATCTAAAAAAAAAAAAGTGGTTCTGAAGAACATAGGGGCAGGACAGGAATAAAGACGTAGATGTAGAGAATGGACTTGAGGACACGGGGAGGGGGAAGGGTAAGCTGGGATGAAGTGAGAAAGTGGCATGGACATATATACACTACCAAATGTAAAATAGATAGCTAGTGGGAAGCAGCCGCATAGAAGAGGGAGATCAGCTCAGTGCTTTGTGACCACCTAGAGCGACAGGATAGGGAGGGTGGGGGGGAAACACAAGAGGGAGGAGATATGGGGATATATGTATATGTATAGCTGATTCACTTTGTTATACAGCAGAAACTAACACACCATTGTAAAGCAATTATACTCCAATAAAGACGTTAAAAAAAAAAAAGGAGTTTCATAAAAGGATTTCTTATCCTTCAATTTATATTTGGAGACATATCATAGAAAAGGAAGGAGTTATGCTGGCCTACCTTGCTTAAGAATAATTGTCCCATATTATTATCCTTTGTTTCCATGAAAAGAAATGTCACTGAATCATTATATAGTCAGTGCCTGAAGGTTCAGTCCATGGCAAGAGTTCTCCAAAATCTAATATAATACCATATTGCTCTCTTTTCTGATTCTTAGTCCCACTTTTCTTTTTTAGGTTCTATTTCTGATATAGAATTAGTGCCAAAAAATGACTCCTATTAGCCCTTAGAAATCAATAATGCCATTACTTAATATATTTATAAAGCAATAAACATAGAGCCAAGTAAGAATAAAGCTAAATAATTTTTTTTGCATTTTTCACATTTTTGAAGCAATATTGAGTATTAAGATCAATGATAATGTAAAAAAATAAGGCAAGAATAAGAGGAAAATGACATATACATATTTTCAAAATAAAATATTAAAAATATAATTGCATTAATATTAAAAAATTTTAGATATGTGTCAGTTTTTTCATTTTCTTGTTTACAGTAGTAAAAACCTCAAATAAAAGATATATTTAATGACTCTATTAAAGTGTATAACAAACTTGAAACTTAACATTCTTATTTGATTAATTTTTCTGAAACATTAGAGAGAAAATTGATAGGTGTAGCAGCCAGAGAAATAACGTCTAATTTGTGATAAATGAGACAAATCTCTTCCAAGGAAATATAGTTTCCAAATCAAATTAATATCCCATTTTAGTTAAAATTTTTTCCATCAAAAGTGAAATTAGTAGTGAGTGTCAGCCAGCATGCCAATTATTTCAACTTTATCTGAAAGTGGTACTTTCTGAATGTATAATGTCTGCCAGTAGAATGGACTGGGAACTTTCTATTAGGTTAGCCATCAAGTCAAGGATTGAAGATATCTTTCATTTCTTCCAGAAGAAATTATAGCTCTCTAGTGAGAACACAATTTATCAACAAGCATCTAACAAAAGTAATCAGATATATCTTTCTTGGCTTTAGTCAAATTTTTGAGAAGTTAAATATGTAAAACCTAAATTTAGTGCTTAAACATATGTACACAACCATGCTTTTACAGAAATGTGCTTCTATACTAGACAAAAATAATAGGTCTGAGACATGACCAAACACATTACCTAAGTCACCTCAATAGATGCAGCAGCAAATACGAAATCACAGAGCTATCAGTCTCCATGTGGCTGAATAAGCGTCAAATAGACCACATCCCAGGCTAAGCAAATCCATGACATTTAGATCAGTGCTCTACTCAATGACTGTGCAAAGTATTTGATGATGATTATGCCAACTTTTAACCTATTTGGTATGAACTATAATTTGCATAAAATAATGTATGATATTGTGTTGATAACAACACGTCTACATAGTGAATCTAAATTTCTGGGGTTAGACCAAAAAACTTGGGGTTTCTTTTCATTCTTGTTATTGAACTGTCAGCCCTCCAAGTTTCAGGTTTATTTTCTGCCAATATGTTGCCAAACACTGGGCAGGTTAGGAAGATGATATTTTTCAAACACTGAGCTTCATAGAGAAAAGGGGCCTATAAAATTCCCAAGTAACAGTATTACTATTCATAATGTATCATAACAGAAGAGAAATAATATTCACTGAAATTAAAAGGAGATGGTCTAAATTTGATAGCAGAAAATGATTTTCAATGGATTAACTAATAAACCCTTGAATGTTTCTGAGCATATTGTAGCAAATGCTCCATAAATGATACCAAAAATTAAAAGATAATAATTTACTCTTACAAGTAATGATTTATTTTATTTTACTTGGTTTTGTAGGCTGTGAACTTATGTTCAGCTTTTTACTCTCATGGATTTGGAAGGAAAAGAACTACTGATTGCCCTTTTCTCACTCTTTCTGCCTCCATTTTCTAGTTTGAATAAGAAACTCTTCTGCTTAAGAGTTAGATACAAGTATTTGTATTTTTATGATATGCTATCAAAATGTTTTAATTCACTAATATATTCACTCAAAAAAACAATTTTTTTATTGGGCACCTGTTCTGTGTCAGGAATGTCCTGTTATCTATAAGGTGTGTATTAGAAGATGCCACATGATCAGGTCCAGTACATAATTTGTGGGTGCAGTGCAAATTGAAAAATGTGAGGACCTTTGTACAAAATTTATTAAGAATTTTAGAAGAACTAACCAAGGGTAGGAAACCCGTTCAGACTGCATGCCCATGAAGCCAGTCTCACATATGACTTTAGCACTGAAACTTCATTACTCTTTTCAGTGTGAAAAAAAAAATGATTAATGTGCATTTAGAATGCTTTTGAACTATGAAATAATAGAATAAGTCAACCAAACCCTTCACTGGCAGTATGAGTGTTTGCATTTTTTTGCACATTTCTTTATTTATTTAATTCAGAAGCACAAATTTCTAGGAAGAGCCAGTAATGCATTTTTATAATGTTGTAACCCAAATACTTTATTTTTCTGCTTACAGAACTGAATACTTCAGAGATTAAGAAGCACAAGCGGCTTCTTAATAAGGCAATAAAAATAAGAATAAGGTAATAAAGATTTGTTTATTTGTTTATTCTTTGACAAAAGTTTACCAAAATAGCCTTTAAGATCCAGGCACTATGCTAGGATTTAGAGTTGAATCTGTAACTAAACAGTTGTAGTTGTAAATTATGTCATTATTATAAGAAAAGTAACTTTGACTGCACCTGGGCTTATCTCACGATTCTCCATTATCTGTGCCTTCAAAAGGCTTAATTGTCTTACCCAGTGATTTCAAATACATGGCATCTGTACCACTATTCTCTCTTTTGCCCTAGACAAAAATCACTAGTGAATTTGGGTTCTTTTTTCCACTGAACTTAAATGTAGCCTCAAAATTCTGCTAAGGTTAATCCTTCAGCTTTCCACAGTCAATCCTATAATTGTCTAATGAGGTGAAACCATTTACCGCTTTTGCCTAAGCCTGGACTTCAAAATCTACAGTTGATTCCTGAATGGTAAGCATACTATTTAGGAAGATTGGTATACCTATTGAGCAAGCTGTATTGCTCAAGGTAAGCTAACTACTATAAAAAACAGTTCAAAAATCTCTTTGGCTTAATACCATAAAAGTAATTTTTCATTCTCTTTACAGTTCTAAGCAGAGGAGATCTAGGGCTCCACCCCATGCAGTTATTCAAGGAATCAGTTTTTTTCAGTCTAGTGTCTCAACCGTTTCCTGCAGCCTTGAAGTCATCTACTGAATCCTCCTTCAACAGTCACTTGAATGGGGAAAGAAAGAGTGTGATGGATAAGAGAACTTTATGTATCAGGCCTATATGTAGCATATTTTATTTTTGCCCACATTCCATTGGTCAGAACTCAATCATGTGACCATGCTCCCCAGCTGCAAGGGAGGCTAGGAAGTGTAGTCTACCTATGTGCCTAAGAGAGAAATAAAATGAGGTGTGGGGAATATTGGCATACCTCAGAGATATTCAGTCCCAGACCACCACAGTAAAGCAAACATAGCGATAAAATGAATCACGTGAATTTTTGGTTTCCTAGTGCATATAAAAGTTATGTTAACACTATACTGTAGTCTATTAAGTGGCAATAGTATTATGTCTAAAAAAAACCAATATAAATACCTTAATTTAAAAATACTTACCAGGGGGAAGGGTGGGGGAAGGGATAGTTAGGGAGTTTGGGATTGACAGGTACACACTGCTATATTTAAAATGGATAACCAACAAGGACCTACTGTATAGCATAAGGAACTCTGCTCAATATTATATAACAATCTAAATGGGAAAAGAATTTAAAAAATGAATAGATACATGTATATGTATAACTGAATCACTTTGCTGTACACCTGAAACTATCACAACATCGTTAATCAACTATACTCCAATATAAAATAAAAAGTTTAAAAAAAATAAAAATACTTTATTGTTAAAAAATGCTAACCATCATCTGAGCCTTCAGCAAGTTGTAGTGGTAACATCAAAGGTCATCATGGTGATCAGAGATCATCATAACAAATATAATAATTATTGAAAAAGTTTGAAATATTGTGAGAATTACCAAAATGTGACTCAGAGACATGAAGTGAGAAACTGCTGTTGGAAAATTGAGCAATCAACTTGCTCAGTGCAGGGTTGTCACAAACCATCAATTTATAAAAAAAACTCAATAAATTAGAATGCAATAAAATGAGGTACACCTGTAAATAACGTGTCTGTA
Organism: Balaenoptera borealis; assembly: GCF_965194805.1. NCBI lineage: Eukaryota > Metazoa > Chordata > Mammalia > Artiodactyla > Balaenopteridae > Balaenoptera > Balaenoptera borealis. The sequence goes on from NC_138861.1 coordinate 49,981,450, forward strand.
CCACATCAGCCTCAAGCAGGGTGAGATGGTGATGCATTTTGAAAATGTGAACTTAATTTACTGCCAATAAATAATTCTCAGCTTATAGAACTCAGACAATTAAAAATACTTTGAATTTGGTGTCAGTGACCAGTACCTCTAAATGCTGCTAAATCTGTGTAAGACTGTCCATTGTCATGAAAATACTATTATTGTTTGGACCAATAGTTACTGTTAGAAATGTTTTGTTTGTAGTTTTATTATAGTTATAAAATTTGTGTACTTTTTTTTCTTCTTTTTTTTCCTATATGAACCCATTGAAGCCCTATTCAAATGTAAGTCTAAATCTAAGGAAGTTGATCCTTTTTAGATCAACTTGGGTCTCCAAATTCAATTAGGACCGGGAGTCTGGTTTGATATTCTATTTCTGGGGCTAGTTAGGCCTGTCGACCAGTAATAGACTTCTTGGAAGTCCTGAAATAATATTTCCCAATTTTCTCAAAAATGATAGAATTTTTCAGAACCATTAAGACAATACCCAATGAGAGTGAATTTGATCCCCATAGGTTTATTTCACAGGATTTTGGTGGAAATAAAGGGCCTACATCTAAAGAACAAAACAATAAAAACGCTGTCTCTGGTATTTCATAATGAAATAAGATATTTTCAAGCTGGAAGGAATCCTAGAGATGATAAAGTGTGTTGATGTGCATTCTGGAATCCACAGATGACATTTGTCCCTTCTAACTCTCTGGTGTGGCTCAGGAATGAGGTTTGGACAGTGCCAAATTCTGCTTACTGTTTTCCAGCCCTTAGAAATCAGTTGTTGATCAATGTTCTGCATCTCTACTCCTTGGGTCTGACTATCAGGGAAGAATAAGTTGATTGAAATCACGGGGCAAAAAATGTAAAAAATGATCTGCTCAGTGTAGTATACAGGAGGAAAAAGACAACAGTGGCAGTGTGTGTGTGTGACAGGCTGTTTTCTAAATAAAACACAAACTACATCTGTGGACACTGCCAAGAGGAGAAAGTGGGTGTTGAAAATCATCTACTCCAACATAAAAGGCCCAGGGAACAATGTTTTTAAGATTAAAAACATCACTGATTTTTTTTTTTCCGTTTGCAATGGGAAAATCTTGTTTTGAAGAATACAATATTGAGAGTCCCTATGTGATAAACCACATTTTCAATTAAGTTGTTTAGAAGGCTGGAAAGGAGGCAAAGTATACCAATTTCAAACAAAAATTTCAATTTAGTCTCGACATTCCATCATGATAGTGCTTTATTGCATTTCCTGAAATTTAATTCAAAAAGGAAACTCTTTATTCACAGAGAAAGAATAAAAGAAATCTTACACAAATATTGTATTTTCTGAAAAAAATACATAACTAATAAAATTTCTATTTTATTTGTTTCAAAGGATAATTTTTCCTGCATTAATATTCATGCAAAATAGAAAGCCCACCACTGATCCAATCCAATGCCCCCACCATAAAGGCAAGAAAACAGGTATCTTAAAAGTAACCCAGCAGGACCCGATGGGGCCTTCCCAGCACAGACCCCTCCCCCATATCCTCTCCGGTATCTCCTCTCTGAACTACCTAGATAATAGTATCTGATGCACACTTCCTGAGTTGTTTTATAGATGCTAAAACCCCCATCAAATGGAAGAAATTAGCTACTTGACGACCATGAGCACATAGCCCCCAGGCCTACTGGTGCCTAAGGATTGATAATGTTAACCTCTGTGATACTGCCCTGTGACCTCACCATCAACCAATCAGAGAACTGTGCACTAGCTGATCACATATCCTGGGATGCCCTCCCTCACCTTGCCTTTAAAAATGCTTTGCTAAAATTCATCGGGGAGTTTGGGCTTTGTGAGCACTAGCTGTCCCAAACTCCTTGCTTCGCCCTGCGATAAACACTACACTTTCCTTCACCACAACCCAGTGGCAGTAGATGGGCTTTACTGTGTGCAAGTGGACACAGTTTGGTTCGGAAACAGGAGGAGTTAAATATTTTCTCAAAGCCACAAAATGAACTTATACAACTGAAATTAGTGAGTCTCCAGAATGTGAATCCACAATTCTTACTACTGAAATTAGTAAGTGAGATTTTTTTGAGTGTTGCTTTGTGTCTGTAGTCAGCAGATGATGGCTACTCATTATAATTTTCATATATTCTAATTTGTACATTATTTACATAAATTACATTTTAGATATGAACTGTAAGTCCAGGTATACAAGATAAAATGAATACCAACTCATTAAATCTTCTCCAGTAGTGTTTTAAATAACACCTCTGGAAATATGGAATAGATATTTTTAACACAAGAGAAGTGTGATGATCCTGGTATCTAACAGTAAAGAATGAGATAGGTTACCCACTTCTCAAAATTCAGATGTATGATTCTAAGAGCCTTGCCCAGTGAGACAATATAAATATTTATAAGCTATAATCAAGGTTAAAGGGGAAAATTCAAAATGCCAGTTCCTAAAATTAGGGAAAGTAATATTAGCCTTACAAAATAAATCATCTCTGTAGCACAGAAGTGAATTATTATATTAGTCCAGTACACAATTTTCAGGGATAAAAGTGTGCAGAATGCATGAATAGAATAGAGTTTCCTCTAGCATAGTAGCAACTACTGAGAAATGGAATGAACTGACCATTTATCTTGAGTAAACCTGTATGGCACTCAAATCCATTCCCTTTGTTTGTAAAAACATACTCCTTACCCTTGAGGATTAATTCCTTGTGGCATGCATGGTCTAGCTGGGGAGACAGATATATTTGAAATAATAACTGATACTTTCCCCCTTTTCCAGTATTTCTGGCTCTCCCCTCTATTTGCACAATAATCTGATCTTGTAGCATACAAGCTTCAAGGAAGATTGATTACCATAGAAAATATAAGTATGTTTTAGTTTCAAAAGTCTACCCTCTGACAGGACTCAGGGCAAGGAAAAAACCCAGTGAGTTAGAATTAAATTCCCTGCCCTCAAGACAGACAGAATAAAAGTTCCCCAGCGTAGAAGGAGGAGAAATCAGGCAAACAGGAAGGGAGGAAGTTGGTTATGGAGAGTTGATACCTTGGTAAAGCCTAAGATAGTGTAACCAGACCTCAAGAGATCCTGCTGCAATGAGAAAAATTAGTAGGCAGAGGCCACTCTGTTTTCAGCTGAGTTCCAATTTAAATCATCTTATCCTGTAATCTACCTGGTAGCATCAAAGGGCAGCTGCATGCCCTTCTGATGGTTGTAAACTGCACAGTTCTAGGGGGTTACTACTCACATAGATACTGATAAGAATGGCACCCTCTGTGGTTGTGTCTCCATATGCAACAACTCTAGAAACTTCATGGAGCCAAGGTAGCCCTTGAAGACTGCCCAGTCCCCATCATGGTACAATCCCTGTGCTGCAAAGTCATGATATTGTATATTTCCTTCCTCCTGGCATCTGGTAAGCTTCTTCTCTGATGGTTGTCAGCAGCACCTCACCCACTGACCATCAAGCAGGATGTCTGTACCCTAAAACTTTACTTGGTCCACCATCCAACCTACCTTCCATTCATTATTCAAGGACACATACAGTTACAAAATTCTATTATAGAAGGAAGAACAAAGAGGATGGAAATGCCTATGTTCATGATGAAGGATCAGGAAAGTTTTTAAGAATTGTAATCTGAGTTTTCTATCTTGAGGAAGTTTTGTAGCTTGTCAACAGTTTACTACAACAACAACCATGAACATTTTTTGTATCCTTTTACCCACCAAGCATTTTTCTAAATGCTTTAGAAGAGATTAGTATGGGATAGTGGTACACCATTTAAACTAAGAATACAAGTGTTGATTAAAAGTGAAGTCTCTGGGATCGGGCTGCCTGGATTTGTATCCTGGCATCCACTTCTTAATAGCTCTGAAATCTCTGGCAAATTTCTTATCTTCTGTGTGTCTCAGTTTCCTCATCTGTAAAATGTAGTGGCATGAGAGGTATTAAAAAGATACAAATCAAACTTCTAGTGATGAAAACACTATATCCAGGGTAAAAAAATACACTAGTATGGGGTAAACAATGAATTGGAATTACAAAATAAAAGGTTAGTGAACTTGAAGACATAGCAATAGAAAACCATCAAAAGTGAATCAGAGAGAAAAAGAGACTAAAAACAAATTCACAGAGCGTCAGTGAGCTGTAAGACAACTTATGAAGTATATACATGTAACTGTAATTAGAGTCCTTGAAGAAGAAGGATGGGGTGAGAAAAAATATTTGATGAACTAATGACTCAAAAATATTCAAATTTGATGAAAATTATAAGCCCATAAATCCAAGGAGCTCTATTAATCCCAAACACAAGAAACAAAGAAAATTACTAGTGAGGCACATCAAAATCAAATTGCTTAAAATAGTGATGAAGAAAAATCTTAAAAGCAGTCAGAGAAAAAAGGCAAAATATGAACAGAAAAACAAAGATAAAAATGACTATAGGTTAGATACAAGGCAAGTCAGAAGACAGTGGAATGACGTTTAAAGTACTGTCAAACTAGAATGAAAGTACCTTTAGAGCTGAAAGTGAAATAAAATGAATGCTTTTCTCCTCAGACCAGAAGCAGGCAAGCATGACCGCTCTCAGCACTTCAACTGAAATTTGTATTAGAGGTTCTAGGCTGTTTAGGAAGGCAAGAAAAATAAATAAAAGGTATACAGATTTTAAAAGGAAGAAGTAAACTATCCTTATTTGCAGATGATATAATGACTATATAGAAAACCCTATGGAATCTAAAAGAAAACTACTACTAAGGCTGAAGGATACAAGAAATATACAAATATCAATTACATTTCTATATACAATCAGATATTGAATCTTAATGCCATTTACAATAACACTAAAAATAAGGGATGCTTAGGGGTAAACCTTAAAAGATGTAAAAGACCTGTACATTGAAAACTAGAAAACATTGCTGAGAGAAATTAAAGAAGACCTAAGCAAATAGGGGAATTTACTATGTTCATGGAATGAAAGATGTCAATTCCTCCAAGTTGATTTACAGTTTCAATGTAATCCCAATCAAAATCATAGCATGCCTTGATATAGAGATTGAGAAACTGATTCTAATGTTTGTGTACAAATGTAAAGGACCTAAATTAGCCAAAACAATTTTGAAAAAGAAAAAGTTGGCTTAGATTTGGGGTTTCAATAATTGTTATAAAGCCACAGTAATCAAGACAGGGTAGTACTGGGGGCAAAATGATAAACTTTGCTCAATACCTCACCCCACGTATAAAAATTAACTCAAAAGGTATTATAGAACTAAATGTAAATCCTAAAATTATAAAACTTCTAGAAGAAAACATCAGAGATAATATTTGTGACCTTGAATTAGGCAGAGTTCTAAGATATGACATGAGCAGCACAATTCATAACATTTTTTTAAATTGATAAATTGGACTTCATCAAAATTAAGAATGTTTGCTCTTCAGAATACATTATTTAAAAAATGAAAACATAACTACAAAATGAAACTATATTTGCCCAGAGAAAATGTTTGCTAATCACAGAACTGATTAAAGACTTGTATCTGGAATATCTAAAGACCTCTCAAAACCTAATAATAAAAAAAACTGAATTAATTAATTAAAGTGATAGTTTGAACAGACACTTCGCCAAGGAAGAAATACAAATGGCAAACAAGTACATGAAAGGGTGTTCAATGTCAAATCTCATTAGAGAAATGCAAATTTTTAAAAAATGAGATATTACTAGTATACGCCTACTAAAAGTACTAAAAATAAAACACTGATGGTACCAAAGACTGGCAAGCTGTTGTGCTACTAGAACACTTACACACTGTTGGTGGGGATGTAAAAAGGTACAATCACTTTGAAAAACAGTTTGGCAGGCTCTTAAAAAATAAAATACACACCTATTGTATGATTCATTCATCCTACTCCTTGGTATTTACCCAAGAGAAATGAAAGTGCATCCATATACAGACTTGAACATGAATGTTCACAGAAGCTTTATTTGTAGGAGCTAAAAACTGGAACAAACTCAAATGTCCCTAAACAAATGAACGGGTAAGCAAACTGTAGTGCATCTATACAACGGATTACTGCGCAGCAAGAAAAAGATATGAACTACTGATCCATGCAGCAACATAGGTGAATCTCAGAATAATTATGCTGAGTGAAAGAAGCCAGATGGAAAAGAATATATAGTATGATTCCATTTATGTATAATTCTTTAAAAAGGCAGCTAATTTACAGTGCCAGAAAACAGATTAGTGATTAGGTACAGGCTGGGGAAGGCAGGAGGGAGGGACTACAAAGGAGCATTAGAAAACTTTTGGGGGGTGACAGATATGTTCATTATCTTGATTGTGGTGATGGTTTCACTGTTTATATTTATGTTAAAACTTATCAAATTGTGCACTTTACATATGTGAACTTTATTGCATGTCGATTACTCCTCAATAAGGTTGTTTAAGAAAATAAGAATTTATAGTACCACCAAGATGACTTAGAAAGGCACAGAGAGATAGACCTCTTCCCAGGGAACCTAAATACAGGATTTTTTCTCCATTCATGAAATAAAGGCCCTCAATCATACATGACAACTATGTAAGGAAACGCAAATACACAAAATTTTCTTTCTGAAACACCTAGCTGCCAGAAAGGTAATACAATGCCGGGTTAAGCAAATTGAGCCTTTATCAAGTACAAAGATTTATTCTTTTTCTCATGTCAGCTCACTGAAAGTTAATTAAACACCCGCTACTAGATCTGGCCTGTCATTCATTCCGCTGCTAGTATGGGAGTTCTCAGGCAGCTCAGGCCACATAGGGCAGAGATGCTAACAATTTACATATCATATTAAGCATGTGATGACAGAATTGCTGGGCAAGTTTAATTCGTCATTCCACATGTACTCCAAAAGTGCAGGATAGAACAGGAAAGTGCATTTAATATGCTCCGTAGGGAAATATACTTTACAGAGCACTCCAGAAATTCCCTTATTTAAAATAAACACATAATCTGGGGAGAGACTCAAAATCTGTAATGGTGTTGCCTCTGGGGAATAGAAACAAGAGAATAGGAGGAAGGTTTACTTTGGCATATGGCTTTTTATATCCTTGGAAGTTGTGAACAATTTACATTTTCAAGAGAAAAATAAGTAATAAAAAATTTTAAATGAAGTACAGCTCTGCCACTGGGATTACTGTTGCTGGATCAATCCTGAAGAATGGGTCTAGTACTAAGTCTCCTCTCTTCAGATCAAAAGAGTTTCATTTAAATTTTTATTTTTTTTTAAATTTACTACTGCTTCTACAAATCCTATTTGACATATTCAATTGGTGTATCACTTGCAGGGATAATTGAGGGATGGTGGCTGGTAACCTTGTAATTGCAAATGGGAGTGAGATGTAAATTATTAATGCTTAGTGTGACTCCCTCCCTCTGGCTTTAATAGCTGTGGAAACATGGGTTAATCCAACAGATTGTTTTCCATCTATAACTTGAGGACTACTTTTACCCTTTTATGTAGTCGTAGCTAATTTACATTCACTTAGCATCTTTTGAAAATATTCATTATATACAGCATTAATGTTAACTGATTTCCATAGAGAAACAAAATGTGCACTGTTATCCATCCTCAGACATTTCATTGAAAGATATTTTTCACTATCATTTAGTAACTTTACATCCTATTAGAAAAGCTTCCAAAATGTTAGCAGGAATACATTATCTTATCAAATACATCTTACTTTCAATTTTTCATATGTATCAAGTGAAGAATGGTATAAATGTTCTTTGTATATTATCTCATGATAAATTTTACTGGAGGAAAACAATTTATATTCAAAAAACCTAATTAGAGACTTCAATTTATCCACGTACAAACACCAACAAGAAAAGCAGTATTTGTGCTTAACTTAGCCATTTTCTTTAGAAAACATAAAGAAAAGAAGAATTTAAAAAACATGAAAGAAATATGTTAAATTATTCTTTACAAACCTTCATTCTTTACAAACCTTCACAAACCTTCATAATTATGGTTATACATAATAATGGTATAATCTCCCTTACAGTACTTGTGAACTCTTTTAACAGTAATGTATTACTTTTCTTTACAAGATCATCAAAAGGAATTTTAGTATATAAATTAAACTGGTCAGTGGCTAAAGTTCCAAGAGCAATTATTGTACCAAATCTATTACCAATTACTCTCAGGCATATCTGGTTTCAAAATCAGACTTTATCACTGACTAACTGTGCAACTTTGAACAAGAAATGTAACCTTTATGATGCTCAATTTTCTCAACTATAAAATGGGGACAGTAATCTATGCATCATAGGTTTACTGTAAGATTTAAATTAGATGATATATGTAAGATGCTTGATATGGTAAGTATTCAACTAATGTTCTTATTTTACCCTTCAGTGTTACAAGCAGCAGACCCAGCTCAGCCAGTATTTTTTTTTTTTCTTTATTGGAGTATAATTGCTTTACAATGGTGTGTTAGTTTCTGCTTTATAACAAAGTGAATCAGTTATACATATACATATGTTCCCATATCTCTTCCCTCTTGCGTATCCCTCCTTCCCACCCTCCCTATCCCACCCCTCTAGGTGGTCACAAAGCACAGAGCTGATCTCCCTGTGCTATGTGGTTGCTTCCCACTGGCTATCTAGTCTACGTTTGGGAGTGTATATATGTCCATGCCACTCTCTCACTTTGTCACAGCTTACCCTTCCCCCTCCCCATATCCTCAAGTCTATTCTCTAGTAGGTCTGTGTCTTTATTCCCATCTTGCCACTAGGGTTTTCATGACCTTTCTTTTTTTTTCTTTAGATTCCATATATATGTGTTAGCATACTGTATTTGTTTTTCTCTTTCTGACTTACTTCACTCTGTATGACAGACTCTAACTCCATCCACCTCACTACAAATAACTCAATTTCGTTTCTTTTAATGGTTGAGTAATATTCCATTGTATATATGTGCCACATCTTCTTTATCCATTCATCTGATGATGGACACTTAGGTTGCTTCCATGTCCTGGCTATTGTAAATAGAGCTGCAATGAACATTTTGGTACATAACTCTTTTTGAATTATGGTTTTCTCAGGTTATATGCCCAGTAGTGGGATTGCTGGGTCGTATGGTAGTTCTATTTTTAGTTTTTTAAGGAACCTCCATACTGTTCTCCATAGTGGCTCTATCAATTTACATTCCCACCAACAGTGCAAGAGTGTTCCCTTTTCTCCACACCCTCTCCAGCATTTATTGTTTGTAGATTTTTTTATGATGGCCATTCTGACCGGTGTGAGAAGATATCTCATTGTAGTTTTGATTTGCATTTCTCTAATGATTAATGATGTTGAGCATTCTTTCATGTGTTTGTTGTCAATCTGAATATCTTCTTTGGAGAAATGTCTATTTAGGACTTCTGCCCATTTTTGGATTGGGTTGTTTGTTTTTTTATTATTGAGCTGCATGAGCTGTTTGTAAATTTTGGAGATTAATCCTTTGTCAGTTGCTTCATTTGCAAATATCTTCTCCCATTCTGAGGGTTGTCTTTTGGTCTTGTTTATGGTTTCCTTTACTGTGCAAAAGCTTTTAAGTTTCATTAGGTCCCATTTGTTTGTTTTTGTTTTTATTTCCATTCCTCTAGGAGCTGGGTCAAAAAGGATCTTGCTGTGATTTATGTCATAGAGTGTTCTGCCTAGGTTTTCCTCTAAGAGTTTGATAGTGTCTGGCCTTACATTTAGGTCTTTAATCCATTTTGAGTTTATTTTTGTGTATGGTGTTAGGGAGTGTTCTAATTTCATTCTTTTATATGTACCTGTCCAGATTTCCCAGCACCACTTATTGAAGAAACTGTCTTTTCTCCACTGTATATGCTTGCCTCCTTTATCAAAGATAAGGTGACCATATGTGTGTGGGTTTATCTCTAGGCTTTCTATCCTGTTCCATTGATCTATATTTATGTTTTTGTGCCAGTACCATACTGTCTTGATTACTGTAGCTTTGTAGTATAGTCTGAAGTCAGGGAGCCTGATTCCTCCAGCTCCATTTTTCGTTCTCAAGATTGCTTTGGCTATTCGGGCTCTTTTGTGTCTCCATACACACTGTGAAATGTTTTGTTCTAGTTCTGTGAAAAATGCCAGTGGTAGTTTGATAGGGATTGCATTGAATCTGTAGATTGCTTTGGGTAGTAGAGTCATTTTCACAATGTTGATTCTTCCAATCCAAGAACATGGTATATCTCTCCATCTATTTGTATCATCTTTAATTTCCTTCATCAGTGTCTTATAATTTTCTGCATATAGGTTTTTTGTCTCCTTAGGTAGGTTTATTCCTAGATATTTTATTCTTTTTGTTGCAATGGTAAATGGGAGTGTTTTCTTAATTTCACTTTCAGATTTTTCATCATTAGTGTATAGGAATGCAAGGGATTTCTGTGCATTAATTTTGTATCCTGCTACTTTACCGAATTCATTGATTAGCTCTAGTAGTTTTCTGGTAGCATCTTTAGGATTCTCTATGTATAGTATCACGTCAGCTGCAAACAGTGACAGCTTTACTTCTTCTTTTCTGATTTGGATTCCTTTTATTTCTTTTTCTTCTCTGATTGCTGTGGCTAAAACTTCCAAAACTATGTTGAATAATAGTGGTGAGAGTGGGCAACCTTGTCTTGTTCCTGATCTTAGTGGAAATGGTTTCAGTTTTTCACCATTGAGAATGATGTTGGCTGTGGGTTTGTCATATATGGCCTTTACTATGTTGAGCTAGGTTCCCTCTATGCCTATGTTCTAGAGGGTTTTTATCATAAATGGGTGTTGAATTTTGTTGAAAGCTTTTTCTACATCAATTGAGATGATCATATGGTTTTTATCCTTCAATTTGCTAATATGGTGTATCACATTGATTGATTTACGTATATTGAAGAATCCTTGCATTCCTGGGATAAACACCACTTGATCATGGTGTATGATCCTTTAATGTGCTGCTGGATTCTGTTTGCAAGTATTTTGTTGATTTTTGCATCTATGTTCATCAGTGATATTGGCCTGTAGTTATTTTGTGTGTGTGTGACATCTTTGTTTGGTTTTGGTATCAGGGTGATGGTGGCCTCATAGAATGAGTTTGGGAGTGTTCCTCTCTCTGCTATATTTTGGAAGAGTTTGAGAAGGATAGGTGTTAGCTCTTCTGTAAATGTTTGATATAATTTGTCTGTGAAGCCATCTGGACCTGGACTTTTTTTTGTTGGAAGATTTTTAATCACAGTCTCAATTTCAGTGCTTGTGATTGGTCTCTTTATATTTTCTAATTCTTCCTGGTTCAGTCTTGGAAGGTTGTACTTTTCTAAGAATGTGTCCATTTCTTCCAGGTTGTCCATTTTTTTGGCATATAGTTGCTTCTAGTAATCTCTCATGATCCTTTGCATTGCTGCAGTGTCACTTGTTACTTCTCCTTTTTCATTTCTATTTCTGTTGATTTGACTCTTCTCCCTTTTTTTCTTTATGAGACTTGCTAATTGTTTATCAATTTTGTTTATCTTCTCAAAGAACCAGCTTTTAGTTTTATTGATCTTTGCTACTGTTTCCTTCATTTCTTTTATTTCTGATCTGATCTTTATGATTTCTTTCCTTCTGCTAACTTTGAGGGGGGGGTTGTTTTTCTTTCTCTAATTGCTTTAGGTGCAAGGTTAGGTTGTTTATTTGAGATGTTTCTTGTTTCTTAAAGTAGGATTGTATTGCTATAAACTTCCCTCTTAGAACTGCTTTTCCTGCATCCCATAGGTTTAGGGTCATCGTGTTTTCATTGTCATCTGTTTCTAGGTATTTTTTGATTTCCCCTTTGATTTCTTCAGTGATCTCTTGGTTATTAAGTAGTGTATTGTTTAGACTCCATGTGTTTGTATTTTTCACAGATTTTTTTCCTGTAATTGATATCGAGTCTCATAGCGTTGTGGTCACAAAAGATACTTGATACAATTTCAATTTTCTTAAATTTACCAAGGCTTGATTTGTGACCCAAAATATTATCTATCCTGGAGAATGTTCCTTGAGCACTTGAGAAGAATGTGTATTCTGTTGTTTTTGGGTGGAATGTCCTATAAATATCAATTAAGTCCATCTTGTTTAATGTATCATTTAAAGCTTGTGTTTCCTTATTTATTTTCATTTTGGATGATCTGTCCATTGGTGAAAGTGGGGTGTTAAAGTCCCCTACTATGATTGTGTTACTGTCGATTTCCCCTTTTATGGCTGTTAGTATTTGCCTTATGTATTGAGGTGCTCCTATGTTGGGTGCATAAATATTTACAATTGTTATATCTTCTTCTTGGATTGATCCCTTGATCATTATGTAGTGTCCTTCTTTGTCTCTTGTAATAGTCTTTGTTTTAAAGTCTATTTTGTCTGATATGAGAATTGCTACTCCAGCTTTCTTTTGATTTCCATTTGCATGGAATATCTTTTTCCATCCCCTCACTTTCAGTCTGTATGTGTCCCTAGGTCTGAAGTGGGTCTCTTGTAGACAGCATATATACAGGTCTTGTTTTTGTATCCATCAGCCAGTCTATGTCTTTTCATTGGAGCATTTAATCCATTTACATTTAAGGTAATTATGGATATGTATGTTCCTATTACCATTTTCTTAATTGTTTTGGGTTTGTTATTGTAAGTCTTTTCCTTCTCTTGTGTTTCCTGCCTAGAGAAGTTCCTTTAGCATTTGTTGTAAAGCTGGTTTGGTGGTGCTGGATTCTCTTAGCTTTTGCTTGTCTGTAAAGGTTTTAATTTCTCCATCAAATCTGAATGAGATCCTTGCTGGGTAGAGTAATCTTGGTTGTAGGTTTTTCTCCTTCATCTCTTTAAATATGTCCTGCCACTCCCTTCTGGTTTGCAGAGTTTCTGCTGAAAGATCAGCTGTTAACCTTATGGGGATTCCCTTGTATGTTATGTAGGTCACTTATCTGTTCTTCTGCCTCAGTTATTCTGCTATTGATTCTTTCTAGAGAATTTTTAATTTTATTTATTGTGTTGTTCATTATTGTTTGTTTGCTCTTTAGTTCTTCCAGGTCCTTGTTAAACGTTTCTTATATTTTCTCCATTCTATTTCCATGATTTTGGATCATCTTTTCTATCATTACTCTGAATTCTTTTTCAGGTAGACTGCTTATTTTCTCTTCATTTTTTTTGGTCTGGTGGGTTTTTACCTTGCTCCTTCATCTGCTGTGTATTTCTCTGTCTTCTCATTTTGCTTAACTTACTGTGTTTGAAGTCTCCTTTTTGCAGCCTGCAGGTTCGTAGTTCCTGTTGTTTTTGGTGTCTGCCCCCAGTGGGAAAGGTTGGTTCAGTGTGTTGTGTAGTCTTCCTGGTGGAGGGGACTGGTGCCTGTGTTCTGGTGGGTGGGGCTGGATCTTGTTTTTCTGGTGGGCAAGACTGCATCCAGTGGTGAGTTTTGGGGTGTCGGTGAACTTATTATGATTTTAGGCAGCCTCTCTGCTAATGGGTGGGGTTGTGTTCCTGTCTTGCTAGTTGTTTGGCATGGGGTGTCCAGCACTGGAGCATGCTAGTTGTTGAGTGTAGCTGGGTCTTAGCATTGAGATGGAGGTCTCTGGGAGAGCTCTCACCAATTGATATTACATGGGGTCGGGAGGTCTCTGGTGGTCTTATGTCCTCAACTTGGCTCTCTTGCCTTGGAGACTCAGGCCTGACACCTAGCCAGAGCACCAAGACCCTGTCAGCCAAATGGCTCAGAAGAGAGAGAAAAGAAAGAAAGAAAGAAAGAAAGAAAGAAAGAAAGAAAGAAAGAAAGAAGAAAGAAAGAAAGAAAGAAAGAAAAAAGAAAGAAAGGGAAAGAAGGAAAGAAAGAAGGAAGGAAGGAAGGAAAGAAAGAGTGAAAGAAAGAAAGAAAGAAGGAAAGAAAGAAAGAGAAAGGAAGGAAGGAAGGGGCGAGGGAGGAAGGAAGGGAGGAAGGAAGAAAGAAAGAATAAAATAAAGTTATTAAAATTTAAAAATTTTTAAAATATATTATTAAAATAAAAAAAGTAATAAAAAAAGAAGAAGAGAGCAACCAAACCAATAAACAAATCCACCAATGATAACAAGCACTAAAAACTAAACTAAGATAAACATATAAATCAGAAACTAGTCAGTTGCATGCAGCAAACCCCAAGTCTACAGTTGCTCCCAAAGTCCACTGCCTCAATTTTGGGATGATTCGTTGTCTATTCAGTATTCCACAGATGCAGGGTACATCAAGTTGATCGTGGAGATTTAATCCGCTGCTCCTGAGGCTTCACGGAGAAATTTCCCTTTCTCTTCTTTGTTCGCACAGCTCCTGGGTTTCAGCTTTGGATTGGCCCTGCCTCTGCATGTAGGTTGCCCTCTGGTTTCTGTTCTTTACCCAGACAGGAGGGGATTAAAGGAGTGGCTGATTAGGGGGCTCTGGCTCACTCAGGTTGGGGGAGGGAGGGGTATGGAATGCAGGGCAAGCCTGTGGCAGCAGAGGCCAGCATGACATTGCAATAGCCTGAGGCATGACATGTGTTCTCCCAGGGAAGTTGTCCCTGGATCACAGGACCCTGGCAGTGGCAGGCTGCACAGGCTCCCGGGAGGGGAGGTGTGGATAGTGACCTGTGTTTGCAACAGGATTCTTGGTGGCTGAAACAGCAGCCTTAGTGTTTCATGCCCGTCTCTGGTGTCCGCGCTGTTAGCCGCGGCGGCTCACGCCCATCTCTGGAGCTTGTTTAGGCAGTGCTCTGAATCCCCTCTCCTTGTGCCCCCTGAAACAGTGGTCTCTTGCCTCTTAGGCAGGTCCAGACTTTTTCCCAGACTCCCTCCTGGCTTGCTGTGGTGCACTAGCCCCCTTCAGGCTGTGTTCAAGCAGCTGACCCCAGTCCTCTCCCTGGGATCTGACCTCCGAAACCCGAGCCTCAGCTCCCAGCCCCCACCCATCCCGGCGGTTGAGCAGACAAGCCTCTCGGGCTGGTAAGTACTGGTCAGCGCCAATCCTCTGTGCGGGAATCTCTCCACTTTGCCCTCCGCACCCCTACTGCTGCGCTCTCCTCCGTGGCTCCAAAGCTTTCCCCTGGCCCACCCCCTGTCTCCGCCAGTGAAGGGGCTTCCTAGTGTGTGGAAACTTTTCCTCCTTCACAGCTCCCTCCCATTGGTGCAGGTCCCGTCCCTATTCTTGTCTCTGTTTTTTCTTTTTTCTTTTGCCCTCCCCAGGTACATGGGGAGTTTCTTGCCTTTTGGGAAGTCTGAGGTGTTCTGCCAGCGTTCAGTAGGTGTTCTGTAGTTGTTCCACATGTAGATGTATTTCTGATATATTTGTGGGGAGGAAGGTGGTCTCCACATCTTCCTCCTCCTCCATCTTGTAGGTCTGGGCCTCCTCATTATGTTTTATAATGCATATTCTGAACAGGTTTTGCCATGTCAAATTTGTATATTTTTCTTCAATATAAGAGTATTCATTATTTGCCACCATGTAGGAAAAAATTTAACCATAAAATCCAATATTGCTTTCTTTATTCCCCCAATATGTTTTCATATTCATTGTTCAAAGCATTATAAAGATAATTTCTGTTCACATTGGCCTTCATTTAACATTTAAGGCTTTATAAAGCCTACATTTGCTTATATATTATAAGCAAAACAAAATTTCTTGGAAAGGTTAGGCATATGTTAAAAATTAGCATTTGACCTAATTGCTTTCTACAAGTTTGAGAGAGAAAAGTACAAGTCAGTTCAAGATAGGGCATAAAAAGATCCTGAACTCACCACACTCCCATCAACACACACAGACACAATAAATCTACAATTACATATGGAATAATCCCCTTGGAAAGATACCTGTAATTGGATGAACAGAATCTCCACAGCAAAGTGCAAAAAGACAGCATGGAGATGGGTAGGAGAGGCAGAGATACAGGCTCACCAAGGAAAAACTCACAGCCAGACCACAGTAATCAACAATCAGGAGAGAACACAAAGGAACAGATCTTTTCCCTGAGAAGAGAGGGATTCAAGAACTCCACATCAAGTACCCCAAACCCTGTATCCTTCACAGGAGAAATGAGCCCCCAAAACATTTGGTTTTGAAAACCAACAGGAATGCATCCAAGAAAACTATAGAGCTGCAAGTAACAGAAAACCTGCTCTTAAAGGACACACACAACCTTGCTTGACCCAAAAACCAGCAAAAAAACACCAGACTGAAAAGTGTATAGACAATAGGTGAAGGGGACCCACTTACCAATCCTGAAGTGTCTACTGTAGAGGCAGGAACCAGTTGGGGTGCTCCCTAGGGACTGAGTCACTGACAGGAGCAATTTATGTGATCTTAGGCAACCTTGTTAATAACAATGCTGGCAGGCACGATTTTGGAATTCTCCACATTACCTATTAGTGGCACAGAGCAGGCCCCACTGAAAAAACCACCACCCCTGAACCTAGGCTAGGCTCACAGCTGGCCAAGCAATAGCCCACACCACTAGCACCCCATGGCAGCAGCCACCAAGTCCCACATCCAGTCCAGGGGCCAGTACTGCCCACCACTGCCCCATCACAGCCTCAACACCACCACAACAAAAGAGTGTACACAATCCACATAGGGGACACCTCTTGAGCATCTGGCTAGGCTGGACAGGCAAGACTGTGCTTCTAAGCCCCACAGGACATCTTCTAAATAAGGTCAGTCCTGCAAGACTGGTAGAGATAGCTAATACATCTAATAATACATAGAAACAGAGAGAAATAGGCAAAATGAGGAGATAGAGGAATATGTTCCAATGAAAAGAACAAAGCAAAACCAAAAAAAAGAACTAAATAAAACGGTTTACTTTATAAAGAGTTCCAAACAATGGTCATAAAGATGCTCACTGAACACACAAAAAGAATGGATGAATACAGTTAGAATTGCAACAGAAAGAAAATATAAGAAAGTACCAAACAGAAACTATAACAAAACTGAAAAATACACTGGAGGGGTTAGCCAGATGAACGGATGAAGCAGAAGAACAAATCAGTGAGTCAGAAGACAGAACAATGGAACTCGTCCAGACCAGCAAAAGGAAAAAGAATTTTAAAAAATGAAGATACCTTAACGGACCTTTGGAACAACATCAAGCAGAATGACATTCACATTATAGGGGTCACAGAGAGAAAAGAGAGAGAAATGTCCAGAAAAATTATCTGAAGAAATAGTCACTGAAAGTTTCCCTAATCTGAGGAAGGAAGCAAACATCCAGGTCCAGGAAGCCCAAAGTACCAAATAAGATAAACCCAAAGAGACACAGAGCAGGACACATTATAATTAAAATGGTAAAAATTAAGAAGAGAGACTCCTAAAAGCAGCAAGAGGAAAATAATTTGTTATGTGCAAGGAAAACCCATTAGGCTAACAGCACATTTTTCGACAAATATTTTACATGCCAGAAGAGAGTGGCATGACATATTCAAGGTGCTGAAAGGAAAAAACTTGCAACCAGGAATTGTCTAACCAGTAAGGTTATCATTCAGATTGAAGAAGAAAGGAGAGATCAGGGGTTTGCCAGATAAGCCAAAGCTAAAGAAGTTCATCACCACTAAACCAGCCCTACAAGAAATGTTAAAGGAACTTCTTTAAGCTGAAAAGGAATGGCACTAATTAATAAGAAGAAAACAACTGTTTTGCTTTAAGCTAGTCATCCTTGAATGACTTACTTTGGAAGTATTTGTGATTTGGGAATTTCAGACAAATCTTAGGGTATCTCCTGCTTCATTTCTTGCCACCCTCTTCCAAGCCTCACCCACAACTACTACAACACATACACACAACTTATTCTCAGTCATACATTCCAAATTAGAGACTTCAACCTTTCTCCATCCCCTCACGGCTGCATTTTTTTATAATGGAGAGTCATTTGAAAGGTTTAAACAGAGAAATAGCATGAACAGAACTATGTTTCATAAAGGGCACTCTGAAAAGTTAGTTTCATAAAGGGCACTCTGAAAAGTTAGTTTCTAATTAGGCTTAATGAAGTACCTCTCTTCTATGCTCTCATTGTTCCATGAGCATATTTGCCAAAAATTTCAGGGACAAAAAAACCCCACATCTTCTCCCTCCAAATCTTGAGCTCTTTTTCTATTTAGCCTCTCCAAGATGCTTTACCCAAAATTGCATGACTCTAGTATTTTCAATAACATCATTAGAAACTTCCTTTTCCAGGAAAGATGGGAATAAATTTATCTTTTTTCTGAAAAAAAAAAACTTCAAATGGACAAAATATATAACATGACAATTCTCAAGACATTGGACATCAGACAAATGAAAAAAAACAACAACAGTGATTTCTAAGAGACAAGAAATAAAGTGAACCCTACAACTGCCTCAGCTTAGTGCCTAGAGAGTTTTACAAACCATGAGTCAGGAAGGGAGAACTTACGCCTGATAGACTCATAAGATAAGACACCGGGAGTTCAGGGAACCCAAGGCAGCGAGAGTTCATAGAGAGGAAAAAAGAGGAGACAGCTGCAAAAAGAGAGTACCAAAACCTGAGGACCCCCCACCTCATGTCTTCAGCTGAGCATTAAGTGTGAGGTATGTACCCAAGGTCAAGGAAAGAAACATCCAAAAAGATTAGAGGGAAACTGAAAACCTCATAAATCACAGGACATTGCCTACAATATTCAGAAGGATTTTACCTCAATAGAGGGGAAAACCAGCCCTAGAATAAGTATAGCTCTCGTTCTACCTAACAAAGCTTAAGAGCAAGACTCAAAAAGATCAAATGGTTTCCAAGTAACTTAACTGTGTCCCAGAATAAAACTCAACAGTAATTTTAGGAATACAAAATATTCAGCATCCAACAAGGTAAAATTCACAATGTATGGCATCCAATTAAAAAATTAGTAATCGTGTAAAAAGAAACAAGCAAACTTCATCCATAATGAGTAGGAAAAAAGTCAATCAATTGGAATTGACCTAGAAATTACAGACATGATAGAAATGGTAGACAAGGACAATAAAAGTTTTAACTGTATTCCTTATGTTCAAGAAGTTGGAAGAAGTGAGCATGATAATAGAGCACATGGAAGATATAAAAATACATTCAAATCAAACTTCTAAAGATGAAAATTACTTTGCTTGCAAAGAAAAATACAGAAACCAAAGTAAAAAGAGCAAATGAAATTAAGGCATTCATCATTTTTATAACTGTTTTTTGCTTTGATCAATAAATCATTTCTTAAAAAGTATGTAACTCTTCAAAATTTCACAGAATAGTAAGTTTTTGCTTCTACTATTTCTCAGTGTTTCAAAAACAATAAAATAATGGAGGCAAACTCATCACCTCATAATCTTAGTTTTCTTTGTGATAGATTAGCAAATTAGGCATCTGTTCACATCCTATGGAAACTTTCAATAAAAGAATTCAGTGGAACTAGGAAACCTAGTATCTATTCAGAAGTACACCTTGAGCGACATTTTGGTAGATGCTTTGCGAGCTGAATGTACACAAGTGAATCAATTTCCCTTTATTATTCATAAACATTGTATAAAACTAGACATTTCACTGTTTACCAATCTTGATTTATAATTTTTATGCAAAGTATATGGATTTACATAACCCTGAACTACTCAATTATAAAATATTAAGTAGGCAAAAATATTAAACGTAATTGTAAGGAAAAATATAGTTAATAGCAATCTCTCCAACAAGCAATATTCAAGCTTATAACAAAGATGTTGTAAGAAAAGAGTATTCTATTTTATCAAATAATGATTTACAAAGATCTAGGATGACAGACATAGTACTATAATTTATAAGTATGAATATAATTATATACACATTCTAGGCTATTTTAAAATTTGTTTCTTTAGACAGTTTTTCTCTAAATAAAATGCTTTGTAGAACATGATTAAATAATATTTTCTCAGTACAATCACCATAGTTTTGAAGTGATTGGAAACTTTTCATATTAGAGGATCTAAGGTACCAAAAGACTAAGAACTCTGTCCCAAAGTCCCATGAAGAGTCAATTAATTCGTTTGTTCATTTATTCACTCATTCATTCATTCAAATATTTATTAAAACCTACCACATACAAGGCATTCTACTAAGAACTAGAGCAACATAACATATAAAAGACCTTCCCATCAGTGAGTTGACATCTGCTATGGATTGAATGTTTGTGTCTCCCAAAATTTACATGTTGAAACCTTAATCTTCAATGTGATGGTATTTGAAGATGGGGCCCTTGGTGGGAGCAGGTAATAGTTTGTGAGGGTGAAGTCCTTATGATGAGATTAGTGCCCTTATAAGAAGAAACTCAAGAGAGCTTGCTTCCTCTTTCTGCTCTCCATGTGAGGACGCAATGAAAAGAGGGCCATCTACAAACCAGGAAGAGTGTCCTCACCAAATCTGTTGGTGCCTTGATCTTGGATTTCCCAGTCTCCAGATCTGTGAGAAATATGTTTTGTTTAAGCCACCCAGTCTACAGCAATTTGTTATAGCTGACCAAACTGACTAAGACAACATCCCACTGGTTAAATTAGATGTAAATAAAAATTAAATCTCATAGGCTTTATATTTTGGTCTTATGTTTATCATCCTAATTGATATACCCTTCAAAAAAGCTTATAATCTTATTTTCTCCACTGGTACTCATTATAATTTTGATTAAAAGAACTACATAGAATAAAATATCTAATAATAGGTAAAATACCAGTAATTATTACTGGTGTTATTATTTTAACTATATTAGTTAGAGTGGACTAAGTTCTATTCTAAAAAGACCATAAATTTGTATTGGCTCAAACACAATAGTAGTGCATTTCTTGATCATGAGATAGTATTGAATGAGTGAATGAGTAGGTAAGACAATCTTATTCTACAGTCATTCATAGATGCCTGATGACAGAGGTTCTGCTACCTTGGTGGCTTCCGAGGTCACCTTAGACATTATCTCTATTCTCGACAGCTAAAGGAAAACAATAGACAGAAGATACTGATAGGAGGATTTTAGAGACCAGACCAATACATATTACTTCTTACAATCTATTGACTGGAAATCAATCACATGACTACTCCTAATCACAAAGGAGGCTGGGAAGTATCACCTAGTGCACACAGGAAGAAGAGAACACACATTTGGGTGAGCATCTGGGAGCCTCTGCCACATCAATCAAGAGGTTAATTCCCATTAAGTAAAAATCATATTGTGAATTAGTCTTGAGTAAAGTCAATTTTATTAATAAATTATTTTCCCTTCTGAAAATAAATTGGAATACTTCACAATAATAATTATTTCATATGCAAACATTTAGAATTACTAATCACATGCTGTTACTTTGTTTCTAAACATTTCCAATAGCATATTAATTTCATAGTTTATCATAAATTTCCTAAACATGCCCCATCCCTCAGTTTCTTTCTTTTTTCAATGAAGTTTCAGAGGCAGTGGGTTTTTACTCAGACCAATGGAAAGTTAAATCCCTTTTTTTCCCCACTATCCTGCATTGTCTTTGGGCAAAATATGTAACTTTTTGAGACTTGATTTCCTGATCTTTTTCCCATGATAAAGCATTTACCAGATGTAATCATTAAATTGAATGAGTTGTATGTATGTAAAGTAGTATGAAAAGTATGAAGCCACTGGCATTCATAATAAATATTCCAGAAATAATGGCTCTTATTTTTAGATCTCTCATTTCATGTCTTTTGTTTAGTTTAACTATGGTAAAATACACATAACATAAGATTTAGCATTTTAACCATATTTAAGTGTAAAATTCAGTGGCATTAAGGACATTCAGATTGTTGTGCAACCATCACCACTATCTATCTCCAGAACTTTTTCATAATCCCAAACTGAAACTCCATACCCATTAAATAATATTAATATAACCCCTTTTTCCCCCTCCTTGTAACCACTATTCTACCTCTGTCTCTATGGATTTGACTATTTTCGGTATTTCATATAAGTGAAATCATGACACCTTTTGATTCCCTTCTCATTTCCTTTTGTATATATCCCTTAAATATTTTCTTAGTCATTATAGTGAGGATTATATATAATATCCTAAAGTTATAGCATTCTATTTGAAAGGTTACCAACTTAACTTCAATTGCACACAAAAACTCTACTCTTACATAGCTCCACCCCAACTTTAGATCATTGATGCACAAATTACATCTTCATACATTGTGTATGCATTAACAAAGATTAATAATTACTTTAATGCATTTGTCTTCTAAATCCTCTAGGAAATAAAAAGTGGGTTATAAACCAAAATTATAATAATACTGGTTTTTACATTTATTCATACAGTTAACTTTTATTGGAAATCTTTGTATTTCATATGGCTTTCAGATACTGCATGGTATTCTTTAGCATTTCTTGTAAGGCAGATCTAGTGGTAATAAACTACCCTTAGCTTTTGTTTATCTAGCAATGTCTTAATTTTCCCCTCATTTTTGAAGGAAAGTTTTGCCAGATACAGAATTCTTGATTGAAATTATTTTCTTTCAGCACCTTTAGTGTATCATCTCACTGTTTTCTGTCCTTCAAGACTTCTACTAAGAAATTTGCTGATAACCTTATTGAGGATTTTTTGTAAGTGACAAGTTGCTTTTTTCTTTCTGCTTACAACATTCTCTCTTTGTTTTGGCTTTTGACAGTTTGATTATAATGTGTCTCAATGTGGGTCTCTTTAAGTTGTCCTACTTGGTGTTCATTTAACTTTTTGGATTTGTAGATTCATGCCCTTCCTCAATTTGGGGAAATTTTCAGCCATTATTTTTCAAATAACCTCTCTGCCCTTTTCTCTCTTTTCCTTAATTCACTTGATGGTATCTCACAAATCCCTTAGACTCTGTTTACTTTTCTTCAATCTCTTTTCTTTCTGTTCTTCAGACTCAATAATTTCAATTGTTCTGTTTTCAAGTTGGCTAATTCTTTCTTCTGCCTACTCAAATTTGCTGCTGTACCTCTATAATGAATTATTAAATTCAATTATACTATTTTTGTTTATACCTTTGTTTTTTGGACTCCTATAAGGTTAGTTCAGCCAATTTCTAGTTGTTTATTGATGTTTCCATGGAGGAACAAGGACTAGGAGTTTCCTAGCCATTTTGTTGACATCCAGCCTCAAATATTTTTAAATAAAACTTTATTTAGTCATCACTATTACTGTATGTAGATAAATCAAAAGATATTCTCTAAATTAAATATTCATAATAAGCAAGATACACTGTTTTATTTCCAAATATTTTGTCAGGATGCAGTAGCTATCAAATACATCATCTCACTCTTCTGGAAGAGAACTATTTACTATTACTAAATTAAACTCTTATAATAAAGTTTGTCATTTTACAATTACTTTTTTAATAAATTCAATTATAAAATCACCTCAGAGCCATATGCCTAAAAATAGAATCAATATACAACAACAAACACTTGTTTCTTTCCCTTCATTCTACTGCCTATGAAAGCTTTCTGATTTTCTCTCAAAGGTTTATAATTAGCCTCTACCAGCAGAATCTCTCTGCTTATTTTCTTGCCTTTATGTCACCCACTGGCATTGCAATTTGAGCTTAATTTTAATTAAATACTACATGTTTTCTAAATTAGGATGTAATTCAGCTTGAAATATAGAGATTGTTACCTAGACTCATAAAAATATTTGTACTGATCATGGCTTTAGAGATCATGGCTTTAGAGATCATTCCTTCATGACCCAGATGTGGACATGATAGAGCAGATTAATGTTATTCAGCTGGTTAGTTCTAAAGTCATAACATAACAAACCCCTTTACTGATAGTCTCATGCTCTTTTTATTACTTCATACTTTCTTTTATCTGTTTCCCAATTATTCTGATAAAAACTAAATTGAACTATATAATATGATCATTTCCGGGGTGATGTTAAAAGTGTTTAACAACAAGAATGGCTGAAGCAGAGTTCTGGAGGAGAGACTTATGGTTCCAGATCCTAACCCTTTGGAAGTAGAGGGCAGAGGTTAGTTCAGAAGAAGGAATGAGTTGGTTGGGGATGGGAAACACTCATCTGAATCAGAGCAGTGGCTATTTACCAACCATTATGGGTGTATTTCAATAAGGTAATAGCAGAACTAGGGCAACCTGGCTTATTGTAAGATCAGGTCATACCCTGGCTTTTTCTTTGTTTTCCTGATGCTTCCAGGATAATTTTCCAAACCTAGAATATGTTTGGATAAGTCTAACCTTTTCTGAAAAAACTGTAAAGCAATTTATCTAGTAACCCCTCCTGCTTTAGGAAGCTGATGGGAAAACTGGTTGCTAGGCAACAACTAATTTCTTGTAGTAACAACAGAAATAAACAGGTCACCATTTTTCAGGGAAAAAAAAGCCATAGGTTTGTAGAGAACTGACCAAAACCAAGTCTAGAGGCTGTCGTTGGGGTCTCTTATGAACACTGACCATAATTAGATAACTAAGACTCAATTGTATTCAAGGATACAAAGGAGAAATTGCAGGAGAGCTTGTCACATCACAAATGATGAAAGAAACAACTTTCAGGCAAAATTACAAGGGATAGACAATTAAAATCACCTTCTTTTCCAATACTTTGCATTACAATAGCTATATGTTATTCAAACTGAGATACAGAGACATATGCCAGGGGTTATGTTGCCACAGGATAAATAAAGCATATCTTTCTTGAGCATCCATTATAATTAGTGGTAGAAAAATTCTTAAATTAATTTCTAGGTTGAAATAAACATAGCACTGAACAGAATTCAAAATTACATAAATTTTTGCGGAAACATGAGACAAAGAAATTTTACAACTGTGGAGGAGCAATTTGAATTTTGTCTCAGTCTTAGACTCTTTGGAGGTGGGAGCCATACTCCTTGATTGTTCTCTGTCCTAGATTATTTCAGTTATCTGTTGCTGTATAAAAACCACCCCAAAACTTGGCAGTTTAAAATAACAAAGCTTTATTACTTCTCACAATTATATGGGTTGTCAAATTGAGTAGTGCTTTTAGTCTCATTTGGGATCTCTCACATAGCTGCAGTCGTCTGATGGCTCAACTGGGGCTGGAGGTCCAAGATGGCCTCATTCACATGTGGCAGATGGTGCTGGCTATCTACTGGGAAACTTTGGTTTTCTGGCATTTGACTTCTCATTCTCAATAGGCTGGTCTTATTTCTTTGCAGGATGGCTCCAATAAGTAAGAATAAAAGCTACAAGACATTTTAAAGCCTAAGCTCCAGAACTTGCACTGTCACTTGTGCCACACTCTATTAATCAAAGCAAGTCACAAGGCCAGCCCAGACTTAAAGTGTGTAGAAACAGATTTCACTTCTTACTTAAAAGAGCAACCAAGTCACAATGCAAAGGTGTATGGATGCTGAGAGTTGTGATTCACTGTGTTTATAATTGTAACAATCTACCATGGGGTATTTCAGTGAACTGAGCAGACTCTAGTGAACTGAGTGTCTTTCACTTCACGAGTCCTTAGGAATGCAAATCCTTCACTTAAGCGAAAAGAACACTAATTATTTGGCATGGAATATACTCTAAAGCCTGATTTTGTTTTCAGTTTGGGAGGGAAAGCCAACACAGGAAAGGTTTGTATTACCAAAGATATTGTCTTTAATAAAGGCAAAGTCAGAAAGAATGTGGGTGGTTGCTAAGCTCTCTAAAGAGAATATAAGTAGAAGCCAAAAGCCCCACATCTAATGAATACTAAACCAGAAGGGACCAACACTGTGACTGATAGAATTCACAAAGATTATGAAACATGTAAATTATTCAATATGCTATTTTGTTATCCTTTGTTCTCCAAATTTACTAAAAGTAAAAACAAACAAACAAACAATAAACTATCTCTGGTTTACCTAGATGGGAGAATAAAAGTGGGTGTGGGTGGCAGGATAGATCTTTACTTACTAATAATCACACTTATTATTATCTTCCGCTCTGGTGCTGTCTCTTATCATTCTTCTTTCTCATAACTCTGAGGTGAGAAAAGAGAAGAGCATGAACGGATGGCCTATGCCTTAGATGGGATCTTAGGGAAAAACCTTCAGTAAGCAGGTTATGTCAACTAAACCTTACCAACCCTAGTTTTCATAGTGTTTCTCACCAACTCCTCTTTCTTGCCCCCTCAGCAAAGCTACATCACCAAGAAAACATGACCTTAAGCATTTTGAAAACTTTGTAACTTTTAGAACTTCATTACTGGCTGATTGAATCCAAATTATATTAGCTTAAACACACATACACACATAGAGAATAAGTTATGCCAATTGAAAAGGACCAGAGAGAAAGCTTTAAATAGGAAAATTCATTAAGTAAAAAAATTAATTTAGCAATATGAGTGTCAGTGGGAATCACTAACACAAGAATGACATATTTTCCTAACCCCAAGTTCTTACAAGGCTTCATTCCATATACAGTTTAAGAATTTTCACATTACAGCATTGGAATCAATAAATAAAAAAATCAGTAGAAGTTCATTTGCTTTCAGTATTACTCAAGGCAATTTTGGGTATTATTGTGCCAGTTTGGTTACTCTTTGTGTCTGAGAAACTGAATTTTCCTATTATTCTTCCCATGTAATATGATAAAAGGAGATGGAGCAAGAAAAGGTGATAACCTTTAAAGTAAAACTTATTAGAACCTTCTCTTTTGACATTGTGGTTTTATTTATTAATATTTAAGTAACTTGCATAAATATTTTATTATAATAGCCATCAAAATGATATGTGAGAATTAACTGAAACAACTAAGTTATCCATTTATCATGAAACCTTTGTGATGAGTCAGCTGTAAAGAATAGTGTTCTCCCCTCACTGTACATTATAAAAGTCGGAGTCTGCTTTTATAGGAAAATGTAAGCCTGGAAAGTATATCTTATGAGGGGATACATAAAAAGAGGTGTGCATATACAAAATACTATACAGAATGTCTTGGTATTGGAGTGAAAACTGTTAAAAAAGAAACAGGAAGGGAAGTTTTGGTCCTTCTTAAATAATACTGGATAATGAGTTGCGAAATGGAAAACCACTTAATATGGGAATTGCCTATATACATACAGAAAACTAAAGCTAAAACTCTTGACAATCCTGAGTAGGTGTCAAACTCAAACTGGTTCCTAACCTCCACATCCATTCTCCTCTTCCCAGGGTGGATCACTTCATTCCCCCTTATAGAATCAATTCCATCTCCAGCGTCTAAAACTAATTTAAGTCAGAGTCATAGTTTTATGGCTTGGGAGTGAGCATCAGGTCACTTGTATGAAATACACTGAGGTGGTCATAAGGATGCACTTCTTAGTCCTCCAACTACAGACAGAGTAATTGATCAAGAGCTCTAAAATCCATTGCCACACTGGTACCAAGGCCTTGCTTTCCCCCAGGCTCCTTTGAACCAATGACTGAGCACGGTAGGCATACTGGGGCAGGCCCCTTTTATGAGAAATAAGAGGTTTCTTTTTGTTGACACTGACTTGATGATTCTCAAACAGCCTTGCAAAACCTTTATTAGGTTGCATGGTAGTTTAAGGCACTTCTACCTTACCTTTTCTCCCTTTCCCCTTCAGGGCCAGATCTGCATCTAATCTAATGGCTATGCCATGCTCCCTGTTCCATTTTCTCTCACACAGCCTTTTCTAATAAAATTCTTGAACTTTTAGTTTTGCCTTGATGTCTGTCTCATAGCGGTCCTGAACTAGCACATGATCTATAAATGTGAAAAATGAATTCCTGCCCTTTCTCAATTCCTAACTTCCTCTCATCTATAGCCCCATAAACTTCAGTTCTCGTACTTGAACTTCTTCTATCTTAGTCCTTCCTTGTGAGCTCCCAGGTGATAACCTACAATGTGCCAATAACAACTAGAGCTTTTATGTCCAAGTACAGACTTTCAAACCCAACGGATTGCTAAATCCATCTTCAATCTAAGTATAGCTACCTTTCCACAGAACTCCGTCTGATTGAACTGGATCGTCTTGTTGCAACAATATGCCATTTCCCCACTGCCAATTGGATTGTGACAGAGATTGCTGAAACCCTTGGATATTCTGCCTGGTCACCAAATTGATCCCCCTAACCAATGACCTCTGTAGGTTATCAACTACCTCGGTGCTTGTCCAACTTCAGTGAGTAGATCCAATAGTTCTAAATCCTGCTCTATCCACATGTCTCACCAAATCCTAGGATATGACAATAGGTATTCAGTTAAAATTCTTAAATAAGATATTCATTGGCTAAATATAAAGCACTTATCTAAGAAGGAACAAGTAATAGCACAGATGAGAGTGAATATACCTCCTTAGAAGGAAACTTGTGCAAGGAGTAAATCAAAGTTATTGGACATGTGTGTTCATTGAATTGAAAATAAAATGGTTCAAGGGTCCTGAAATATACTGTATTTGAAGACATGATTTCTTAGTTTTCTTCGTATCAATTTGTTTGTGTAAATGTAAAGTTTAGATTTACGTATCATAGAACAATTATTAAGTTAAAATAAAGTAGGAGTTTACATCTTATAAAATATTAGCTGGCATTACACTCTTATTACTCAATTATTGCTAAATTGAACTGAATCTTACTCTGAACCACATGTGAACAAAACATGACCTATTGACTGATACTGACTCAGGACTTTGCTTTATCCAATCCTTAGTCTCATTAAAGAAATCAGTGGTGCCTTTGTCTGAGGAAACTGTCATCTTATCACCAATGTAGTGTTTCTGAATCAATGACTGGTTTTCATGTTAATAATAATGTTGCCCATCTGCAACAGGGTGGGGTGGAGGAAGGAAACTAACTGCTTGCTGTTCAACTTCATGAAAAAAGTCACATATCTTTGGAAACTGTAGTTTGAGAAATAATAGTGGTGATGGTCTTAACCTTAGATATCCTTAACGGTTCAATAAAGACATCCTCATGAAAGAAAGAGAATCACTGGTTCAAGTTCCCCATCTAGCATATCATGTGTGGGCTGTGCTGACTGGCTTATAATATGCCAAATACAAGCCAAAATACAGAGGAGCCTATTGAAGCCATTTATGAAAATACCATAGCTCTATGTATAAATATCACCACATGGCCCCTTAATGTTTTACTAACTGGAGTCAGGCAGTATCTGAGCATATCTCTGGACAATTTCAAACTGATTGACACCTACCTTTCATTGGGAATGGGAATTTATCTCCACACTCAAATTCTTTTTGACAGCTCTTTACAATACTTTTTTTTCACTATTTTCTGGGGTAGACTTTAACAATTGTCAATTTTTTTTTTTTCAGGAGACAGTTGCTTTTCTCTCTGAAAAGAAATTCTTTTGGTCCACAACTTTAAACAGAAGACAGCTTCCCACTATTTCATAGTGTGCAAATTATTAAACATTACTGAGTGGGGAGGAGAATTTGCATGGCTGAGAATGAAATAATGAAGACACCAAGAAAAATAAGTAACTAAAACAAAAAAAACCAAACTACATTGATCTGAGTGAGTACAAAGCAATTTGGATCTAATAGGGAGAGACAAAGGTTTGAAAATCAAAAACAAAGAAAAAAATCTTCTTTGAATATTTGGTAAATAAAAAGCTTGTAGGCCAACAAAATATAGTACATAATAAATTCCATTAGAGGGTCAAGAGTATGAAAAACAGTCACAGGCCAAAGAAGGCTAAGGAAACATAATGACTAAGTACAGTGTGGTATCCTTGAATGGATCCTGGAAAAGAAAAAGAATATTAGTGGAAAAACTGGAACTTCCAAATAAACTCTGCAGTTTAGTTATAGTAATGTACAAATGTTAATCTCCTAGTCTTGACAAATGTACCATAGTTATATAAAATATTAACATTAGAGGAAGCTGGGTGAAAGGTATACTGGAACTCTCTATTTATTTTTGTAACTTCTCTATAAATATAAAACTATCCCAAAATAAAAAGCTTGTAAACAAGAACATAAGACTGTCAACAATTTTATTTTTACACAGGAGACAGAGGACACTTTTAAATCTCAAATTAGATGATGTATAGGTGATGATCATGTGCTTAGGAGTTATAATTCATATATTTTGAGGCAGACCTTTTGTTTCCATTATTACTTTTTTTAATCAGTATTTCCTAATTTTAAGCTTAGAGTTAAATTTATAAAGATGGCCACTGTTTCAGAGCCCTAATGAAAGAGACAGGCATATAAGGAGATTAAGCTTCGGGATTCTTACCACACTATTTTACATTGAATAAAGAAATGTAATTTTCCAAAATGTTTGTTTTATATTAATATGCCATCCCTCTTTATTAATAAAAGGAGGCAAGACAGAAAATGTCTTAGTAAGAGTGAAAGACTATATAAAAGTGCAAAAGTTCCCTGAACAGAAGGAATTCTTTTTTATTTTTATATCTCCGTTCATGTTCCAAAATAATATGGGAGCAGAGCATCCCATCCATAACTGTGTGGCAATAGTTTCCCCAATCAATGTCTAATGAACCACGATTACACTTTATCTGAAATAGGCTTCAATGAAAGGATGGCTTTTCTTCAAAATAATAAATCATATCATCATTATACCATTTTCTTAGATCCATCTACGTTTTTAACATGGAATAGTGATTTTGAGAAATATTTTTTGGAAAGCCATCTGCCCATGAGCATCTGAGTAAGGAATCAAGGGAGAAAACCAATGCCCACAGAATAGCCCACATTCAAAGTCACTGCCCCTGCTTCTGGGAGGCTAAGACAAATAAAAGCTCTTTAGAACATTGGTTTTCAATGTTCTATGGCCTCAGAATACTCTCCTTAACATTTACACAAGTTCATACTAAGTATGCATTTTCCCATTTTTCTTATGCACAACCTAATCAACTAAATATGCAATAAGATATTCCCAAAATTCATACAATTGGAGCTTGTGATCCATATGAGATCATTTGTGTTACCACAAATAATTAATATATCTCTAGTCAAAAATAAATTATGCTTTAGTTGGCCTGTACAGTCTTATAATAGGAAAGTGTGCTGCTTCAGATAAACATTTTGAATTATAAATAGCTATTCTGTGCACAATGTTATTTTTAGGGTTACCTATAAACCCAAGACTCAAGTTTGGGAATCAGTGCTTTAGGGACAGGCACTAATAGGTTTCCAGTAGTTGCTCGATTAATAGGAGTTGGTTGATTTGTTTATGTCAACTAGATATTTTTGGTTTCAGGTCTGGATACCTGCACCATGCAGTCAAATGCTCTACTCCTGAGCTATACCCCCTGGATACCTGCACCATGAATGAAGCAAGATTGGCTTATGGTATAGAAAAGAAAAAGGATAAAAAGATGGAGAAAGAAAGATTGGTGAGGGAAACGCAGAGTGTATCAAAGAAGTTGGGCCCCTACATTGGGGATGATAGTCACAGATGTCCTATCTCTAGATGAGAAGCCATAATTAATTTGGGAATGAGAGGGGGCTGAGAAAGGGGGTGCTAGAGAACCATTCTAGTACCAAACAAAAAACTCTTGATTGTTCAAATAGGGTTAATTTGGCAAATTTTCACATTAATTTACTCTATTTCCTAAATATCTTTCTCCAACATGTGAAGGAAATATGGAACTGAAATAGTGATATTTGCAAAGCAATATTTTTCTTTACAGTAGTTCTTGAATTCTCAAAAGATCTTGCATTCGGTATTAATTTTGATTAGATTATGTAACTCTACCTACAACACATATATCACCATGAAGTAAAATCAATGTTAACACGCTTGCCTATCCAAACAGCCTTCTTTTCCGTATTCAATTTCACCTTGTCCTTTAAAATAAGAAAGGGCACAAAAATTTAGCTACAGGAGTGAAGACATTCTAAGGAGAATTTTGGGGAGTAAAATGATTAATATCGTGAGGAAGTAATACCATGCACAGTAACATATGGCATACATAATTGTTGACTGTGTTCATGAAGGCTACTCAACACTACATTTTTATAGTAAAAAGTTAGATTTTATTATTTCTATTTGTAATGATCTTTTCACCCCAAATCTCACAGACTTTTGCTACAGGGGACTCAATAGCACCCTCAAAAATGGTTTAAACACAACTGGGATTTTCTAACATCTGACTCTCTGGGATCAGGGCTAATGGAATGGTGGCTGGATGCAAGAAAACTAGACATTTGTGTAAGAGCTGTAAGATGAAGCAATGCCTACTAGGGCTGGCAGAATCAAGGGTACAAGATAAGGTCATAATAAATCCCTTTCATGTGCAACTTGGCATGTTGACCAACAAGTCTTGGGATTTAAGGTGGAACATTCTTAACAGATATATCCTCACAGTGACAGCAATTGTCACACCTTCCTCAGCCCCATATAACCATTGCTTTATAGTACTTGGATACAACGTGACTTAATAGGAGAAGCAATGTAATTTTAAAAATCTCTAACTATAGAACAGTCCATTTAATTAGGAGGAATGAACAATTAACTCTTTCAGAGTAGTTTTCTTGATAAGGTTCATTAGAGGGTCTGATCATATATATGCCTTATAAATTCAAATTCCTAGGGTGAGCATGGCACTGGGATTTTCCTGAGGTTTTTATTTGTTCTTACTGAAATAAATTATGTGCTTCCTGGATGCTTAAAATGGATAAGAAGTCCCCAGATAACCTGCATTCCTGTATCTCCACTAGATATTATGGCTTGACTCAGGTAGTACCAGGAATCCAACACTTGAGGACTTACAGATTCAAAAGGGAGTTAGTTGCCACAGCTTTTACATGACCTCTAGGACAACAATCATTCTGGACTTGAGTACAGAAGTACCACATCAGAAATATACATATTAACAGCCCACTGCCCATTTTTATAGCATTTCAATTTCCATTGATGCATCCTAGTCTAATGCTTACTGATATATTGCTAACTCATATTTTTTCTGACAGTTTCATACTGATCTTTTTATTCAAATCTGCCATATTACTATGCTAAATGTGACGTATAGTGCTTAATGACATGGCAAAAACACCCTGAAATCTGTATTTCCTCAGGTTCAACTCTCTTGTATATGTATATCACATCTTCTTTATCCATTCACCTAACAATGGACATTTAGGTTGCTTCCATATCTTGGCTATTGTAAATTATGCTACAATGAACATTGGAGTGAATATATCCTTTCCAGTTAGTGTTTTCTATTTCTTCAGATAAATGCCCGGAAGTGAAATTGCTGGGTTGTGTAGTAGTTCAATTATTAATCTTTTGAGGAAACTCTACACAGTTTTCCATAGTGGCTGCACCAATTTACATTCCCACCAACAGTGCACAAGGGTTAAAATGTCCATACCACCCAAAGTAATCTACAGATTCAATGAAATCCATATCAAAATACCCATGGCATTTTTCACAGAACTAGAACAAATAATCTTAAAATTTGTATGGAAACACGAAAGACCATGAATAGCCAAAACAATCTTAAGAAAGAAGAAAAAAGCTGGAAGTATCATACGTCCTGAATTAAAACTGTACTACAAAGCTATAATAATCCAAACAGTATGGTGTTGACATAATAAAGCACACTTAGGTCAATAGAACAGAATAGAGAGCCCAAAAGTAAACTCATATTTATATGTTCAATTAATCTACAACAAAGGAGGCAAGAATATATAATGGGAAAATGTTAGGCTCTTCAATAAGTGGTGTTGGGAAAACTGGACAACTACATGCAAAAAAATGAAACTATACCACTTTTTTACACCTATACAAAAATAAACACAAAATAGATTAAAGACTTAAATGTAAGACATGAAACCATAAAACTCCTAGAAGAAAACATAGGCAGTATGCTTTTTGACATCTTGTGACTAGTTGTGTGACATTTTTACTAAAACTTTGGAAACAATATTTCAAAAATGTCAGGAGTAAAATGTATAATTTCAAAATATATATTTCTTTAGGCACAGTATTTTACTATTTTTATAAAGTAATGCATGCAGAGTACAGAGTAACATTATAATGGCATACAAGTCTAGTCTCTCCATCTAAATCCCTTTTTGAGTCCCATGTTTTAGAAGTTTTTGTTTCAGTTTTTAGATCTTCTGGTGGTATTACCATAAGTCTAAAGGATATATAAATACCTATATTTCTTGGTGTATCGGTTGGGGTTCCTGAGAGGAAACAATAGACTGGATGGATAGAAAGATAGATAGATGGAGCTTTATTGTAAGGAATTAGCTCACATGATTATGGAGGTTGACAAGTCCCAAGATCTGCAGGGTGAGTCAACAAGTGATGGTTTAGTTTCAGTCTAAAGGTTGGCAGGGGGACTTCTCTGGTGGTCCAGTGGCAAAGAATCCACCTTACAATGCAAGGGACGTGGGTTCGATCCTTGGTCAGGGAACTAAGATCCCACATGCTGCAGGGCAACTAAGCATGCGTGCCACAACTACTGAGCTCGCGTGCCTCAGCTAGAGAGCCTGTGTGCCACAAACTAAAGAGCCCACGCACTTTGGAGCCTGCACACCACAGCTACAGAGCCCACGCACCCTGGAGCCTGCATGCCACAACCAGAAAGGAGAAAACCCGCACGCCACAACTAGAGGGAAGCCTGTGCGCCGCAACGAAAGATCCCACATGCCTCAACGAAGATCCCGCGTGCCGCATCTAAGATCCGATGCAGCCAAAAATAAATAAATAAAGGCAGGCACAAGACCAGGATCAGCTGATGTCTCAGTTGGAGTACAAGGCAAAAAGAAAAAAAAAAAAGCCAACGTCTTATTTCAAGCAGCCAGGCGGAAGTAATTCTCTCTTACTCAGGGAACAATCAGCCTTTTTGTTCTATTCAGGCCTTCAACTAATAGGATGAGGCGCACCTACATTAGAGAAGGCAATCTTCTTTACTCCATCTACCAATTTAGGTGTTAATCTCATCCCAAAACACCCTCACAGAAACACCCAGAAAAATGTTTGGACAAATATCTGAGCACTCCATGGACAGTCAAGCTGACACATAAAATTAGCCATACACTTGAATTATCAACTTTATCCATGTACTTTCTTTATGGATTGGGTATGGCACCAATTGCCTCTACTAAGAACTAGCTCCCATATACCACTCCTCTTTTTCTCCTCCCCACCCCCACTCCTCGTTATCTAGATGTATTGTTTATATTTTTAATTTTTAGTTTTTCCACTGACTAGTCCTATAAAGTTACACACTTAAATTTTTTTCTTGCTCTTTTAACCTTAGGTACTGTTTCTTAAACATCTTTCTAAGTACCATTAATCCTCTCTCTCCATCTCCTGACACCTGTCAGCTTTACCATCACATGCATATTGTCAAGGTTTACAACTTTACATCCCATTCTGTAAGCATAATTAAAATTTCAGTGCTTCATTTGTAAAAATTAGAACCTAAGAAACAGTATTTACTACATGATAATTATGTAATTACTATTAATTCTAAAACTAATTAATTGAATAGACCCCTAGAAAAAGGAAAATGCACTAAACCCCTGCTGTTATTAGAATATTATACACATCAAGATCAAATGAATTCTCTTTCCTTTTACTCCTCCAAGTGCTCAGAATCACTCACAGTTTTTATTTGCATCGTATCTGAGCCATGACCTTCTTGTATATTTCTTTCTTTTATTTTAATTTCAATTTGGTCTTCTCTTTTGCAATACATATTTCTATTCACTATATTATTAAGAACTTCCAGTTTTTAATCATATTATCCATAGAGCAAATTGTATCCTATTCTTCTAAAAGATAGTCTTAAAGGAGCCTTCTGACCTCCTCTTCTAATTTGGACTGATTGCTTTCTATAACTAAGTCTGTTACCCTGGGATTTCTTTTTATTATTCTCTTGAATAGTTTTTGTTTCCTGGCACATACTCTTCCTTTTTCCTGTTTTTTTTTTTTTTTTAAGTTTCCTGCTCCTGGAATAACACGCAAGTAGTTCCTCCCTTACCCACCCCTGAGAAAAGATTAGTGGTGGAAAGAGTATCTGAATCCTTCCAGATTGTAGAATGGAATTCTATGTGCAAAATCACTTTCCAACAGCACTCTCAGTACATTAGCTATTGAAGAGAAAGAAATCTGGTGTGAATCTGATTATCATTACTTTGTACATATTTTTTTAATTTCTGAAAGTTATAAGGAATTTTTATTGATCCCTGTTGAGAAATTTCACAGAAATATGCCTAAGTGTGTTCCTTAAAATATATTCAATTTGATTAATTTCAGTAGACACTTTCAAACTGAAGACACATGTCTTTCTTCAGATCCAAGATATGCTCTCATATTTCTTATTTTTATGTCTCTTTCTTCTTTTAGATGAATATTAGACTTTCTAGAGTAATACTTCTTGTCCCTTAAATCTGCCATCATATTTTCTATTTATTCTTTACTTTCTGAAAAATTCATTCATTTTATTTTTTAAGATTTTCTATTGAATTTTTTATTTTGGCAATCATATTTTTTTTAATTTCCAAGAAGATGTGTTAATCTCTAATGATCATTTTTCATAAAAGCTAGTTTTGCTTTATGGATGTACTGCCTTCACAGTTTTATCTAAGGATATAAATTACAATTCATGAAGTGTTCATTTGGTTGGTTGATTGGTTGTTGGTTGGTTTTCAGCTCCCTATATTACCTCTCTTTCTTTCTGTTTTCATTTTTCTGTTTTTTCATCTTGGTCATTCACTTTTGTGTTGTTTGCATTTCTTAAATATTTAGTGAAACAGGTATTGGTTCAAATTTTAAAATGAAAATTTTAAATTGGTTTAATAATAGGCAGATAGCCTAGGTTCCTTCTATTGATACTTTGGGGAAATTTATTTTTCCAAACATACTTCCCCCACCAGTGGAAAGTTGACTATATCCTCTAACTTGTGAGCTGTCAACTGGAGAATTCACCCCATGCTCTAAGATTTGGGAGCAGATGTATTGATGAGGGCTCACCAAAAATGTGAAAATAGAGAAGATTTTGCTCTGGTGACAGCAACTTCAACACTTGCAGCCCTGGCTCCACCAAGGCAGATCACTGGATCTCTTTTGAAAGCAGTCTTTTGGGGGAGTAAACTTTGTTTCTCTCAACCTCACACTTTGCTAAGCTAAAGCATATAATATTTGGCATCTGTGAGCCTCCTATTCATTTAGAGTATTTATGTTGTTATGATTCCAAATAAGTCTTTCTTTCTCTTTTAAAGGTTGCCCCTTCTTGGGATATACACACAAAGCCCACAAATTCTAACTGGTACCTGCACATACAATGACACAAAGGGCTTTAACAGTCAGTTCAAAAGAATGTAATATCGTAATCTCATTTCCCACTAACTTACACCTGCCAAGAATGCAATCCTTAACTTGTATGCTATGCAACTATTCAAAAGAATCCCAAGGCCTAAATCCTCAAAAACCCTTAGCAAGGTAAGCAATAAACACACATGTGTGTGTAAATACACACACACAAACAGGATGTAAAGGAGCTTGAAAAAGAATATAAAAACAAATTATGAAAAAATTATACAATCTAGTCCATAATTTTGTCTTATACCTAGAAAAATATCAAAAAATTGCTTACCCACTGACATGAAAACAGTAATTTGTTTAGTCACTTGATTAGTTTTCATTATTGTTGTGATCACTTTTGGCTATAATCTTCTCTCCATTCCACTTAATTTACCTGTCATTATAGATATTGCTGTTGAGATACAAAGCTGGCTAAAATCAGCAAGAGTTTCAAGCATTTTTATTATGAAACCTGACAAATTGACACTATCCATCTTGCCAGAGAACTACTCAGTATTACTAAAATGAGCAGGTGCAGCTTGACCGCAGGAGCAGCAAGGACAAGCGCTATCCGCAATGTGCATGGGCCTGCCGTGGGACTCCTTTGAAGACGACTTTGGAAGTCACCTGACATTTCCCTAATAGCCCTCAGCAAACTTTCCAGGACAGCCTGTCACAATCTGCCTCAGTCTTAGCATATAAGAAGTACAAAGGAAATGATACTGCAAGGATGGATTTTTCCTATCTGGTGCTTGAAAGATGAGGCATAAAACAATTTTTCTCAGCCCGGAAAGTTTGTGTATTTATACTGAAAAGCTCTAGGTCAAAACGAAGTATTTGTTAACTGGGAAAAAAAAAAAAGAGTAAAGGAAAGAAGAGTAACGAATAAAACAATTCCATGCTATACACAATAAACTTCTTCAAATCTGAGTCAATCATAATCGGTTCTATTCATTCATAAGACATTTATTTAACACCTATTATTTTTTTAACCCTTTTATTGGAGTATAATTGCTTTAAAATGGTGTGTTAGTTTCTGCTTTATAGCAAAGTGAATCAGCCATACATACACATATATCCCCATATCTCCTCCTTCTTGCGTCCCTCGCCCATCCTCCCTATCCCACCCCTCTAGGTGGTCACAAAGCACCGAGCTGATCTCCCTGTGCTATGTGGCTGCTTCCCACTAGCTATCTATTTTACATTTGTTAGTATATATAAGTCCATGCCACTCTCTCACTTTGTCCCAGCTTACCCTTCCCCCTCCCCGTGTCCTCAAGTCCATTCTCTACATCTGCGTCTTTTTTCCTGTCCTGCCCCTAGGTTCTTCAGAACTTTTTTTTTTTTTTTTTTAGATTCCATATATATGTGTTAGCATACGGTATTTATTTTTCTCTTTCTGACTTACTTCACTCTGTATGACAGACTCTAGGTCCATCCACCTCACTACAAATAACTCAATTTCGTTTCTTTTTATGGCTGAGTAATATTCCATTGTATATATGTGCCACATCTTCTTTATCCATTCATCTGTTGATGGACACTTAGGTTGCTTCCATGTCCTGGCTACTGTAAATAGAGCTGTAATGAACATTGTGGTACATGACTCTTTTTGAATTATGGTTTTCTCAGAGTATATGCCCAGTAGTGGGATTGCTGGGTCGTATGGTAGTTCTATTTTTAGTTTTTTAAGGAACCTCCATACTGTTTTCCACAGTGGCTGTATCAGTTTACATTCCCACCAACAGTGCAAGAGGGTTCTGTTTTCTCCACATCCTCTCCATCATTTATTTTTTGTAGATTTTTTGATGATGACCATTCTGACTGGTGTGAGGTGATACCTCATTGTAGTTTTGATTTGCATTTGTCTAATGATTAGTGATGTTGAGCATCCTTTCATGTGTTTGTTGGCAATCTGTATATCTTCTTTGAAGAGATGTCTATTTAAGCCTTCTGCCCATTTTTGGATTGGGTTGTTTGTTTCTTTGATATTAAGCTGCATGAGCTGCTTGTAAATTTTGGAGATTAATCCTTTGTCTGTTGCTTCATTTGCAAATATTTTCTCCCATTCTGAGGGTTGTCTTTTGGTCTTGTTTATGGTTTCCTCTGCTGTGCAAAAGCTTTTAAGCTCATTAGGTTCCATTTGTTCATTTTTGTTTTTATTTCCATCTCTCTAGGAGGTGGGTCAAAAAGGATCTTGCTGTGATTTATGTCATAGAGTGTTCTGCCTATGTTTTCCTCTAAGAGTTTGATAGTGTCCTGCCTTACATTTAGGTCTTTAATCCATTTTGAGCTTATTTTTGTGTATGGTGTTAGGGAGTGTTCTAATTTCATTCTTTTACATGTAGCTGTCCAGTTTTCCCAGGACCACTTATTTAAGAGGCTGTCTTTTCTCCATTGTATATTCTTGCCTCCTTTATCAAAACTAAGGTGACCATATGTGCGTGGGTTTATCTGTGGGCTTTCAATCCTGTTCCATTAATCTATATTTCTGTTTTTGTGCCAGTACCATAATGTATTGATTACTGTAGCTTTGTAGTATAGACTGAAGTCTGGGAGCCTAATTCTTCCAGCTTCATTTTCTTTTCTCAAGATTGCTTTGGCTATTCAGGGTCTTTTGTGTTTCCATACAAATTTTGAAATTTTTTGTTCTAGTTCTGTATTTAACAGATTATTTGCAAAGCACTAAGGAGGATACTTTGGAAAATAAAGGTATTTAATATACTGTCCCTATCTTCAAAGAATTTATAATAAATAAGAGTTATTTAAAAAGACATTACTATCCATAAATAGGGATTGAATATGATAAATATCAGGTACATGAAAAGTGCAACATATAAAGATTGCTTATTCCCAAACCTTTGGTATAGAATTCCTACTTGAATGGGAATAATGGGATTAAAGAAGTAGATGAGGCCTGGAGAGAGGAAAAGTCTAGTTCTATTGAGGAGTAATTAGTAGAAGGAGAGGAAAGGTAAACCTCTGGGAGAAAATTAGGTAGCCCAAGGACAAGAAAAAACAACTAACAGTATTAAAGATTCAGCTAAA
This sequence comes from Balaenoptera borealis, assembly GCF_965194805.1. Classification (NCBI taxonomy): domain Eukaryota; kingdom Metazoa; phylum Chordata; class Mammalia; order Artiodactyla; family Balaenopteridae; genus Balaenoptera; species Balaenoptera borealis. The sequence continues at coordinate 50,021,766 of NC_138861.1, forward strand.
TGCTAGGGATTATGTGCATTACTCCTTTAGACAGAAATTGTAACTGATGAAGTCAATAGAGGTTCAATAATAGAAAGCACTTGCTATTATTAATTACTGACCCAGTAGTTTGGTCTAAATGGGAATAGAAAGAGCAGGGGGGAAAAGATAGTCTCACTTAAGGTGAGACCAGAAAGAAACCTAGGGAGCTGTTGAAAGAATAGTTGATAGGGCACCAAGGGAGCAACAGATGAAATTAGACGTGGACAGAGAAACCTCTAGACAATACGCTGGCAGTCATCACAGAATAATGTCTTGGAAGTGCATGGCCTCTCCACCCTTAAGCAAAGGGTGGTCTATTTTTATTTCTACTTCAGGATAAAGGCTCTAAAAGTATTCCTCTGTTACCCTTTAATTTGTTGGAAGAAGAGAAAAGAGTCTGCAGGCAACTTAGGGGACATTCAGAATAGCTAGGATGGGGATAGTCTGGGGAGAAGATAAGCCTGACTGTGAGAGTACAGAGAAAGGAAAATTTACTTCCAATTGTTAGGATCAGTGAAGGCTGTGGGTTCAGGGGGCATATGAGCTGGGCTTCAAATCCTGAGCTGGATTTCAGCAGACAGGGAGAAAACTGGCAGCAGGTAAGCATAGGGCATATTTAGGGAATAATGAGGCGTCTGGTTTGACTTCTGCAGAGACTATATTTGGGAGCTTTGTATGATTGTGTCCATTTTGCAAAAGTGCAAACTGAATCTCAGAAAGACTTGGTAACTTGCCCCAGGTTATCCACCTAGTGAGGACTCAGCTCAAAAACAAAACCAAGGAAAGAAACAAATCAAGGAAAAGAGTTTGAAATTTTTGCAACCATCCAAGAAAGAGATCATCAAGGAGGGCTTGAATTAATACTACAGAGATGCAAATATGAAAGGTTTGTCTGGGAGACTTGGCAGAGGTAAAATGGATAGGTCTTGATGACTTATTAAATGAAGGAATTAAGAAGGGAAGCAAAGGAAGATATAGGAAAAATAATAACTAAACAAGACCAGCATTATCAAATAATACTGTACTGTGTGTTTATACACACACACAACACATGATTCTGCAAGTAAACATAACCTATAGATGCCAATTAATAAGGAAAAAGTGGAACCTAGTCTTTATAGAAAGACTCTTTAGTCTATGGATACAGTTTTACCATGTATTGTCTCTGGAAATAAATACATATATTGAAAGTCTTACTCTGTAACATACATGGAAGTTCTACCCCCACCACTAACAATATTGTTAACCAAATTCCCACCAACCTAAGCAGTATAATATATACTGACAAATAAGAAATTGTTTCTTAAAGAAATCTACAGACTAACAGTTTCCTTCTGTGGTTTTATTTGTGCTTGCTTCCATAAAATGGAAGGTAAATGAAATAGACTATTACAGCTATGATCTTAGTCAATGTAGTCTGGTGGACTGGACAGGGTCATAAAAGGAGGATGACAACCACCATCTACTTGTCATGTAAATTCAATACCAAAGAGGTTTGTGAGCTTGAACTTTTGGAGAGCTACGAGATACACATAAAATATTTGTGAAATGAACTAACAAACAAATTAGCAACTGAAGAACTTTGACCAAATGGTCATTGACATATCCAAATGTACCAGGTTTTATGGCAGTTATCTGAAACTCCAAACTGAGAACACGGTAACAATACACACATACGTATGAAGCGAAGATGATGTTTATCCATATAGTTATCTGTGTTTTATAAGCAGAGTAGCAACTATTAAAATGTTATGATTTGCTGGATCCTGGAAAGTCAAATGATTCAAACAGCTCCCCTACTGGCCTGATAACCACGAATAAATTTCTTCCTTAAGTGCTGTTTTGTTTATTTGTATTCTATTTAATGACAAACTCATTTAAAGAAACAATTTAAATAAAGTGATTGTTATTGTGCTAGAAGTCCTGAAGGAAATAATCAAGGCACTGTGAATAGGGTGTAGAAACGCTTTAGTTGTAATATTGATAGCATGCGACTATCTCTCTGAAAGAAAAGCTTCTGCTCCAGGATCTAAAAAATAAGATGGTGGCTGCCATACAATAGGATGAGGGGAAAGCATCCTAGGCAAAAGGAACATCAGGCTTAACATTTGGAGGAACAAAAGAAGGCCTTGAACACAGAGTGTTTAGAGTAGGTCATGGAGCCAAGAATGGAAAAATAGCTCTGGAACATATCATGGAGGGCCTACATGGCCAACTATTACTCGTTTTGCCTTTTGCCTGGCTTGAACTTCAACACACAGCCATGTCTTTAGGTCATAACATTTCCCCAAGTCTTTTTGCTTGCTTTCAGACTCTTGCTGTTGACGCCAATACATCTTCTCAACCTCTGAATCTTACCAGATCTCCCAGTATGAGCCAACACGTCATACCTGTGCTGACTTACTTAAGGTCAACTCAGTATCAGCATCTCCCTCTTTTAAATTTTTCTGATTGCAGTGGGATAAGTTTCCCAGAATCCTCTTCCTTCTATGTTTCCCAATTAGACCTTGTCACTCACTGAAACTTGGAGAAAAGAGAGACCATTATTCTTCAAAGGCAGATTTGGCCAGATGTTGTGATTCACATGCGGGTTCCTGGTGAACTCTTGAGATGTATTCACATTCGTGCTTCATGCCAAGATTGTCAGTGGCAGCTTCCCTGACTTTGCTCCCCTGCTCTTCCAACAGTTGTAGGATCCTCAGGTTCCTTATCCTAAAACCCTTCAAATCTGGGCCATAGAGAGTGGCTTTTATATTTGACACCAGAAAACAGAACTTCAAAAGATAGGAATGTGGAATCAGATCTATAGGCTGATTAGATTTGAAGGAAGTAATAACTGCCAGTAGGAAGTAACTCACTGCCAGTAAAAAATGGAATAATGACAGTTCATGGCATGCAGTGGCAAAAGTCACTGCACATATCAAGTCTCACTGCATGGAATCAAGTGCTTTAAAATGTCAGCATTTTGGGAAAACAAATATATTGATATGAGCCCCTAAATAAATAATTCTGGAATCAATGTTTTAGCTTGAGTGGCTAGAAGTGTTTCTACCAGTTCACGTAGTTTACTAGAATATAGACTCAACATTGGCCTACATTAAATGAAATTAAGGTACTAAAACTTCTTTGTATAGTATAGAGGAAGAAATCCAGTGGCTTAGGGGATCTTGCAGGGAATTTATTACCTATGACCTCACCAACATCTAAATATGGGAGGATCTAAGGGATATCTCCTTCACTAAGGTGTTGATTGATCCAGTTAAGCCATCCCTTTCTTCTCAAACTCTACTCTTTTGACCACTATGACACTATATTCTCCTGATAATTCCTTCACAGTATTCCATGCTTATTCCTCTTCCTCCCCTGAGTCATAATAATGGTGTTCCCCAGGGTCTATTTTGGTTCTTTTTTTTTTCTCATTCTATACCTACAGTGTCCTCTACAAACCATGCACTACTGATTCCCAAACAATGTCTCTGCCTCATATGTCTCTCCTAATTCCAGACCCATGTATACTTTTGCTGCTAAATTTATCTAGCTCAGTGGTTCTCAAATATTTTCATCCCAGGAACTGAACCCTTTACACTCTCAAAAATTATTAAGAATCCCAAAGAGCTATTGTTTACGTGTGTTGTAGCTATAGACATTTACCATATTAAAGATTAAAAAATGAGAAAATTTTATGAAATATGTATTATTTTAAAATATTAATTTATTTTACTAAATATTAAATAAAATATCAATTCATTTGAAAATAGTAATAATAAATCTATTGTATGCTAGCATAAATAGTGTTTTCATTTTTTAAAACTATATTTCTCAGAATAAAAATAGTGATAAGAGTGGCACTGTTTTACTTTTTTGTACATTCTTTAATGTCTGGCTTAATAGAAGACAGCTGTATTCTCATATCTGCTTCATTCAATTTGCTGCAATATATTTGGTTGTTTTGGTTAAAGTACGTGAAGAAATTCAGCCTCGCACAGATTAGTTGGAAAAGGGAAGAGCATTTAAACTGTTATCTCAGATAATTGTGAATATTCTTCTCCAATACTACACCAAAACTCAACAAGTAGTAGGTTCTTAAAGATAAACTGCAATCTGAAATCTGAAATCATACTAATAAATTTTCATAATTTTAATTTTCATTAAAATCCATTGGCCTGAGAATGTAGAAAGCTGGAGAGAAAGCCACTCTCATCTTAACAATGAGACACTAAGATAAGTACAATATCAGAACTTTTTTTGATCCCATTATACAGCTAAGTTCACAGGCAACAAAGTAACCTGAATTCTAAGTAGAAACTAGTTTCTCTAAAACAGAATACACAAAGTGTCTTATCTGTGGCAGAGCATAGCAAGAAGTGGCCACTAAATAAATGGATAAGAAGAAATCAACTATAATTTTAATTAATTATTAAGGGTCAAGTGTGGACTGGCATATCAGTCTGAAATAGCTGGAGGCCTCAGACACAAGGGGAGTTTGCACTCACTTGCAAGTTCTTTTTCTCAGACTCCCTTTAAGTGCTCACCTGAAATAATGGGGCAAGGCAGGAAACCAAAAAGAACAAACCTCAATGGTGCCGGACTGCTGGGGGTGTCAGCTGCTGCTGGGGGGAAACACATGAATTCTTGTTTGTTTCAGCAGACTCTTCTTTCATAAGAAGCAAAAACCTTAAGCTTCTGGAGATGGGGCGGCAATCACTGTAGCTCCCAGAGCACAGGCAATGATCCATTGCATCTAGGGGATGGGTAAAAGAAAAAGCTCTCTCCCTTGGAGAAGGGCAAGAACCCACTCTGGTTCCAGGAACCAGGTACCGTAGGTTTGATATTGCTGGGATTAGGAGAGAAACTCCTATGCATGACAAGCCACAGATACAAGACCGAATTTAGCTGTTTCGGGGAGGAGAGGCAGGAATGCTAAGAATGCCCCATGTCTGAGATCTAGGTATACAATCCCTTCATAAGATCGAGGCTGGATTAGAACAACAAATAACTCATCGCCACCACTATAAGCCTAGCATGGAGTAACCAGCAAGAGCGTGGAGAGACCCCTTCTGTGGTGCGTGCAGAGACATCTGAAAGCTGAAGGGAGAGCACAAACACAGAAAAATCTGCTGGCACCCCAGACCCCACACTAAGCTGAAGGCAAAAGCAGCCCAATACCAGAGAAATTTGATGACTGTGGTGCACTGACGATAATAACAACAACGGCAAACACCAAATCCAGATCAACTCCTTACTAAATTGAGTCAAGTCCCCAGGGTCCTGGGGAAAAAAAATGACATGCTTATCTTCTGGCAAAAATACTGTTTATCTCAGTCTCTACTGTTCTATACATAATGTCCAGCAATTAATACAAAAAAAAAAAATCATCAGGCACACAAAAAGAGAAAACAAAGAATTGTTTTCAAAAGATAAAAGAAAAATCATTCATTTTCAAAACTTAAAATAATTAACAGAAACAGAATCTGATGACCCAGAGAGTGGAACTATCAGACTTTAAAATAACTGTGGTAAACATGTTAAAACATCTAGTGAAAAGGTAACCAGCATGCATGAATATATGAACTTCAGCAGAGAGATGAAAACTATAAGAAAGAATCAAATGGAAATATTTAAATTTATTAAAAAACACAATATTAGAAATAAAGAATTCCATTGAAAGGCTCATCAGTAAACTTGACAGAGCTAATGAACTGAAAATCTGAAACTGAAAGTCTATCAGTCTTTCTTGTATAATTTTGTAACACTCTTGATTGGTCTTTTTAAAATATTGGTTCACTTAGTTACACAGAACTTCCAAATGTTGGCACATTTCATCACACAATATTTTTTTAAACTATGGTTTTAATGTTACTACCAATCTCATTAGAAAAGCCACCATGGTGATGAATACCAGTTTTCCCAAACTCTCATTTTTGTTTGAAAGCTCAAATTTTATCATTAGCAACAAATACTACCAGTTATTTTTCTTGAAATGACAGCTCACTTCATTCATTTTCAAGAATATAACTGCCAAAGAGTGAATTTTGAATAACTAATATTTTTCTGTCAGTTTTATTTTTAAGTAAAAATATTTCTTTAAAAAAAAATGGCAATTCAAACACAAGTGATTCTTCCCCAGACACACTTTGTAATTCAATATGCATATTTCCTCATTTTGCTAAATGGAATATTAAAAGATGTGCACCAAAGGGTAAAAATTAAATTAAACCAATAGTTTTTAGAGTTTAATCAAGGACATTTGTAAATGAAACTGGGCATTTTTTAAGCTGCAAGTGCATGGCAATAAAGACTATAATGACAACAGTCCTACGATTTGTCACCAGTGCTTTAGTAAACACCCATTATTCATGCTATAGCACCAGCAATTTAAACCACAATAGCTTTTCACTAGCAGTGCAAATGTCAACACATTTTAAAAGGCAATAATATCTTAGTATTATTATGAAATACTAATGATTTTTACCTCATGGGCCCTATGAAAGGGTCTTAGAGACTCCAGGCATCAACAGACCATGTTTTGAAAATCACTAATCTATCTCAATTTTTCACAGCACCTTAAACTCAAATAGTACCTATCTTGATTGAAAACCCTTCCTCTAAAATTCAGTAACTCTCCTGCATTTCTCACTCTGAATGATTACACTACAATCCAGTTACTCATCAAAGTCTAGAAACAACATCAGAAATAGAAATAACACCAGAAATAATACTAGAAAATAATCTCTTTTGTCTTCCATTTTCTCCCACTAACACCCATATCCATCCTATCAACTTATCTCAGTGAAATTACTTGTACAGTTGACCCTTAAACACCATGGGTGTTAGGGGAACCAATCCTCCATGCAGTTGAAAATCTGGGTAAATCTTACAGTAGGTCCTCCCTGTCCTCAGTTCCTTCATATCTGCAGTTCCACATATACTAATTCAACCAACTGTGGATCATGTAGTATTGTAGCATTTACTATTGAAAATAACCCATATATAAATGGACTCACACAGTTCAAACCCATGTTGCTCAAGAGTCAACTGTATCTATTTCATCTGTCATCCCACTCTACTTTCTCCACTTTTATTGTCATAATATAGTTCCCTATAATTTCTTCTCCATAACTACAGCATAGCTGTCTCGATGTGCTATAATATCTTGAAATACATGAATAATCTGAATCAAAGGAAGGTTGTATTTTATTCCTTCCTAAAATATATAGGTTAGATTTGATCATGCCATTGCCCAACTTAAACACTTTTTATTCTAATCTGTTGCTTACAGCAAAGGCTGAAGATTTTCCCAAACTGTGTTCCATGAAACATAGGTATCCTTCAACGTATTAATAAAGATTCCAGAAGCAAAGTTTTCATGGTTAAGTACGTTTTGGAAACTTTATATTAAACAAGATAAAATAAGTCTTTACTGCAGGATTTTCCTGAAACTTTAATGTGCCACTATGTACTGTGAACTCCTGAGAGAAGGATGTATGCAGGATTTTCCAAACTTTGTTTGTTTATAGTCTTTTGGGGAAAAGTTTTAGTCTACCAAACACCCGTATTGAGTGAAACACTGTCTTTCACAATAAAATGGCAACTATTTAGCACTGTCTTTAAAAGCCTCTTTACCTTGCAAATGGGACTTAGTCTACCTTTCCTGCCTTAACTCCCACCACCAGCCCCAGCATAACTACACTCCAGCCACACTAGGCTACTAGCTCATTTCTAAACATACTCTCCTAAACATTTCTCACCTCCATTCTACCTACTATGCCTGTTTTTTCTCTCTGCCAACCAAACCCTACTCATCTTCCCAGGTTACAGTCATCACCCCCTCAAAACCATTCAAGCCAAATGAATCCCTCAGTCTTTTGTGCTCTTAGAGCATCTTTGTGCACCAGTGTACACATAGATGAGATGAACTGTGTGTTTCCCTCAGGCCAGGAGTGCCCTGCAGACAAGGGTTGTATCTATTACATTTTATATTCATTTAAGAATCTACAATATACAGCATAGTAAGCATTCAATTTATTATTATAGAAGTTACATTAAGTGTAACATAGTCTTCAAAGAATTTATTATATTTCTTGGAAAATCAGCAATCTATGTTTTTTATATGTTAACAATTACCTAAAACATTTGATGAATTACAAATTACTTATTACCTAATTATGGTGAGTAACAGAGTTTGGTATATAGCATGCAGAAAGATGTTTAGCATGTTCACTAATAATTTACTCTAAAAAAAAAAAAAAGACACGATCAAACTGAAATTAATCCATTTATAAACTGACAAATAAATTGAATCTATAGGAGGAACATGGCTAATTTTACAATTACCACCCAATTTATCTGTAGACAGTAACAGCTTTGGATCATGATCCATATTAGTAATGAATAAGAAGGGGACCCTACAACCCTACAACCATACAAAACAATGCCCTCTTTATAAATTAATAATCTGAGCTTTTATTTTCTAGGACTTAAAAAATCACTTAAAAAAAATCACTTAAAAAAAAACACCTAGCAACATATGAGTGCTAGATGTTTCAACTATGTCTTTCTCCTCTACTCTCAAAAAGGATTTCAGAAAACTATTTTCTAACTCTATAGGCTGTACCATATAAGATGTTTAAAGGAAAGCATTTAACACTGCTCCTCTACCCCAAAATCTCCTCCCCTGCCACATACATTTGCTCTTTGATCTTTCCAGGCCATTATCTGAGTTAAAGCAAAAGAAAAACTTGTGGAGATAAACAGTTTAAAGGTAGTGAATGCGGACAGACATCTTTAAGAAAAAAATTTAACTTGCATTTCAGAAGTCTACAGGCAAAGTAAGCCCCACAAAATATGAAGACTCCTTTCCTCCCTCCCCCTTCCCTCCACTTCCCTCCATCTTCCTCTTCCCCTTCCTGAACTTTTCAGTCTAAAAGGCTTTGAGATCGGGCAGAGCAATGTAGGTAGCCACGCTGAGGAAGAGCTGGATGTAGGCTGCCAGAGCTCAAGCTCTAAAGTGAATTGAGTGTTCATTAGAAAGTCTGTAGTCATTTTAGCCTGTGAATGCTTTTAGGGGGAGGGGAGAAGGGAGGCAGATAATCCATAATCACTTAGGTTGGAAGGTAAGACATGGAGGGCCTTGGCTTTGGCTGACACCAAAGTATCAGAGGAAAAGGAGAGGTGTTTTGTTTAAAAGAAAAAAAAAAGAAAGAAATTGGCTTTTTGGTTAGTTGTTTCTCTTGCTTGCTTGCTTGCTTACTCCTGAAAGGAAGTTGCAGAAAGGAGAGAAGCTAAGAGAAGAAAGAAGAGGAGAATAGGGCAAGCGAGGCTGGGATAGACAGAATTTCTTCACAGCAGCAAGGCCAAGGGTGAAGATTTTTTAATGGTAATACCTATGCTGACAAAGTCATCTGTGTCACAGTAATATAAACCCTTTCCTGACTCCTCCATGAAATCTTCCATAAATTCTATTTACTAATCAGTTTTGTGTGGGTGATTTTGGGTAAAAGTCAAAGAGATGCAAATTTCATGTGTAGGTCAATATGAGATAACATGTTATAAGAATCAGGAGGAAGTAAAAAGCCATTGCAATAGATGAAAATTCACATAAATCTAGGCGTGGGGTTTTGTATTTTCACAAGCCATGATTTTAGCAAGCTTTGAATCCAGGTATACATACTTGGTCTTGAATCCCAACTTGACCACTTATTGGCTGTAACCTTGAGTTAGTTAGTTAATTCCTAGCTCCATTTTCTTATCTGTAGCATAAACATAATGACAGTGTCCCCATTATATGCCTGTCCCGTAATAAGCACCCATTAACTGTTAGTTTTATAAACTTTACATTGCTTAGCAAATGGATTTGCCAAGAACTAGGGGTCTTGAGGAGCTAGTGCTACAAAGTAAAAAATACAAACACTTCATTAAAGAAGAATTTTTAAAACCAACACGAAACTTCTTTGAAAACCAAGCCTCTCTTGTGCTGTAAGGCAGTCCCATTGTGACTCTCAGTGCCTCAGGGAAGGCACTGTGATGTTCCAAGGATTTCTTCCTCTTGACCCCTGCTGCATAGCTGCTTGAGCATTTACAGAGATTACAGGAGGATACATAAGAGGGAAAGGTTAATTTGTCCAAGACTGATTGGGACAGGCTGGCCGCTCAGAGAGGAAGTTCTAGAGCACCAAGAAACATCTGAGCCAGGTGCTAAAGGTCATCCCCACAGAATGCTGAGTCGGTGGATCAGGCCCATGGGCCACCAAAGCATAGAGCTGCCACCCCTAGGCTAGGGTCTCAACCCCTGATGAGGCCTAGGGAAAGATTGATGTTCTCCCAACCTGGTGTTGAGATAAAAAAAAAATGGGGCCAGGCACCAAATTTCTACCACATGATCCTTACTTGTACCCCTGAGTTTGCCAGGGCAGGAGCTGGTTTTCGCCAAGCAGACAGTTGATAAACTCACAACCAGGTTCCCTCTCCTGGAATCTGATGTCTGGTGCTGCCAGATCAATCGGTTGCCCCAAAGTGCAAGGGGAACAGGGGTACCCACTCCTGCTACTATTCCTATCTCTATGAGCTTTTATCAGTAAATTCTGTTCCACAAAATCTGAGATGTGTGCGCTACTTGGACATTCATCATTGCTTTTTTATTAGAGCTCAAGGGACTTCTTTAGTCTTTGGACAACATTTTTATTTTCTGTGATATTAGCTCTACTGTTAATTGAGCATTCCGTCTGATGCTCATAAAAAGAAGGCAAGCCTAACCCAATGAGAGAAAGTATGAAGTTGGCTGCTGACAGCTTACTGGACAGTTTTGCCTAGGAGACTGTCTGATGGGATTAAATTCAGAAGTAAAAGTAAATGCCACTTTCCTGTTACTAGCCTTGAGCTTTTGTTTTCACTGAACCATTTCCACCTCCTGCATGGCTTCTTTCAATTGTCTTGTCCAAAGACGTGAGCATTACTTTAATTAGCTCCTTTTTAATAATATTTCCTATTTCTTCTTATTAAGATTTCCTATCTTAGCAGTGCACAGCTAATCTTTCCTTCTCATAATGTTGCTAAGAAGAAGAGCTGGAAAGTTTTACAAGTTTATTTATAAATGTTAACAACAACCAAAAAAAAAAAAAACCTGCCAAATAAAGGCAATAGCTACTTCTACACAGTATTTGTAAGGGTTCTAGATTATACCCAATTTATGGACATGACAAGAATTTCCCACCCATAAGAAAGTAATAATTGGAAACAGATTGCACATCTTTATGAACATAAAGAGTCGTTAGAGGGATATACAAGAAAAGTAAGATAGCACTGACTAAGATCTGAGGGCATCTATGCAAATTAAAAGGGGCTGGGGAGAGGCAGAAATAATGGGCTATTTAAGCAAAACTCGTAAATTCATACTTCTGTTGTACCAAGAAAATAGCTTCTCTTGTCCGCATGGTATCAAGTGTTATACACTTAGGCTGGAAGTATAAGGTTCTTAAATAAACACTCTCAGATGTCTTGAATTTGGATTCTTCCATGTATTCTTAATACCCAGAGCCCTGGATAAATCACTGTGGAGGGCTGGTAGGGCCAATGTGAGTATTATGGCACGCCTGTCACCCTGTCGTTTTGCTTCTTTAGGGTCAGATTCAGTCCCTGGTCAATAATAGGCTTACAAGTTTATACCAAATAGACCTAATATGTGCAGATAATTCTGAAAATTCAATGTGATTTCCAAAGGTCTCTGAGCACCAGGACCAATTCAGGAGTAGCCCAAGGAAGGTCTGCCCCAGCATAGGTTGAAAAACTAACCTGAAATGGATCTTTATGAAAACCCTAGAAAAAAATCTTTAAAATATTCAATGGAGATAATTTGAAATACTTTTAGATGTTCCTAAAGTAAATCAGATTTGATCCCAAGGCTTACAGGAAAAGGATCTAGTGTGTTATCTTATGTCCTCTTTGGTGCCATAGCTTCACAAAGTATTCTAAAGACACCAGTCTTCATCCAACCTTTCTTCCTTCCACCCTCCCTCCTCCTCCCCCCAACTCATTCTCTCAAAACTCTATTGAGAGCTTACCACTTATGAAATAAGTGCACAAAGGTAATGTGGATGTACAAAATAACGTGCTAAAGGTTATTTGTTTTCAATATCTTGCATCAGATCATCTACCACAAGCCTCATAAATGTCAAGATTTCCCAAAAGTCTTGTTTCCTCATTGACACCAAAGCTTCAGTATCCACATATACACTGATGACTCCCAAATCCATATCTTTAGCTCAGAACCCTCTACTGGCTTCAGACACATATATTTAATTTTAGAGTGAATGTCTCCACTGTGGCTATGCCATTTGTCACTTTTACCTGAACACATCCAAAATAAAACATCATCTTTCCCCAAAAACCTGTTTTTTTTCTGCATTTCCTATCTTCTGGATTATAATCACCAATGCACTCACTCATCCAGGGATGCAGAATATAGACTAGAGACACCAATTTAAGGTCTCTTTAATCTGTCCTTTCTTTTCTACTCCTTAAAATCCTCATCTCTTTTCCCCTGGATATTGCAGTAGAGTCAGAATTAGATGGGCTTCCCTCAGTCTGCCCCGCTTCCTCTGCTCCTCCTAACTGCCGCCAGAATGATGTTTCTAAAATGTAAATATCATTTCTCTCCTCTGCTTAAAAATCCTTTTGTATATCCCCATAATTTTCACATTAGAGTTAAAATTCTTCGCTTGCACACAAACTCTTCATGACCAGGCACCTACCTAACTGTAACTCCTTCTATCTCTCCTTCACATGCTTCTTCCCCTTAGTCCACATCTATGGATTTAAAATGCTTTAAACATATATACTGTTTCAGACCCTCCTCCATTCAAATGCCTTTTTTTCTTTCTGTTTTCAAGCTAATTCTTACTTACCCTTTCAAAACTCAACTCAAAGGCAGCCTACTTCTGAAATCATAGCATTTATCCCACAAGACTATAATACAAGCACACCTTGCTTTACTGTACTTCATTATATTGCATTTCTCAGCTATTACAATTTTTTTTATAAATTGAAGGTTTCTGGCAACCCTGCATCTAGCAAGTTTATCAGCACCATTTTTCCAACAGTATGTGCTCACTTCGTGTCTCTTGGTCATATTTTGGTAATCCTCACAATATTTCAGACTTTTTCATTATAGTTATACTTGTTATGGTGACTTGTGATCAGTGATCTTTGATGTTACTATTGTAATTGTTTTGGAACACCACGAAGCCTGCCCATATAAGATGGAGAGCTTAATCAATAAATACTGTACTTGTCCTGATTGCTCCACTGACTAGCTGTTCCCTTAAGTCTCTCCCTCTCCTCAGGCCTCTCTATTTCCTGAGACACAACAATATTGAAATTAGGCCAATTGATAACCCTACAATGGCTTCTAAGTGTTCAAATGAAAGGCAGAGTCGCATGTCTGTCACTTTAAATCAAGAGCTAAAAATTATTAACCTTAGTGAGGAAGGCACGTCCAAAGCCAAGTTAGGCCAAACGCTAGATCTCTTGCACCAAAGAGTTAGCCAAATGTGAATGCAAAGGACATGTTCTTGAAAGAAATTTAAAATGCTACTTCAGTGAACACATGAACGATAAGAAAGCGAAACAGCCTTATTGCTGATACGAAGAAAGTTTTAGTGGTCTAGATAGAAGATCAAACCAGCCTCAACGTGCCTGTAAGCCAACGCCTAATCCAGAACAAGGCCCTAACTCTCTTCAATTCTATGAAGGCTGAGAGATGTGAGGAAGCTACAGAAGAAAAGTTTGAAAGTAGCAGAGATTGGTTTATGAGGTTTAAGGGAAGAAGGAGCCTACATAACATAAAAGTGCAAGATGAAGCAACAAGACAACACTGATGTAGAAGCTGCAGCAAGTTTTCCAGAAGATACAGCTAAAATAATGAATAAAGGTTGTTACACTAAACAATAGATTTTCAATGCAGACAACACAGTTTCCTATTGGAGAAAGATGCCATTTAGGACTTTCATAGCTATAGAGGAGAAGTTAATGCCTGACAAAAGCTTCAGAGGACAGGCTGACTCTCTTGGTAGGGGCTAATGCAACTGGTGACTTTCAGTTGAAGCCAATGCTCATTTACCATTCTGAAAATCCTATGGCCCTTAAGAATTATGCTAAATCTACCTGTGCTTTATAAATGGAACAACAAAGCCTGGATGACAGCACATTTGTTTACAACATGGTTTACTGAATAGTTTATGCTCTCTGTTGAGACCTACTGCTCAGAAAAAAAAAAAAAGAGATTCCTTTCAAAATATTACTGCTTATGGACAATGCACCTAGTCAAACAAGAGCTCCAATGAAGATGTACAATGTGATTCATGTTTTCATGCCTGCTAACACAACATCCATTCTGCACCCCATGGATCAAGGAATAATTTCCACTTTCAAGTCTTATTATTTAAGAAACACATTTCATGAATGTGATTCCCTTGGGAATCTTGTTAAAATGCACGTTCTGAATCAGTAGATCTGGGGTGGGGCATGACATTTTGCATTTCTACCAACAGCAGATGTTGCTGCTGTACTTTATCGGCAAGACCTTTGAGCTGCAAGACCTAGATACAACCAGATTATCTACTCTTAAATCCTTCTAAGTAGTACATTTGAAGTCACAACAAAAAACAAGAGCAGAACTTCAAGGAATTATATGTTGCATATTGGACACTTCTAAATGACAATGACAGAGAGGAGAATTATAATTTAGTCACTCATTATAACAAAATAAATATTTACTGTTTTTATATGGAAATCACCAAAGTATAAAAATAGATTATTCTTGTCTTCAATCAATTTTTTTATTGAAATAAAGAAACACATTTCATAAGGTTATAGCTGCCATAAATAGTGATTCCTCTGATGGATCTGGGCAAACTGAACTAAAAACCTCTAGAAAGGATTTACAATTCTTGACGCCATTAAGAACATTCATGATTCATGGAAAGAGGTCAAAATATCAACATTAACAGGAGTTTGGAAGAAGTTGATTATTACAAACTTCATGGATGACTCTGAGGGGTTCAAAACTTCAGTGGGGGAAGTAACTGCAGATATGGCGGAAATAGGAAGAGAACTAGAATTAGAAGTGGAGCCTGAAGACAGGAATTTACTGTTACCATCTCATGATAAAACTTTCATGGATGAGGGCTTCCCTGGTGGCGCAGTGGTTGGGAATCTGCCTGCCAATGCAGGGGACGCGGGTTCGAGCCCTGGTCTGGGAAGATCCCACATGCCGCGGAGCAACTCGGACCGTGAGCCACAATTACTGAGCCTGCGCGTCTGGAGCCTGTGC
Organism: Balaenoptera borealis; assembly: GCF_965194805.1. Classification (NCBI taxonomy): domain Eukaryota; kingdom Metazoa; phylum Chordata; class Mammalia; order Artiodactyla; family Balaenopteridae; genus Balaenoptera; species Balaenoptera borealis. The sequence continues at coordinate 50,037,112 of NC_138861.1, forward strand.
TCGGCAACGAGAGGCCACGATAGTGAGAGGCCCGCGCACCGCGATGAAGAGTGGCCCCCGCTTGCCACAACTAGAGAAAGTCCTCGCACAGAAACGAAGACCCAACAAAGCCATACATACATACATACATACATAAAAAGAATGTAAGCAGAGAAGAATAGCATTAAAAAAAATAATAATAAAAAAATTTAAAAAAAAAACTTTCATGGATGAGAAGTTGGCTTTTATGGAGGAATAAAGAAAGTGGTTTCTTGAGATGGAATCTACTCCTGGTGAAGATGCTGTGAAAGTTGTTAAAATAACAACAAAGGATTTAGAATATTACATAAACTTAGCTGACACAGCAGCAGCAGGGTTTGAGAGAATTGACTCCAATTTTGAAAGAAGTTCTACTGAGGGTAAAATGCCATCAAACAGCCTTGCGTGCTACAGAGAAATCCTTCATGAAAGAAGAGACAATCGATGTGGCAGACCTCCTTGCTGTCTTATTCAAGAGACTGCCTCAGCCACCCCACCTTCAGCAACCACCACCCTGATCAGTCAGCAGCATCAACACTGAGGCAAGAACTTTCACCAGCAAAAAGAATATGATTTGTTGAAGGCTCAGATGATGGTTAGCATGTTTTAGTAATACAGTATTTTTTAATTAAGGTATGTATTTTGTTTTTTAGACAAAATACTATTTCACACTTAACAGACTACAGTATAGTGTGAACATAACTTTTATAGGCACTAGGAAACCAAAATATTTGTGTGACTTGCTTTATTGCAATATTCACCTAATTGCAGTGGTCTGGAACCAAACTCACAATATCTCCAACATATGCCTGTAGCTGACTCACAAATCTGTCTCCCCCATTAGACTGTAAACTCCTTCAGGCCTCAACCATATCTGTCTCACTTATCTTACCAGTGTCTAGAACAGTGCCTGGAAAATGTATTCTTCAATACAGAGCTGGTGAATGAATTGTTGAAGGAAGGGATATAATGCATGTGCCACCTTTGGCAAATTCTTAGACTTTGCAAGGCATTCTCCACACCAGGCAAACATTCATGAAAAATGTATGTGACAGTTTAGGCCAAGTTTCTTTCTCCTAAGAAGATAACATTTAAGGGATATGAGAAGAATCTTTATGAAGATTTTAGAAAGGGTAGAGAAAGAAAGAAAAGTATTTTAATTTATACATATGAAGTCCAGAAATTTTAATATAATAGCTCAAATGGGGAAAGTGAGCACAAAAAAATAATAAGGCAGAATGTTTTTTAAAATAATCTTTATGTATATTCCTCCCCTCAGTCACAGAAACACAATATAACACTCAAGAGAATTAGAAGCTTCAAGGAGAAAAGTATGAAAAATGTAAATCACTACTTTATTAGATTAAAAAAACTGTTCCCTAGAGAAAACTCATCATCCCATGCATGATAAAATGGTGGAGTGGACGGAAGTTTCTGAGCTCTCAGAGCAAGCTTTAGAACTCACCAAGGAGCACTGGCCCTAACATTTACTTCCTAGTGATCAGTGGAACCTCTAGGACATCTTCAGAGAAACCATCAGCACAAGTACATTTTACAGTAGCAGAGCTGGTTCTCTATCTACCTTTATTTAGGTAGATAAAGCAGTATCAAGATTATAGTCACTACTTCAAGAGTGGTCCAGGCAACAGGTACCATCCACAATAGCAAAGTCATAGTATTCCCTTTCATTGAATACCTGATTATTTTAATTGATGTGTAACAATGTAAAGACAACGAAATTACTTTCATTTTAAAATATTCATTCACCAAATGGATAAAGGGATTGCATATGAATGAAGCCATTTCTATGTAAATTATAAGTGCATCATTTCAATCCAAAAACAGCATTTTAAGTTACCAAATAATAAACATTGAACAGAAAGAGAATACTGTTATGCTGAAGTCATTCTATATCCTAGAAGTTAATGATTATCCCCAGTGATCACTAGTAAGTTAAGTTCAAGAGTACTAAAATCCAACAGAGAAGTGAATTTCACTATAATTAGGTGGCAGGAACAGGAATCAATACTTCACATTGAATGTTAACCATACAGGGGTATATAGGAAGTCTGTACTTTCTGCTCAATTTTGCTTTGAACTTAAAGCTGGTCTAAAATATAAAGCTTATTTAAGAAAAGTTAACTATATATCAAGTTTTTATTTTATCAAGATGTTATTTTGTGGTGTGAATAAAATGTTGTTCAACAATGCAAACAAATCCATAGGATGGTTAAACTATTTATAATAATTCAATCCTATCTCTCCCATTTGGGGTCTTCAGATGCTTACATTCTACTTTAAGCTATAAAGGAACACAAAACCTTCCAAAACTGCCTCTTCTGAGAATATTTCCTATTGATAGATTAGTACACCTTCATTTCCAAACAAGCATGCCACAAAATCAACAAAACAAACAAATGGCTGGGCCACAGAGCCGGCACATACATAGATTTCTTCCAGGGCTGCTCACTATTAAAACATATGGCAACTCTGTATCAGAATAAAAAAGGGACACGTGGTCCACAGTGGTAAAGTTCCCCAAAGCCTTTCTCAGTGAATCCTGTTGTGGCATGAAAATCTCAGGTAATTTGCTAACCACCTTATGGGTAGACTCATACTGTTCCTCTTTGGTAGAGAGATGTGTATATATGCATATGTGTCTGTATATGTCTGTATGTGTGTGAGTGCGTGTCTGGAAGAAAGGGTATAAGTACCTACCACACAATCAAAATAAATTCACACTGGTGGGGAAACTTGAAGTATCTACTCTGGATCATTTTGTGGGACTTGGAATGTAATGGGTGACTATGAACTCTCCTGAGTGTTATCCTTTTCCAAGTAACTGAGACAAGGAGAAATAAACTGCTGGGGGAATCAGGGTAGGAATAGGTTCTGGTGTGAAATCAGTCCCTATGGTTAGGAGAGGAGGTTACTTCAAAGGTATTCAGAGAAAAGGCACTCTCACTTAGAAAGAACTTAATACACAGGAGCAATAGAGAAGGGTACCCTCTGAAAGACTGAATGGCTGTGATGGTCCTCTCTCGACTATGGAAAAGTCCTGTCTATAAAATAGTTTCCGTTGCCCACCATCTACACTGGAATTCAACATAGTTCCCCAAATCTTTGACTAAAATCTTATAAACTCACAGAGCTTTATGTGATGTTGATGTGGAGTATCAAGCGCTTGTCTTTCTAAGGGACCTTCACTGAGGCAGCAGCAACTGCTGAAGGGACTGTGCCTAGATGTGCCAGAATGGGACCAGTAGGGAAGGAAGAGGTGGCCGACCTAGGAATCGGAAGCAGCAAGGAAGGGCACCTGACACAAATGAGCAACAGTCTGCTGCCACTTCAGGTCACAGTGAGACCCTCCACTTACTCATCCTTTGGCTACAGGAAGTATTAAATACTGCAAAGCCAAGGTGCGATTTTCAGCTCAGATTCTGACAAGGAAGAGATTCTTTGACTGGAAAGAGAGCAAAATAAAGTCCTGCTGTTTGTCCCTGCCCTCCAAGGAGAGCACAGCTGGCTCTGAGAACACGGATATAAGACAGAGCATTGAGGTTAGAGAGAGAGCAGCAGGGCCAGGCAGGCCCACCAAAGCTACTCCTCTGAGAACAAGCAAAGCAGTCAGCCAGGATTTTCAGAGCAGATTAGAGAGAAATGTGGCATTTTGTGGAAATCAATAAGTAAAGATTTTGTATTTAAGGAGACCTGGAGTAAAACAAGGGACAAAGTAGTAGACAGTAAACCTGATACAAGCATACAGCCATGGTAGAGACTGTATTTTCCAGTTGCCACCAATCTCCTTTTTTGTATAGAATAGAACCCCAGTTTTAGCTAAAAGACAGCATTTCCTAGCCTCTGTTAGAGCAAGCAGTTGCCATGTGACTACTTCTGAAAAATAAGATGTAAACAGAAATGTTGAGTGGGACTCCAGGAAAGCCTGACTAAGGGTAGCTGCCTCCTTTGGAAGGAAATTCCCTGTTATCATTCCTTTTCTCCCACCTTCTTCCTGTGGTCTGTAACTGGGACACAATGACTAGAGCATCAAAAACCTTCTTAGACTACGAGGTGACCTTGAAGTTGGAGGCACATGCTAGACACACGGAGAAGCAGAAATTAAGAAAAAAGCCTGAGTCCCTAGTGACTATGGGAACATCAAATCTACCCTGTACTATCTACCTCTGGATTCATTTTCATTAAAAAAAATAAATAAACAACTATGTTATTTAAGTAACTGTTAGTTTAGGTGTTCTGTACTATTCAGCTACACCTAATCCTGAACTATATCACAACAATCCCAGCACAGAACCTGTATGACAGTAATGCCAGAAGTGAACACCATTGGAAATAGTTGAGGAAAAGAAGAGCACAGACCAGAAAAAAGATGTTAACTTGGGTATATATTGTTGTTGGTGAGAAATACCTAAATATAGAATTCAGAGGCATTGTAATTTATACATAAGATAAATGTATACAGTTTTTATTTCAGAACATTGGTTCAGTCATTCTCAACAAATCCTTTTGTCATCTTCATAAAGTTTAGAGATAAACTCCCCAGTATTTAAAGGAACTGGGACTCTGCCTGTCTAACACTATCAAGTGTGCAGTACCCATTACAAGAAAAACAGACCAGCAGCCTTCCTTACACTACACTGATGCTGACAGACTTATTCCTAAGTGTGATACAAGTTACTCAAGTGCCATAGGAAACAATACAACATATAAAGCATGATCTCTGCCCTTAACCTGCTTGCTTACGTTTCATAATGATATATTGGGCATATACTATTCAGGATCCTATATTAGACACAAGAGACAGAGAGGGTAATAAGACAGGTGCCCTGCCCTCAAGGAACTTACAGTTTAGAATGGGACAAAGAACAAGGAAACAGTGTCATAAAGGGAAGGGTCTTAGCTTTCACAGGAAGGAAATGGATTCAACCAGAAGAGTAGGAAAACACTTCCCATAAAGCATTAGAAAAGTGCACTTTAGAAAAATGTACTTTAGCTCTCCGGGTAAAGATAAGTAGAGGTACTGTGGAGAATACCCAGGCAGGGAAAGTCATATGTAAATGTGGGAAGATTTGAGAGAGCAAGGTACATTGAGGGTGTAACGGGTTCGTTGAATGTGCTGCTTTTGACGGAACACAAACAGGAAACTTTTATCGTTCTTGATCACTGAGTTTAATGCACTTCTTTGGATTTTTTCTCAAATGCCAGCCCCTTAATACCACCCTGGGCCAACCTGATAGCTTTCCAGTCACTTTCAGCTCTAAAAATAGTTTTAATTTCAGGTATTAAAAATTCCAGCGCCATATAAATCAAAACTTCTGTCTCATCTAAATGATATCCACACACTGACTGTGTCAACGTTTCTCTCTCTAACCCCAGCTTCTCCCTTGCAACTGCCTGCCGTGACATCTGCACTTGGATGTCTCAAAGCAGCCTGCTCCCAACCTGGTCCTCCTATAGCAGAGCCCTTCCCAGTTAAGGAGAGTTTCGTCCTTCAGTTGCTCACGCCAAAAATCACGCTAGTCTGCCTGTCTCTCATACCCCACATCCAATCCTCAGCAAATGTGGTTGCCTTGGTTGGTTAGCAAACATTTCTCATCTCTTCCACTCTTAACCCTCTCCCCCTCCCTATATGTCCTCTCACCTTTTCTACTTTTTTTTTTTTTCCTGTAGCGCATATTATCTTCTACACATTTAACTTATTTTTACTGTTTTAATTTGATCATTTCTCTTCCTCTATTAGGTTATAAGGTCCATAAAGACAAAGATCATTCTTTTTTTGTTCACTGTTGTATTCCCTGTGCCTAGAAAAGTGGCAGGTACACAATAAATTCTCAATAAATGTTTATTGAAGGAATGAGTTAAGCATACTTTCTCTCCTCTCCCCAGCTTAAGCCCCCCAGACCTGTGGTGGGTAGGGAGCTTGGTCCATTTCTTCACTCTTCCTGCTCTATCTCCTCTCCATCCCTCCAAGCTTCCCCAACGTAGGGAATAAGGGGAGAAAGGATTAGAAGACAGATGGCAGAGGTTTTCATATTTGGCAGGTGTGCTTGTAGTTCTCTCTTGGTTGACCCCAGCTGGATATCAGGCCCTGCATTATGGAGAGCATTCAAATGCTGGTTGCTTCATGAGATGCTTGGGTGTTCTCTAGAGACCATCCCTGGCCTCTGCACGGTCCTGTGCACTGCATTTGTTCCAAACAGACACACACTCCACAGATCTTTGTCAAACCCTCCAAACTCCTGCTGCTGGAGGTACACTTTCATGCAGAGCATATAGCAGGCTCACCCCTCACCCCTGCAGGAGTTCGGTGCTCCCTCTATAACATCCACTTGGCCTATGGGAAACTCCCATATTCTTGCTCTGACAAATGCTTCTTCTACCAGTTGTTACCTTGTCTTCTTCACATTGGTACTCCAGTCAGCTTCCTGCCTTCCAATTCACCAGGGGAATGCAATCATAGGGCTCCGTGTTCATATGTTTCCAATCCCTAGGGGAGAATTCTTCCAAGAATTCTCTCAACTCTCTGCTCCAGTACATACCAGACTCCAAGCTAGCAATACACAGTACAGTAAACATACAACAAGAGATATGAGTTCCCCTCTTTCAGACAACTCCAGCCTCTGTAAGTGATACTTCTGATGACTCCTCACGCATTTTGGGGAAGTGGATGAAGTCTCTCGGATTTCCATGGTGAGAGGAAGGGAAGTACCATAGCACCATCACCACTAGTAATTCTCCTACTTTCCAATAAACTGTCTCTTGCATTTCTAATTTTCTTTTGTATAGGTTGGATGTGGGTGATAGAAAATGATAAGTCACAAACTTACATTATTATGTTTTAGGCGGTTCTATAGAAATGTCTAGCAGCTCTCTTTAGAAGTTGTAAATACCTATTGCCTACTGCCCTTAACTTTGAGGCTTTAGCAGAAATTCTAAGACAAAAGGAAAAGTCCCATTCCACATTCATCAACATAGGCAATATCTGTGTTCATCTCAGTATGGGAGGAAATTAGAGTGGACAGTGGAAAGAGTTGCCAGATATAAAGCTAGATAACTAAGTAGGGGTTAGATCATAAAATATTTCATATGCCATGGTAGGAAATTTGGACTTTATTTTAAAAGTATTTCAGAACCATTGAAAAATTTTAAGCAGGAAAGTGATAAGGTCATATTTGCATTTTAACAAATATCTTTTTGGCTGCATGAGGGAGAATGTATTAAATGTGAACAATGCTGGAATCCAACCAGCTGTGGAAAGTTGTAGCAGTAATCTAGGCAAGAGGTGATCAAACCTTGAGCTAAGGAAAGATGTCAAAAAGTGGCAGAGAACAGAGATATTGAGATGGCACAGAACTTCACATTTACTGTTGAGGAAGCAGATGGGAGAGTCACACATGGTGTCCAGTTTGTGCTTAAACACCTCTTTGGATGGTGTTCTATCACTCACCATGATAGAAATCCCGGATGAGGAACAGATTTGGTGTGAAACATGATGAATTCAAACTATGAATGCTAAGAACATTAGCTTTATGAGGTAATAAATGACATAGCAAAGAAATGGCACAGTCCCCAGTGCCATAGAAGTTCAGAGGAAAGGAGAACTGGTTCAATGTCAGGGGGAAGGGGTTGGTGATAAATGGGCATCTCTCTCTCTCTCTTTTTTCTTTTCTTTTTAGTATTGAGCACCTTTTCTGTTCCAGGTGAATAACATACATTCATTTAATTTAGTCCATTCAAGAACTCCATGGAAGATAGGTTGTTATATGCCACTAGTGTGATGAGAAATCTGAATGTTGAAGACCAGGAGAAAACCTCTGGTTGAATCTGGGTAGGATCACATTGACTTTATAAATCAAATAGAACTTTTAGGGAAAAGTAATATTTAAAAATCATTTGTAAATCTGAAATTATGACCTATAAAATCTCTGAAATGCTTTTACCAGAAAATGGTACAAAGAAGGCAATGTTACTTCTTCTCCAAAATCAGTCTGATTCTTTTTGACTTCTGTATAAAGCACATTAACCTATAAAGCATTAACTTTTAAAAAATACAACCAATATAAAAATCAGAATATGACACTAACTATGAGCAGAGATATTTTATTCCCTTTTCCCTGTGAAGTTTTCATAAATTCAACTAATAATAAAAATTAAAAGGACTCCTGTTGGCTATATCCAGTGCCTTATAATGAATGCTTTTTCACATTGCCGAACAATGCTTTCAATGGCAATCCAGATTATCCCATGGAAATGGAATAATGAGGAAGGTAGCGGAAGTCTATTACTTGTATCTAAAAAAAAAGAAGTATCAGATATGATACTGATACAGTAACCCCAGTAAATCCAATTGCTTGAGACAATCAATTTCTAAATTGGCTACCAGACTCAGTTAGGATTAAGAATTTGTTGACAATACAAGTCTTTAATGTTTCTTATCTAAAGTTCCCTGCAGGGTATTCTTGCTAATGGAGCTAATCAAACTTGTTAGGCCACAATGACAACTACATTTAGACAGCACTGTGTTTTGTTTACAGGCTCCATTTTATGTAAGCTGAGAGAAAATGTAAAGTTAGGGGAAGACCAGTTGGACAAATACCACAATATATTCAGTATATCTGCTTTCATTTTTTTATATATTGATTTTCTTGCTAAATAAACTTAGCCAATGCACTCACTTCACCACATCTTTCCAACTGGAAAAATATAGGTAATTAATGCTAGTATGTGATATTTCACAAGAATTAAAAATTCTGTTTAAAATATTCCAAAGCATCTAGAAGGAACTTCTATCAAGACAGCATATATCAGTAGAAAGAAAGAAAGTCACATGTCTTCCAATTGCTGTTAAAGACAATTGCTGTTAAAGAACAGGTCTTATGTGATGGTTCAAAATGTATTCAAATCCAAATATAATAAAAACAACAACAAAGTAATGAAAACAATGGGAGGTGATTATTCTAACTATTTCAGAAGGTAAATAAGTATATTAGATAGAGCTTCATCTTCCTTGTTTTCGCGCCTTATAGAAAAGTCTCTCCTAAGCTAAGCTACTTTCAAGGAATAAGGCTATCATCCAAAGTCTAAAGTTGGTATTAAAAAAAAACTTGTAGCTCTGAGAAGAGAATTATTTATACAGTCGAGCATCCAAAAAGAAGTTATATCCAGCCTCTCTGCTCTGTATTTCTTTTCTCTGAGCTAATGTACACGTATAGATGTATATGCTTCTCTTTTTACTTTTCTGATGCTGTTAACATAAAGCCATCTATTGTTTTAAATGAGTTTATACATTATATCCCTTTGTTATTTTCTGGGATGTCAAAAAGTGGACTTGGAACTGACCCTATATGGAAAGTGAGAGAAGGAGAAGAAACAAGTTTTTTATCTAAGCAAGTCCCCTGACTGAAATGGGGAAAACCAAGGGAGGAACAGTTTTGTTGGTGACATGAGAAATATATTGATGGAGATTTATATTATTTTGATTTCCCACTGTTAATGACAATATTCAATTAATATGCATATGTGCATATATTATACATATGTGTGGGGGGGCTTTTCTGGTTATATAGAATAAATTTCTATAAATAAATTGTAGGTTCACAGTGCATTACAAATATATTAAGGCTTTTGAGACATGATGCCAAGCTGACTTCTAGAAATAATATAATTACAGTTCTACCAAAAATGTATAAGAATGTCCATTTTCTTGTATCAGAACTCCTGGAATAAATCACAGGTATTGAGATAGTCTTTCTTCAATGAAATTTTTTAAAAAAGAACATTAATTTTCTAAAACCATGCACCCCTACCTATTATGATTTTAAATCTTTATCAATTCATGGATTCAGAATGAAATTTTATTGTTTACTTGGTGTTCCTTTGATCACGATAGAGACTGAATATTTTACCCATGTTTTTAATCAAATTGTGATTTTTTTGTGTTTGTACATACATGAATTATTTGTTCATATCTTTAGCATTTTTATAGTGATATGGTATTGTCCTCTGTTAAGTTATATGCTATCTTCATATACTTAAGATAATAATGATTTATTCACCTCCGCTCCCCACAAAATACAAGGTGAGATGATTATATGTGGGTATACCCATGTCTGAAAAAATACATATTAAGTTCTTCCTTCCATATATTCATCTTTTATGCAAGTATCTTCTAAACTACTTCTAATCAATAAAAATATTTTCCAAGGAACAAATTTCATGTTAAGAATTTCTTAAAGTGCTGAAGAGGTAACCTCATAGATATTGACACAAATATTTACAAATGAGGAAACATGTGAAAAGCTATTAATATCTTTAAATCACACAGCTAGTGAGTAACAGAGCCTATGCTTTTATCATTATTGGAAACAAGGAAGAAATCCTTGGAAGTTATAATTCATCTAAAAAGAGTGAACATTCCCAATTTTCCTACAGAACTGAAATAATTTATTCACTCTAATGTCTCACCTAGAGAAGTTCACATTGTTTAAATCTGACATCTACGCTTGTTAAAAGCAGCCCCTAAAGAGGTCTTAATTTGTGAGTTTTTAGAACAAGAGGCTACATGTGTAAATGATTTAAATATGGGAATGATTTTCAACCTGGCATCCATTTTTGAAATTACAGTATAAAGAAGCATATGTGCCAACTGTTCCTGTTAAAACAAGAGAACATAAAATAGGAATATATCCTTTAAATGCTGAGAAATCTGGCAAAGATTCCTAGTGAGTCATAGACAATTGGGTGTGAATATTGCCAGTGATTCATAAATTGTAAAGGCTTGGGAGTATACTGCCAGATGGACAAAATAAGTAAAAAGAAGCAAAACTGGCAAGACTATAAGTGATAACTACATTCAGGAGATGGAATCTTCCCCCAGAATTAAGGATTGGTATAAAGTACTCATAAATTTTGGAGGAATCATCTGTCGAGATATGTACCATAGGAGAAATTACATCAGCTAGAATTTGGGAGTAGGCACTAAAACACATGGAATATCTAAAGACTAAGAAGAAAATTCTCACGAAAGAAAGACTGTGTAAGAATATCTCTCAAGAAAATATTTTTCACTGTACAAGTCAATGGTGCCCAAGCACTTTCTTTAAAAAGAAACAAACAACCAAAAAAAAAAAGGATTCATAAGCTACTGCTGTTTTAGAAGCACAACATAAACATAAGAGCATTGGGTTTATTTTAATGAGCTACTTTTATGTACTGGGCAATTGAGTTAAATGGATACCAGTGGAAAAACTTGAAACTAAGGGCCCAAATTTCAATGTAACAACTTGTAGTGGTTCTAAGTAAGATCAAACATAACTTACTAAAAGAAGCCAAGAAATGCAAAAGGTTTCTCAAGGACAATGTCCAACGCCATAAATGGTTTTCAATCTAAAGAATACATCACAGAAATCAACAGCTAGCCTCTCAGTTCTGATTTTTTAATTTATCAGAGAATAGATAAGGAAATAGTAATTTTTTTAAACTTTGGGGAAGAAGTTATTATTCTCAATATTATCCTGAGAGACAAAATACATTTATGGAATAATAAATTTTCTTATTTTTGTATATACTATCACAAACTGCTAGATTTAAGGGCATTTTCGTAACAAACAAAATGTCCAGTTAAAAAAACCATATGCTCTCACTTCTTTACATTAGAAAATTAGTTCCTTGAAGGCAGAGGTTCTTTTCGCCTCTGCATTCCCATGTAGCTAGGACAGTTTCTTACAGAGGTGGCACTCACTTACTGTTTATTAAATAGGTAATTGAATCCTTTCCAATAAAGGGAATGATTTTATACCATGTAGAAAGATATTCTGATAGTTACACTAGTTCAATTTCATAAAGCATTTTCATAAACACAGCTCAGTTTTCACTAAAATATGACATATCACTCAAAATTCATCTCTAATACAGGATTTTATTTAGTGGTAACATCTAGTAAGGACTTCCTTGTACCAAGCATTCTTGTAGGTTCTGGGAAATTAGAAATGAAAATGAAATTAGAAATAAAAAACTTAGAGGGAGTTTAGGCAGTTCCTGCTTCCCAAGCTCACATTACAGTGTGGACAACAAAAATAGGAATAACAAGAAGAAAAAAAAAGGAGAAGAAAGAGAAGATGGAGGAGAAGGAAGAAGAGAAACATTTACTATTCCAAACAGTGCTCTCAATGTGTTAACTCATTTAATCTTTGAAATAATCCCATGAGATAAGTTACCACAATAATTCCATTTTACAGATGAACAAACTGAGCAGCAGAGTTTAAGCAACTCACCCAAAAGTTAATATAGTAAAATTAAATCCAAAGTTGTCTACTTCCAGAGGCCAAGTGCTTAACTATTCTGCTATATTGCTTCACAAACACCTGAACATAGAATTATAAGAGTATAGTAAGTGCAAAGAGGAATTGGATACTAAAAGCATGAAGAAAGTACCCTAACCTTAACTGAAGCATCAAGGAAGGTCTCCTAGGGAACATGATATTTGTGCTTAGCTTTGAAAAGTGCATCAGGTTTGCCAGACAGAGGATGGGGAAAGAGGGATGCAGGTTGTGATATATAATAGAAAAGGCAAGGCTTCAGCTAGTTTATTAAAGAGAAAATGAAGACAACTTCTCTCTTTTTCCTTACCATCCACAAATACATACAAATATCATATTCCCTCTAATTCAGGCGCTATCAATTGAAAAGTGCATCTAGATTTTTCACTATAAAATGTGGAAAAGATGTGCATCTTTGCATCAATGACACACACACAACATGAAGGCCTCTGTTGACAATGAAACTTCACAGAAATATTGGAGCCTCCTGCCCTTGCAATCTAGCTGTTGGGTTCCAGCTTCATGGACACAAAGAAATATTTTAATGGAAAGCTTATTGTGTTTCATTTGTATGTTTTGCTTACTTAACTGTACTCACCCTTGCTTAAAACTGATGTAAATTTATAAAAGTATCTGCCATATAAGATTTTTTAATAGACAGAAAGATAAAGATAGAATGAAGAATTGTTAAAGGTAGAAAACAAATTTGGATCTGAGATTGTTAACGCTTGATCCACTAAGGGAAACCCAATTTGTTACTCAAAAGACAGTTTTCCTTACATGAAAACAAACAGTAATTGTGAAGAAGCAAAATTATTTCTCCCCTACTAGGCCCTGGGAAGAGTTTCTCCCCTGAATTCTTATAAAGAATACATTTCAATAGAAAGAAAATTCTGAGTGTTATTTCTCTAAACATCTTTCAGTGCAGACTAATGGTATACTACCAACTGCAATTTAGTTAAAGCAATTCAAGAAAGGGATAAAAAAATTCACTCTAAAATACATCTCTCTGAAATCTAATTCAAGGATAAACTTTTATATTTTTAATTTTTTTATTGAAGTATAGTTGACTTACAATGTTGTGTTAGTCTGAGGTGTACAACAAAGTGATTCAGTTATACAAACATATATATCTATTTCTTTTCAGATTCTTTTCCATTATAGATTATTACAAAATACTGAGTATAGTTCACTGTGCTATAAAGTAGGTCCTCATTGGTTATCTATTTTATATATAGTAGTGTGTATATGTTAATCCCAAACTCCTAATTTATTCCTCCTCCTCACCTTTCCCCTTGGTAACCATACATTTGTTTTCTATGTTCATGGGTCTATTTCTGTTTTGTATATAAGTTCATTTGTGTCATTTTTTTTAGTTTCCACATAAAAGCGATACCATGTATTTTTCTTTCTCTGTCTGGTTTACTTCACTTAGTATGATAATTTCTAGGGATAAATGTTCATGTCTAAAATGGGGAATGGATGGATTGCATATCATTCATGTAATCCTTAGGCTAGGAAGATGGCTAATATCAACTTCCAAAAAGCATTGCATGGCATTAAAATCAAGATAATATTCTCTGACAAATACTTGGTCTGCAGCTATTATATTTTTCCAATCAGCTCACCCAGGTGAAAGCTTAATACAATTCCATGAATATGGAGAAACTTAATCACAATGTATATATAAGTAAGGGTGCTCTTAGAAATATTTAACCACTAATAGTATAGCATAAGACACCAATAGTGTGGAATATGTCACAGTAGTCCCCCTACTAAGCCAAATCTTTTTTTTTAATTGAAGTATAATTGACTTATTATATTAGTTTCAGGTGTACAACATACTAATTTGATATTCTTATAGATTATACACCATACAAAGTTTTTTCCCTGTGCTGCACATTACATCTTTGTAACTTATTTATTTTATACCTGGTAATTTGTACCTCTTAATCCCCTTCACCTATTTTGACCTTCCCTCAATCCCTCTCCCCTTTGGTAACCACTAATTTGTTCTCCGTATCTGTGTCTATTTCTGTTTTTTTAATATTTATTCACATTTTATTTTTTAGATCTTGCATATAAGTGAAAGCATACAGTATTTATCTTTCTCTGCCTGACTTATTTCACCGAGCATAATAGTTTCCGAGTCCATCCATGTTGTAGCAAATGGCAATTTTTCATTCTTTTTATGGCTGAGTAATATTCCATTGCATATATATACCACATCTTCTTTATTCATCTCTTGGTGGACACATAGGTTGCTTTCATATCTTGGCTATTTCAAATAATGTTGCTATGAACATTGGGTGTATATATCTTTTTAAGATAGCATTTTTGTTTTCTTCTGATAAATACCCAGGAGTGGAATGGCTGGATCGAATGGTAGTTCTGTTTTTCATTTTTTGAAGAACCTCCATAGTGTTTTCTATAGTGGCTGTACCAATTCATATTCCCACCAACAGTGCACAAGTGTTCCCTTTTCTCTACATCCTTGCCAACACCTGTTGTTTCTTTGTTGTTTTTGTTAATAGCCATTCTGACTGGTATGAGGTAGTACCTCATTGTGGTTTTGATTTTCATTTACCTGATGATTAGTGATGTTCAGCATCTTTTCACATGCCTATTGGCCATCTGTATGTCTTCTTTGGAGAAATGCCTATTCTGCCCATTTTTAAATTGTGTTGTTTTTTTGATATTAAGTATGAGATCTTTATATATTTTCGATATCAACCCTTTTCAGACCTATAATTTACAAACATTTTCTCTCATTCAATAGGTTGCCTTTTCATCTTGTTGATGGTTTCCTTCACTGTGCAAAAGCTTTTTAGTTTGATGTAGTCCCATTTCTTTATCTTTGCTTTTGTTTCCCTTGCCTAAGGAGACAGATTCAAAAAAATATTACTAAGACCAATGTCAAAAGTGTACTTCCTATGTTTTCTTCTAGGAGTTTTGTGATTTCAGGTCTTACATTTAAGTCTTTAATCCATTTTGAGTTTACTTTTGTATACGGTGTGAGAAAATATTCTAGTTTTATTGTTTTACAAGTAGCATTCCAATTTCCCAACACCATTTATTGAAGAGACTGTCATTTCCCCATTGTATATCCTTGCTTTCTTTGTTGTAGATTAATTGACCATAAGTGTGTGGGTTTATTTCTGGACTGTCCATTCTGTTCCATTGATCTGTGTGTCTGTTTTTGTGCCAGTACCATGCTGTTTTGATTACTGTAACTTTGTACTATAGCCTGAAATCAGGGAGCATGACACCTCTGGCTTTGTTATTTTTTCTCAAGATTGCTTTGAATATTCAGAGTCTTTTGTGATTACACACAAATTTTAGGATGGTTTTTCTCATTCTGTGAAAAATATCTAAATCTTAACCCTTAAATTCATGGATTATGGGTAGTTATAGAGACTCCTGAGATGGGGGACTGCGGTGACTGGGGCAGCTGGGGCAGCAGCAGACATTCAGAGGGCTTGGAGGCAGCAGCTATATTCTGTCATATACAGAAGCTATCAGTGTTTTAACAACTACCACAGCTGTACCAGCATATGCTGCTGAATTTCAGTAACCAGTATTAGTAAATTCCACTTTTGAAGGAATTGAGTTCAGATAACAAAAAAAATAATAACAATCACAAACAATGGATTAAAATTGGGAT
This sequence comes from Balaenoptera borealis, assembly GCF_965194805.1. Classification (NCBI taxonomy): domain Eukaryota; kingdom Metazoa; phylum Chordata; class Mammalia; order Artiodactyla; family Balaenopteridae; genus Balaenoptera; species Balaenoptera borealis. Next base: position 50,053,129 of record NC_138861.1, read on the forward strand.
TTTTTCACTGCAGTATTTCCTGCAGCAATTCCAATCATTTTGCGACTCCTCTGCTTCTCCCTATTTATGTAAAATTATTCTGATACTCCTTATTCTAGCTCTTGCTTACCCTTAAAATAATATTTTAAAGGATATTAAAAAGAAATCATTTAAGACTATGTTGTATCCAGAAAAGGAGATACAGGCAAGAGCATAGTCATCTTGAGGTTTAGCTGTGTTTTAAGCTATGGATAGGCAGGTTTAGCAGAGGCTCAGAAGAGAAGTGCTAGTGAGGTGTTTCGAGCTCAACTGATAATCTGGAGGACACACAGAAGTGGAAGATATTAGAAAACCAAGGAAAAGAAGTTAAAAAATGAAACACTGACTCAGTGATCTGTGGAAAAATATCAAGCAGATTAATATACATGTAATTTTACTTTCAGAAAGAGAAAATAGGTCAAAATAAATAAATGATGATGCAATTGATTGATATGGTTGGGTTTAAGTCCATTATCTTGATATTCCTTTTCCAGTTGTTTTTTCTGTTTTGTTTCTTTTTCCTCCCTTTCCTGTTTTCTTTGGGACTAAGAAAGTATAGTTTACTATTCCATTTTATCTCCTCTCTTGGTTTTTTTAGCTTTACTTTTTTGCTATTTAATTGATTGCTTTAGCGATTACAATATTAATTTTTAACTTATCACAACCTTGTACCTCTTCCTGTGAAATGAAAGAAAATTTCAATGACAAATGTCCATTTACCCCAGTTAAATATGAGCAAAAGATTTGTACAGTCACCTCACAAAGGAAGTTATATTAATAGACAATAAAGACATGAGTATATGTTCAGCAGTATTAGTTAGAGGGAAATGCAAATTAAAAGCACAGTGAGACATCACCACACACCCACTAGAATGGGGAGAAAAATTAAAAACTGACAGTGTCAAATGTTGACCAGGATGTGGATCACCCAGAACTCTCATACATTGCTTGTGGATATATAAATATAAAATGGACAATAATTTTGGGAAACAGTTTAGCAATTTCTTGTAAAGTTAAATATATTCCCAAGCTATGACCCAGTAATTCCATTTCTAAGTATTTACCAATAGAATAAAAACGTATGTCCACAAAAAGACTTGTACAAGACTGCTTTCAGCAGTTTTATTTATAATTGTACAAACCTAAAATGGTCTTTATCTTGATAAAAGTGTTGTTACAGTGGAGTATGCATTTATCAAATTCATTGAATTTATAATGTGCATTTCAATGAAAGTAAACTCATATTTTATTTTAAAAATAAAAATATTAACTGATAAAAAGAACAATAACTTTAAAAGTTCAGTACATTTATTCCTCCCACTTAGAAGTGAGTCATGCTAAACTCCAGAACAAATTTTATTAAATGCTATAATTACATCATTTTTTGATATGGAGATTCTTTGTGTATCCCAGAGTTCAACTACATTTACTTTTTCTGATCCAAATCACTAAGTGGTATCTCTGTTCTGAATTATATGAATGAATTCAAACATAGTCAAAACTCTCAAGTCAATTTGTAACTACACCAAAAAACTACAGCATGAGAATCTATATAACTGAACATGAACTGAAGATTAAACTAGAGAAGTGGCCTTCACAATTCACTGCAAATAAAAATAATACTCAATCCTGAATTCCTATGAGGAAATAAAGTGTCTCTTAGTCATTGTTCATTTAATTTGCAATGTGAAAAAATAAAATCATGACAGCAATCTTAACAATGTTTTTACCCTTGAGCAATAATTAAATAATAACCTTTGATGTCCACTAAGATAATGTGTCACCTTGCATATTCTCTAACTACAAAACCCTGTATAAGGCAAGAGGCATTAATGGTCTCCTCTGCCACTGCCAATTCTCCCAGCACCACCAGGGCTCTGGGATTCTGTTGTGAGCATCTTGGCAAATGTGATTAGTAAGAACAGTAACATAATCTTTCTACTTTGATAGTGCAATCATGATCAGGAGCAGTGGTTTCCTGCTAATAGTGATACTTTCCTAGCCTGGACATCTTGCTAGCACATTTATTTGTCCTGGCTTGTTGATATTTGTACCACATCTTTAACATAAAGTAATGATGAAAGATGTTTTTTCTTTTAATAAGCAAAGGAATAACAAATAGGATCTATTACAACTTTTTAAATCCTTAAGCTATTTATGTTGTAGAAAGTAGCCTCGAGCCACCTCTGCATGGGCCTGTTGCAAGAGCATAATTGATTCTACTTAGGAAATGCTTTATGTCTGATGAACACAAAATGAAAATATTCCTTGTAATCATAAACACTATGTCTTTAAAAATAACAAAAGGTCTCCAAAAAGCTAATATTAATAGAAAGTATCACACATTCTCAGAAGATGTCAGTGAAATGGAATGTCACCTAAGAAGACCAGCAACTCCCAAAAAAGACTCCCAAGTGGTTGTTATCCATTGTAAGTTCATTGCAGGTGTAAACTGTGCAGGAGAGATACCTAAATTTGTGAACACAAATGAGAATAATAAAGTTCTCAGGAGTAGACCACATTAACTAAACTCTCAGATACTAGAATGACAATTTGACCAAATCAGAAGCTTTTTCCCTATAAACAGGCTACATAAGAATACAAATTATCATAAATTTGCATAGATTCAGAACAAGGAGAGTTAGTTGATAAGATACAGCACTCAATGAAAGGACAGACTTGCCACCATTATTTCTTCACAAAAGAAGTATTCCACATCAGTGCCTCCAAGGTCCATCACTGTCACACATTCTCCAAACTGACCATGAAATCATAGGTGATGTTTCCTCTCCCCAAATGCAATCTCATTCCCCTACTTTCTCCTATAAATGACTCCGTCCAATTCACCTTTGTTGGTGTTTTAGTTGTTCCCTTACTCGTTGGCCACATATTTGCTCTTACAGATAATAACATCTATTATATTTGGACTTGATTAGTTTAACTCTCAGTAGACAATCTAAATTTTCGAGTTCTTGGAAGATACTTCGTTGGGTTCCCCTATCCTGGCACCAGGAATAAAGTTCAGTTTTCTACACTATATAAATTAACCATATACTTGTGCTTTGTCATCATCTCTATCAACGTTCACAACTATTAGACTACAGTTTCCATTTTATTAAAAACAAAAAAGCAAGGATTGTCTTTTCAGGGATTAAACTACATACCACCTGCCACAATTTGGTTACAAAACTACATACCACCTTCATTTCTTGGATGATAGCTGCATTCTGAATTTTTTCTCTGTGTGCTTGCAAGTTCGCAGCAGGAGGCTGAATATCACTGAATCTGAAAACGGTTTCCATTTAAGGGGCCTATAGCATGCATGGAGAGTATTGAAGTCATCTCTTCTTGAATAATATTACTTGGTTATGACTGGAAACTTTCATGTGCTACTTACAAAATTGTGTTCATATGGGCAGGCATTTATATTGTGCACCCTAATCACTACTGCTGGTTTGATGGCTCAGCTGACAGAGGTAATATACCTATAATCAAAGCCTGATTGAACTACCCCTCACTGCCTTCACAGCAGCTCTCTGCATTGATTCATCATTTCCCCTTCAAAAGAGGGTATTTGCTACTTGTTTTGATATGATCTTGAAAGTCTGGCTATTTTCTAAGAGATCAGGAGTAGAGATTTGAATTATCCTTTTGATAGTAAATGACAGAACCAGTCTTAACAATATGAAAGAGCTTTTCTGCTCTTAAATTGTGCTTTATCTCCATGTTTGAAAAATTAATGTTTCTTACTCCAAGTCTGGTTCTTAAGCTATATATTCAAGGAATTGACACTGGAAAGTAAGATGGTACAGGGCAGTTGTTTTCATCTGTGATTGGAAATACTTTAGGGGGGCTCTTAGGGTCTTCCTAGCAGTGGGAAGGGAGGAATTAGTGGATTTTTATGGGGTCTGGCTCCAGCCCCCAATCCCACCTATGTCCCCACTGTAACCAGAGCAACATTGCCTTCAGTGGCAAGTTTATCTTGAAAAGAATGAAGCTAAGCTTCAAGGACCCTCACTTGCACAGACCTTTCCAAGTCCCCTAGCGATGTGTTCACATGGCTGAATGTTTTGTAAAACTTGCAAAAGTAAAAGACAAACAGACACACTTAGTTAAGGCCACTATCTCTTTTCATTCTAATTTCCCTTGATATTATATGGCACTGGAGTGGTCACAGGCGTTTTGGGGGATGAAGTTAAAGAGAAATTTGAAGACAGATTTTGTTTAGGTAGAGCGGGATATATTATGAGCGTCACAGTCATGCCTGTGTATGGCTGAGTTATTGCTAGCTACCCCAGTGCAGGGATGGCTTTCAGGATCCTCCCATCATTCACTGTGCCAACTCACCTAGCATCGTGACACAAAGGTGTAGGGCCAGAGGTAGTATAGTGATGTGAACATGTCTTATGGAAGGCACCAAGGTTTGAAATGTAAGAAGCCGGAAGTTAGTTTGTATAAAATTTCTTCAATCATCAGACATATAAAAGCATAAGTAAACTTTTCAGTTCTCATGTATGCTTAGTCTATAGTACAAGCTTTACACTTGTAGAGACAGGGAGGAGAAAGACAATAGATAGATAGATAGATGATAGATAGATAGATAGACACAAAATCAGATATGGATACTTCTCTATAAAATAAAGCATGAAAGGACAATAGGGTTGAACTTTTAAATAGGATGGTCGGGAAAATGAGGTACCATTCAATCCACTATTTCAAAAAAATAATATGGAGTATGCCAAGTGTCAGTATTTACTAAGTGCCTACTATGGGTTAGGTAGTACTGACGCAATTGTGAACTACATACAAATAATCCCTGCTCTAATGGAGCTTCCAGAATAGAGGATTATACAGCCAGGAAATAAGCAATTGCAACATGGTGTGTCCTACTATGATGGGGGGACAATTTAAGGAGCCCCTTACCTGACTTAGAGGGTGGTGAAATTCTTCCTCATTAAAAAAAAAAAAAACTTTTATGCCAAAATCTAAAAGATAAGTAGGAGTTCAAACGTGAGGTGAAGGGGAGGGAGGAGACTGCTCCAAGTATGAAGAACAAGATGCAAATGGCCAGAGGCTGGAGAGAATATGTCTCGTGCAGGGAATTTAAAATGGTTTAGTAAAAAGCATGAGACAAAAAATGTTTCTAAAACAATAGAAAGAAAAGTGGACTCCATTCATCAAAGATTCCTTAACCATAGAAAAGATTTTGGACTTCTAAAGGATTTTCAGCAGAGATAGACAAAGCTATAATCATAAGTATTTCCTTTTTTAAAAAAATTACTCTATCATGTGGAAGAAAGAGTAGAAGAATGCAATACTGGGGGGAAAGAAATCAGCAAAGAAATTATTGCTATTATCCCGGGGAAAAAATAATGATGGCCAAAAGTTGGGAAGTGGCAGTGAAATTCTTAGAATTGGATAAATTTGAAAGATATTTAGGAAATAGAATCAATGGTGACTACTTGAAGCAAGAGGGTAAATAGGGAGTAGTAGTAAAGCACAATGTCCAGATTTCTAGCTTGAGTAACTTGTTGATACCTGTTGTGTCCGGAATTGTGTTCCCCTCCCCCAAAATTTATATGTTGAAGTTCTAATCCCTAGTACCTCAGAAAGTGCTGTATTTAGAGATAAGGCCTTCAAAGAGGTAATTAAGTCAAAATGAGGTCATTAGTGTGAGCCCTAATCCAATATGACAGGTGTCCTCATAAGAAGAAGAGATTCGGACACAGTCACACAGAAAGAAGACTATGTGAAGACAAAGGGAGAAGATGGCCACCTACAAGCCAATGAGAGAAGCCTCAGACGAACCAACCCTGCTGACACCTTGATCTCCAACTTCTAGTCTCCACAATTGTAAGAAAATTAATTTTTGTGGCTTAATACACCCAGTCTGTAGTGCTTTGTTATGAGCAGCCCTAGCAAACTAATACAGTCCCCTTCATTGAGAAAGGGAATACACAACAGGAGAAGCAAGTTTGGGGTAGAGGAAATGACGTAGTATTTGTGGAGAAATTGAATTTTAAGAATCTGTGAGACATCAGGGTGAAGTTGTCTACAATGCTATTGGCACCTCTACAGAGACAAAATTGAAACAACTGATGACATACTTCCATTGTGCCGAATACTCTTGATTCTCATGAAAAACAGCTTCTTGTGAAGACTAGCTCACAAGATTACAAACCGCACAAGAAAATAAGTCTCTTTGAAGGAGTCGCCTAAAGCAATGGTGGACTGTGCACTCCAAAACTGAATATAGTACTCTATAAAAGAGAAAAGTAGAAGCCATGAGGTAGTAACAGAAAGGTAGGGGAAAAAAACAGATTTGAAAAACACTTTTTATGCTAGAAGCAAAAATTAGAGTCATCGAACTAAATAATTCAATGGATAGGTTGAAGAGTTGCCTAGAAATAGCTGGAAAAAAATTAATGAATTGGAATGCATTTAAAGTAATTACCCAAAATACAAAACAGAGGTAAAACAGATGGGAAATATGACAGACTATTTGAGTGGCATGGATGATAGAATGAGTAGCTCCAAGATACGTATAACAGAAATTTCCAGTGAAGCGAGGATAAAGAATATATGTATAACAGAATCACTTTGCTGTACACCTGAAACATTGCACATCAACTACACTTCAATAAAAATGAAAATAAAAAATAGAGGATAAAGAATGGCAAAAAAATATATTTTAAAAAACTGAAAATTTTCCTGAATTAAATAAAGACATGAGTTATTCTCAGACTGAAGAAGCACAACAAGTTCCAAACAGGATAAACAAATATAGATCTCCATCTAGTGGAATGCAAACTATCAAAACAAAGAGAACATTTTACAAAATATCTGAGAGAAAATACAAATTATCTACAAAAGCACAACTATATTGATAGCAAAGCATAAGCACTAATACTTGCCAGAAGACAATTTCAAAGTGCTGAGGAAAAATTACTGTTAATCTATATTCAGCTAAACGGTCATTCACAGGTAACAGTGAAATTAAAACATTTTCCTGCACAAGTCTTAAATATTTGCCACTCACAGACCTTTGCTGAAATAACTACCAAGTAAGTAACTCAGCAATAAGAAAATTGAACCAAGAAGGCAGGCTTGGGATGCAAGAACCAAGACTAAATATATTACTTAATCTGATGGAAATTTAAATAGATATTAATTGTTAAAATAATAATAATTATCACTGATTATGGTGGGTCAGAGAACAAGATGCAACTAAAATACACAACAACAATAGCACTGAAGCTGAAAGATGGAAGTTCAGAGTTAAAGCAATTAATTTCTTTATATTGTTTGGAAGAAGGGTAGAGCTCTTGACTCAATGTTAATTTGTTACATGTAAATGTTATAAAGTAATAATCACTAAAATAAAATAAATTGAATGTATAAATTTCCAAACCAGTTAAGTCAGGAGAAAGGTTTCATCTGTAGAAGATGTAAGTAGCCTCTAACCTGGGTTCTACAACTAACTTAGGCCAGTTCCCTCTGATATTGCCCATTGTACAGCCCCAAGAAACAGCCCTAGACTGTTGCATTCAACCAACAACCTCAAATCTTATTTTAATCAATGCTTTTTGATAACCTACACAAAAACAGGTAAAGATAAAATGAGAAAAAATGTTTTTAGGTTCTATTTCTTTTCATTAATGACCACATTAATATAATTGATAACAAATGGCAATATAGTCAGAAGATGGGTAGTTTAGATTAAGTGAAAATGAAACAAAAGAACAGGAAAATTCCCCAGTCCTTAAGGTAATGCCTTACTTAGACCAAGAATTGACTGGACTATTTATTTTCATTTCTTAGCAGCCACGGTAGGTATTATCTTTATTTTATAAATGACTCAACTGAGGGAAAGCAAGATCACACTGTTTTCCTATAGCACAACCAGAAAATTCATAACCTTTAAATCAGATTTCATAATCCTTAAATTTATAATCCAGATTTCTATCTTGTTGCCTCAGTTATGAGATCCTAAAACACTGGTTTATTCTCTCATTGCTCTGAATTTTTAAAATTCAAATATTTCTTCTATTTCAAGTAATTTGATTACTTTCTAGGATTACGAAATTTTTTTGTTATATGCTTGTTTTTGTTGTTAGCTATCTGGCTTATCTTTTTACATGGAGTCCTGGAGTTAACCTAAAAAAACTTTACCTATTTTAAAGAAAACAAAACAAGCTGGTCCTTGACTTATTCGTCTATTCTTTCTTTTCTTTAAATTGTGAACCTAGATTGGCTATGTAATTACTAGAAAGTATAAGGAATTTTCAACACTCCATTTTAATTTTCTTTATACTCCTGAAAAGTACAAAAGGAAAACTATTAAAACTAGTTAAAACCAATATCCTAAAAAAATACAAAAACCCTCTACCACATTACAAAACAAATGTCCTTATTCTGACCTCTTTACAAATAGCCAAATACAGCTCTTGGGCAGAACTCACTTAATCAAAGACAGATATGTAATCCTATTAAAAATGAAATAAGTTTACCTTACAAACTTTGACTTTAATTTTTTAGAGTCAAAAATTGTTCTTTGCCATCCAATACATGCATGGGTATGGATATGATTTGGGTCAAACATTAAGAAACTATGAGACATCCTTAAAAATGTTTTTAAAAACCTTAATAACATATTACAACATATTTTAATTGCCTACTTTCTTGTCTTCATCTCTTAAGTTCCAAGTTTCTCACCATTATATACCAAAGACTTACAGAGTCTGGCATATAGATGTTTAACAAATTAATTGCTTGTGCTAGACATAGTCTAGTGGTAGCTTATAACTTAATGAGGAGTTTTATTTTCGCATTTATTTATGAGCTTAAAATTTTGATTAGAAACTGTTATAATTCAACAAGCCTTTGTAGGAACAACAAAAATAACCAAACATTAAGTAGACATGTTTTAATGTGTTGAGAAATAATAAAGAAATGTGGCTGAAACTTGGCAAATATGAAGTGCTATTCCTATTAAAAGCAACTGAATATTCCATTCTGCTAGAAATAGTCAACCGTTCAATATTTAAATGAAGTATCACAGCAAGTATCTGCTGAAAATAAAGGGAATCCAATGGCTCCTAGCAGATGCCAGTGAAAAATCTTCAAAATATTTTCAATCACTATTTTTTCCTGAACTCAGAAGTTGGTTTGACTTTTCAACAGAAATATTCAAGGTAACTAATATACTTAAATGGTTTAATTCTCTAGATTGATTGATACTTTTCCTGATATTTTATTATTCACATATTTTATATGACACGTAAGTGGAAGGATATGACACAAAATCTGAAATCTAAACTATGAAATTATATAGGCTTGTTCTATTTTTTCCAAAATTTGACTCCAAATAAAGGTCAATACATATCACATCCTTCATTTATAACTTTTTTCAGCCCTTCACATTCAAAATTCATAGTCCATCTCTCTTGAAATAGGAATAAATTATTTATAATTCCACAAAGTCAAAAGAGAAACCTCCTATTATGTGACTCTGGTATTTTTCTATTAAATTATTTAAATGTTTTAAGTATATATAATGATAAAAATCCTAGCAAATAAAAAAATTTTTAAATAAATGATTAAGTCAAGAAATTTCATCTTCCACAGGAAACCAAAATAATAGTAAATCATTATATTTCATCTGAAGTTTCTTACTAGAAGTTTACATTCATAAAATATTTACAGAATACATAATCTATCAAAATACTTATTCATAACTAAATTATATTCTATTGATAAAAATTTTAATCAAAATTATATATGAAATTATTAAAGAAAAACTGTCAAAGGTATAATTATCATGAATTTACTTCAAATAAATAATATATTAATCCTAAATTGTGTGGATCAGAGTTGGTGGTGGTTAGACTTATGCTGTTACATTATACATGTCCCACCACAATTGTTACTTAAATATCTGAAGAATATTGTGATTAACTAATCATTTTCTCTGATAATCACAAAAATATACAGTAGAGATTAAACCATAAGGCAAGGAACTTATCTTTAGTTTTCTTCAAAATGTTGCAGAGAGGTCTGGGCAAGATGGCGGAAGAGTAAGACCCGGAGATCACCTTCCTCCCCACAGATACATCAGAAATACCTCTACACGTGGAACTGCTCCTACAGAACACCCACTGAACGCTGGCAGAAGACGTCAGACCTCCCAAAAGGCAAGAAACTCCCCCACGTAATTGGGTAGGGCAAAAGAAAAAAGAAATAACAGAGACAAAAGAATAGGGACGGGACCTGCACCAGTGGGAGGGAGCCGTGAAGGAGGAAAGGTTTCCACACACTAGGAAGCCCCTTTGTGGGCAGAGACTGCGGGTGGCAGAGGGGGGAAGCTTCGGAGCCACGGAGGAGAGCACAGCCACAGGGGTGCGGAGGGCAAAGCAGAGAGATTCCCACACAGAGGCTCGGCGCCGAGCAGCACTCACCAGCCCGAGAGGCTTGTCTGCTCACCCGCTGGGGCGGGCGGGGCTGGGAGCTGAGGCTCGGGCTTCCGTCGGATCCCAGGGAGAGGACTGGGGTTGGCTGCATGAACACAGCCTGAAGGGGGCTAGTGCGCCACGGCTAGCTGGGAGGGAGTTCGGGAAAAGATCTGGACCTGCCGAAGAGGCAAGAGACTTTTTCTTGCCTCTTTGTTTCCTGGTGCGTGAGTAGAGGGGATTCAGAGCGCTGCCTAAACGAGCTCCAGAGACAGGCGCGAGCCGCGGCTATCAGCGCGGACCCCAGAGACGGGCATGAGACGCTAAGGCTGCTGCTGCCACCACCAAAAAGCCTGTGTGCGAGCACAGGTCACTATCCACACCGCCCCTCCCGGGGAGCCTGTGCAGCTCGCCACTGCCAGGGTCCCGTGATCCAGGGACAGCTTCCCTGGGAGAACGCGCGGCGCGCCTCAGGCTGCTGCAACGTCATGCCGGCCTCTGCCATGCAGGCTCACCCCGCCTCCTCCGTACCACTCCCTCCCCCTGGCCTGAGTGAGCCAGAGCCCGCGAAGCAGCTGCTCCTTTAACCCTGTCCTGTGTGAGTGAAGAACAGACGCCCTTAGGCGACCAGCACACAGAGGCAGGTCCAAATCCACAGCTGAACCCCGGGAGCTGTACCAACATAGAAGAGAAAGGAAATTTTCTCCCAGCAGCCTCAGAAGCAGCGGATTAAAGCTCCACAAACAACTTGATGTACCTGCATCTGTTGAGTACCTGAATAGACAATAAATCATCCCAAATTCAAGAGGTGGACTTTGAGAGCAGGATATATTAATTTTATCCCTTTTCCTGTTTTTGTGAGTGTATATGTGTATACTTCTGGGTGAGATTTTGTCTGTATAGCTTTGTTTTCACCATTTGTCCTAGGGTTCGGTCCGTCCATTTTTTTTTTGTTTTTTTTTATACTTAAAAAAAACTTTTTCTTAATAAATATTTTAATACTGTTTTCCTTATTTTTTATTTTGAAAAATTAAAAATGTTTTTTTAATAATTTTTTTATTTTTCATTTTAAAAATTAAAAAATTTTTCTTCTTAATAAAATTTTTCTTAATAATTTTTTTCTTATTTTTTATTTTAAAAAATTCTAGCAGTTCTAACAGGGAAGTTTATAGCAATACAAGCCTACATCAAGAAACAGGAAACATCTCAAATAAACAACCTAACCTTGCACCTAAAGCAATTAGAGAAAGAAGAACAAAAAATCCCCAAAGTTAGCAGAAGGAAAGAAATCATAAAGATCAGAGCAGAAATAAATGAAATAGAAACAAAGAAAACAATAGCAAAGATCAATAAAACTAAAAGCTGGTTCTTTGAGAAGATAAACAAAATTGATAAGCCATTAGCCAGACTCATCAAGAAAAAGGAGAGGACTCAAATCAATAAAATCAGAAATGAAAAAGGAGAAGTTACAACAGACACCGGAGAAATACAAAGCATCCTAAGAGACTACCACAAGCAACTTTATGCCAATAAAATGGACAACCTGGAAAAAATGGACAAATTTTTAGAAAGGTATAACCTTCCAAGACTGAACCAGGAAGAAACAGAAAATATGAACAGACAAATCACAAGTAATGAAATTGAAACTGTGATTAAAAATCTTCCAACAAACGAAAGTCCAGGACCAGATGGCTTCACAGGTGAATTCTATCAAACATTTAGAGAAGAGCTAACACCTATCCTTCTCAAACTCTTCCAAAAAATTGCAGAGGAAGGAACACTCCCAAACTCATTCTATGAGGCCACCATCACCCTGATACCAAAACCAGACAAAGACACTACAAAAAAAAGAAAATTACAGACCAATATCACTGATGAATATAGATGCAAAAATCCTCAACAAAATACTAGCAAACAGAATCCAACAACACATTAAAAGGATCATACACCACGATCAAGTGGGATTTATCCCAGGGATGCAAGGATTCTTCAATATATGCAAATCAATCAATGTGATACACCATATTAACAAATTGAAGAATAAAAACCATATGATCATCTCAATAGATGCAGAAAAAGCTTTTGACAAAATTCAACACCCATTTATGATAAAAACTCTCCAGAAAGTGGGCATAGAGGGAACCTACCTCAATATAATAAAGGCCATATATGACAAACCCACAGCAAACATCATTCTCAATGGTGAAAAACTGAAACCATTTCCTCTAAGATCAGGAACGAGACAAGGATGTCCACTCTCACCACTATTATTCAACATAGTTCTGGAAGTCCTAGCCACGGCAATCAGAGAAGAAAAAGAAATAAAAGGAATACAAATCGGAAAAGAAGAAGTAAAACTGTCACTGTTTGCGGATGACATGATACTATACACAGAGAATCCTAAAACTGCCACCAGAAAACTGCTACAGCTAATTAATGCATATGGTAAAGTTGCAGGATACAAAATGAATGCACAGAAATCTCTTGCATTCCTATACACTAATGATGAAAAATCTGAAAGAGAAATTATGGAAACACTCCCATTTACCACAGCAACAAAAAGAATAAAATACCTAGGAATAAACCTACCTAGGGAGACAAAAGACCTGTATGCAGAAAACTATAAGACACTGATGAAAGAAATTAAAGATGATACCAACAGATGGAGCGATATACCATGTTCTTGGATTGGAAGAATCAACATTGTGAAAATGAGTATACTACCCAAAGCAATATACAGATTCAATGCAATCCCTATCAAATTACCAATGGCATTTTTTACAGAGCTAGAACAAATCATCTTAAAATTTGTATGGAGTCACAAAAGACCCCGAATAGCCAAAGCAGTCTTGAGGGAAAATAATGGAGCTGGAGGAATCAGACTCCCTGACTTCAGACTATACTACAAAGCTACAGTAATCAAGACAATATGGTACTGGCACAAAAACAGAAATATAGATCAATGGAACAAGATAGAAAGCCCAGAGATTAACCCACGCACCTATGGTCAACTAATCTATGACAAAGGAGGCAAAGATATACAATGGAGAAAAGACAGTCTCTTCAATAAGTGGTGCTGGGAAAACTGGACAGCTACATGTAAAAGAATGAAATTAGAATACTCCCTAACACCATACACAAAAATAAACTCAAAATGGATTAGAGACCTAAATATAAGACTGGACACTATAAAACTCTTAGAGGAAAACATAGGAAGAACACTCTTTGACATAAATCACAGCAAGATCTTTTTTGATCCACCTCCTAGAGAAATGGAAATAAAAACAAAAATAAACAAATGGGACCTAATGAAACTTCAAAGCTTTTGCACAGCAAAGGAAACCATAAACAAGACGAAAAGACAACCCTCAGAATGGGAGAAAATATTTGCAAATGAATCAACGGACAAAGGATTAATCTCCAAAATATATAAACAGCTCATTCAGCTCAATATTAAAGAAACAAACACCCCAATCCGAAAATGGGCAGAAGACCTAAATAGACATTTCTCCAAAGAAGACATACAGACGGCCACAAAGCACATGAAAAGATGCTCAACATCACTAATTATTAGAGAAATGCAAATCAAAACTACAATGAGGTATCACCTCACTCCTGTTAGAATGGGCATCATCAGAAAATCTACAAACAACAAATGCTGGAGAGGGTGTGGAGAAAAGGGAACCCTCTTGCACTGTTGGTGGGAATGTAAATTGATACAGCCACTATGGAGAAAAATATGCAGGTTCCTTAAAAAACTAAAAATAGAATTACCATATGACCCACCAATCCCACTACTGAGCATATACCCAGAGAAAACCGTAATTCAAAAAGACACATGCACCCGAATGTTCATTGCAGCACTATTTACAATAGCCAGGTCATGAAATCAACCTAAATGCCCATCAACAGACAAATGGATAAAGAAGATGTGGTACATATGTACAATGGAATATTACTCAGCCACAAAATGGAACGAAATTGAGTCATTTGTTGAGAAGTGGATGGATCTAGAGACTGTCATACAGAGTGAAGTAAGTCAGAAAGAGAAAAACAGATATCGTATATTAATGCATGTATGTGGAACCTAGAAAAATGGTACAGATGAGCCGGTTTGCAGGGCAGAAGTTGAGACACAGATGTAGAGAATGGACATATGGACACCAAGTGGGGAAAACTGCGGTGGGGTGGGGATGGTGGTGTGCTGAATTGGGCGATTGGGATTGACATGTATACACTGATGTGTATAAAATTGATGCCTAATAAGAACCTGCAGTATAAAAAAACAAACAAACAAAACAACTAATACTAAACTTTCATTGGGTTATTTGTATGGAAATATGCTAGTATAAATGTTTCAGACATTACCTGAAATTTCTAAAAGTCTTATATGTTCTGGTATAATGTTATAAGTAATAATCCTAGTTATTAGTTTTAAAAAAATTAAAAATTTTATTTAAAAAACTTTTTAAAAATTTTTCTTAATAAATTTTTTCTTAATAATTTTTTTCTTATTTTTATTACAATAGCTTTATTTTATTTTATTTTATCCTCTTTCTTTCTTTCTTTCTTTCTATTTTTTCTCCCTTTTACTCTGAGCTGTGTGGATGAAAGGCTCTTGGTGCTCCAGCCAGGCATCAGGGCTGTGCCTCTGAGGTGGGAGAGCCAACTTCAGGACACTGGTCCACAAGAGACTTCCCAGCTCCACATAATACCAAATGGCAAAAATCTCTCAGAGATCTCCATCTCAACATCAAGACCCAGCTTCACTCAATGACCAGCAAGCTACAGTGCTGGACACCCTATGCCAAACAAATAGCAAGACAGGAACACAGCCCCATCCATTAGCAGAGAGACTGCCTAAAATCATAATAAGGCCACAGACACCCCAAAACACACCACCAGACGTGGACCTGCCCAACAGAAAGACAAGATCCAGTTCATCCACCAGAACACAGGCACTAGTACCCTCCACCAGGAAGCCTACATAACCCACTGAACCAATCTTAGTCATTGGGGACAGATACCAAAAACAACGGGAACTATGAACCTGCAGCTTGTGAAAAGGAGACCCCAAACACAGTAAGATAAGCAAAATGAGAAGACAGAAAAACACACAGCAGATGAAGGAGCTGGGTCAAAACACACCAGACCTAACAAATGAAGAGGAAATAGGCAGTCTACCGGAAAAGAATTCGGAATAATGATAGTAAAGATGATCCAAAATCTTGGAAATAGAATAGACAAAATGCAAGAAACATTTAACAAGGACATAGAAGAACTAAAGAGGAACCAAGCAATGATGAAAAACACAATAAATGAAATTAAAAATACTCTAGACGGGATCAATAGCAGAATAACTGAGGCAGAAAAACGGGTAAGTGACCTGGAAAATAAAATAGTGGAAATAACTACTGCAGAGCAGAATAAAGAAAAAAGAATGAAACGAACTGAGGACAGTCTCAGAGACCTCTGGGACAACATTAAATGCACCAACATTCGAATTATAGGGGTCCCAGAAGAAGAAGAGAAAAAGAAAGGGACTGAGAAAATATTTGAAGAGATTATAGTTGAAAACTTCCCTAACATGGGAAAGGAAATAGTTAATCCAGTCCTGGAAGCACAGAGAGTCCCATACAGGATAAATCCAAGGAGAAACACGCCAAGACACATATTAATAAAACTATCAAAAATTAAATATAAAGAAAACATATTAAAAGCAGCAAGGGAAAAACAACAAATAACACACAAGGGAATCCCCATAAGGTTAACAGCTGATCTTTCAGCAGGAAATCTGCAAGCTAGAAGGCAGTGGCAGGACATATTTAAAGTGATGAAGGAGAAAAACCTACAATCAAGATTACTCTACCCAGCAAGGATCTCATTCAGATTTGATGGAGAAATTAAAACCTTTACAGACAAGCAAAAGCTGAGAGAGTTCAGCACAACCAAACCAGCTTTACAACAAATGCTAAAGGAACTTCTCTAAGCAAGAAACACAAGAGAAGGAAAACACCTACAATAACAAACCCAAAACAAGAAAATGGGAATAGGAACACACATATCGATAATTACCTTAAATGTAAATGGATTAAATGCTCCCACCAAAAGACACAGACTGGCTGAATGGATACAAAAACATGACCTGTATATATGCTGTCTACAAGAGACCCACTTCAGACCTAGGGACACATACAGACTAAAAGTGAGGAGATGGAAAAAGATATTCCATGCAAATGAAAATCAAAAGAAGGCTGGAGTAGCAATTCTCATATCAGACAAAATAGACTTTAAAATAAAGACTATTACAAGAGACAAAGAAGGACACTATATAATGATCAAGGGATCGATCCAAGAAGAAGGTATAACAATTGTAAATATTTATGCACCCAACATAGGCGCACCTCAATACATAAGGCAAATACTAACAGCCATAAAAGGGGAAATCGACAGTAACACAATCATAGTAGGGGACTTTAACCCCGAACTTTCACCAATGGACTGATCATCCAAAATGAAAATAAATAAGGAAACACAAGCTTTAAATGATACATTAAACAAGATGGACTTAATTGATATTTATAGGACATTCCACCCAAAAACAACAGAATACACATTCTTCTCAAGTGCTCAAGGAACATTCTCCAGGATAGGTTGTATCTTGGGTCACAAATCAAGCCTCAGTAAATTTAAGAAAATTGAAATCGTATCAAGTATATTTTCTGACCACAACGTTATGAGACTAGATATCAATTACAGGAAAAGATCTGTAAAAAATACAAACACATGGAGGCTACACAATACACTACTTAATAATGAAATGATCATTGAAGAAATCAAAGGGGAAATCAAAAAATACCTAGAAACAAATGACAATGGAGACATGACGACCCAAAACATATGGGATGCAGCAAAAGCAGTGCTAAGAGGGAAGTTTATAGCAATACAAGCCTACCTCAAAAAACAGGAAACATCTCGAATAAACAACCTAACCTTGAACCTAAAGCAATTAGAGAAAGAAGAACAAAAAAACCCCAAACTTAGCAGAAGGAAAGAAATCATAAAGATCAGATCAGAAATAAATGAAAAAGAAATGAAGGAAACAATAGCAAAGATCAATAAAACTAAAAGCTGGTTCTTTGAGAAGATAAACAAAACTGATAAATCATTAGTCAGACTCATCAAGAAAAAAGGGAGAAGACTCAAATCAATAGAATTAGAAATGAAAAAGGAGAAGTAACAACTGACACAGCAGAAATACAAATGATCATGAGAGAATACTACAAGCAACTCTATGCCAATAAAATGGACAACCTGGAAGAAATGGACAGATTCTTAGAAATGCACAACCTGCCGAGACTGAACCAGGAAGCAATAGAAAATATGAACAGACCAATCACAAGCACTGAAATTGAAACTGTGATTAAAAATCTTCCAACAAACAAAAGCCAAGGGCCAGATGGCTTCACAGGAGAATTCTATCAAACATTTAGAGAAGAGCTAACACCTATCCTTCTCAAACTCTTCCAAAATATAGCAGAGAGAGGAACACTCCCAAACTCACTCTACGAGGCCACCATCACTGTGATACCAAAACCAGACAAAGATGTCACAAAGAAAGAAAACTACAGGCCAATATCACTGATGAACATAGATGCAAAAATCCTCAACAAAATACTAGCAAAGAGAATCCAACAGCACATTAAAAGGATCATACACCATGATCAAGTGGGGTTTATTCCAGGAATGCAAGGATTCTTCAATATATGCAAATCAATCAACGTGATACACCATATTAAAAATTGAAGGAGAAAAACCATATGATCATCTCAATAGATGCAGAGAAAGCTTTTGACAAAATTCAACACCCATTTATGATAAAAGCCCTGCAGAAAGTAGGGATAGAGGGAAATTTCCTCAACATAATAAAGGCCATATATGACAAACTCACAGCCAACATTGTCCTCAGTGGTGAAAAACTGAAACCATTTCCACTAAGATCAGGAACAAGACAAGGTTGCCCACTCTCACCACTATTATGCAACATAGTTTTGGAAGTGTTAGCCACAGCAATCAGAGAAGAAAAAGAAATAAAAGGAATCCAAATCGGAAAAGAGGAAGTAAGGCTGTCACTGTTTGCAGATGACATGATACTATACATAGAGAATCCTAAAGATGCTACCAGAAAACTACTAGAGCTAATCAATGAATTTGGTAAAGTAGCAGGATACAAAATTAATGCACAGAAATCTCTTGCATTCCTATACACTAATGATGAAAAATCTGAAAGTGAAATTAAGAAAACACTCCCATTTACCATTGCAACAAAAAGAATAAAATATCTAGGAATAAACCTACCTAAGGAGACAAAAGACCTGTATGCAGAAAATTATAAGACACTGATGAAAGAAATTAAAGGTGATACAAATAGATGGAGAGATATACCATGTTCTTGGATTGGAAGAATCAACAATGTGAAAATGATTATACTACCCAAAGCAATCTACAGATTCAATGCAATCCCTATCAAACTACCACTGGCATTTTTCACAGAACTAGAACAAAAAATTTCACAGTTTGTATGGAAACACAAAAGAGCCCGAATAGCCAAAGCAATCTTGAGAACGAAAAATGGAGCTGGAGGAATCAGGCTCCCTGACTTCAGACTATATTACAAAGCTACAGTAATCAAGACAGTTTGGTACTGGCACAAAAACAGAAACATAGATCAATGGAACAGGATAGAAAGCCCAGAGATAAACCCACGCACATATGGTCACCTTATCCTTGATAAAGGAGGCAAGCACATACATTGGAGAAAAGACAGCCTCTTCAATAAGTGGTGCTGGGAAAACTGGACAGGTACATGTAAAAGTATGAAATTAGAACACTCCCTGACACCATACACAAAAATAAACTCAAAATGGATTAAAGACCTAAATGTAAGGCCAGACACTATAAAACTCTTAGAGGAAAACATAGGCAGAACACTCTATGACATAAATCACAGCAAGATCCTTTTTGACCCCGCTCCTAGAGAAATGGAAATAAAAACAAAAATAAACAAATGGGACCTAATGAAACTTAAAAGCTTTTGCACAGCAAAGGAAACCATAAACAAGACCAAAAGACAAACCTCAGAATGGGAGAAAATATTTGCAAATGAAGCAACTGACAAAGGATTAATCTCCAAGATTTACAAGCAGCTCATGCAGCTCAATAACAAAAAAACAAACAACCCAATCCAAAAATGGGCAGAAGACCTAAACAGACATTTCTCTAAAGAAGATATACAGATTGCCAACAGACACATGAACAAATGCTCAACATCATTAATCATTAAAGAAATGCAAATCAAAACTACAATGAGATATCATCTCACACCGGTCAGAATGGCCATCATCAAAAAATCTAGAAACAATAAATGCTGGAGAGGGTGTGGAGAAAAGGGAACACTCTTGCACTGTTGGTGGGAATGTAAATTGATACAGCCACTATGGAGAACAGTATGGAGGTTCCTTAAAAAACTAAAAATAGAACTACCATACCACCCAGCAATCCCACTACTGGGCATATACCCTGAAAAAACCATAATTCAAAAAGAGTCATGTACCAAAATGTTCATTGCAGCTCTATTTACAATAGCCAGGACATGGAAGCAACCTAAGTGTCCATCATCGGATGAATGGATAAAGAAGATGTGGCACATATATACAATGGAATATTACTCAGCCATAAAAAGAAACGAAATGGAGGTATTTGTAGTGAGGTGGATGGACCTAGCGTCTGTCATACAGAGTGAAGTAAGTCAGAAAGAGAAAAACAAATACAGTATGCTAACACATATATATGGAATCTAAGGGAAAAAAAAAAAGTCATGAAGAACCTAGTGGCAAGATGGGAATAAAGACACAGACCTACCAGAGAATGGACGTGAGGATATGGGGAGGGGGAAGGGTAAGCTGGGACGAAGTGAGAGAGTGGCATGGACATATATACACTACCAAATGTAAAATAGATAGCTAGTGGGAAGCAGCCACATAGCACAGGGAGATCAGCTCTGTGCTTTGTGACCACCTAGAGGGGTGGGATAGGGAGGGTGGGAGGGAGGGAGACGCAAGAGGGAAGAGATATGGGAACATATGTGTATGTATAACTGATTCACTTTGTTATAAAGCAGAAACTAACACACCATTGTAAAGCAAATATACTCCAATAAAGATGTTTAAAAAAAAAGAAAAATGTTGCAAAAGTCTTTATTTAAAATTCAATGGTGTCTATATGTTCCCCAATGTCTTATTTTCTATAATTTTCCCAAGCAGCCTAGTGGGGTCTCATGCAAACACAGCTCATATAGTTTATAATTTACTGATGTGCATGTGTCTGTGTGTGTATCTGTGGTGTGTGTCTATCCAGACATTCCTGCAGTAGATGTACTAAGCTCCTTTCACATTAAACTAATAGAAAAAAGTGATGAACATAAGCAAAGATTAATTATAGACCAAACAGCATGATAAAAATCAGAATTTTCCATTAAAAATAAAAATTATTCAGTAGATATTGTTGGAAAAACTAGATATCCACATGCAAAAAAAAAAATAAAGTTGAATGCTGACCTTACACCCTATACAAAAATTAACTCAAAATGAATCAAAAAGACCTAAAAGTAATAAATAAAATTATAAAACTGTAAGAGGAAAATCAAGCGGAAAACCTTCATAGCATTACATATAACAATGCTTTCTTGCAGATAACATCAAAGGCACAGGTAACGAAAGAAAAAATAGATAAATGGACTACAACAAAATTATAAGCTTGGGACTTCCCTGGTGATGCAGTGGTTAAGGATCCGTCTGCTAATGCAGGGGACACTGGTTCGATCCCTGGTCCAGGAACATCCCACATGCCGCAGAGCAACTAAGCCCACGCACCACAACTACTGAGCCTGTGCTCTAGAGCTCACAAGCCACAACTACTGAGCCCGCATGCCACAACTACTGAAGCCCATGCGCCTAGAGCCCATGCTCCACCACAAGAGAAGCCAACGCAATAGAAGGCTGCGTGCAGCAACGAAGACCCAATGCAGCCAAAAATAAGTTAATTAATTTAAAATATACATATATTAAAAAGTTACCATTTAAAAAATAATTTAAAACTTTTGTGCACCAAAAGACACTATCAACAGAGTGAACAGGCAGCCAACAGAATTGGAGAAAATATTTGCAAATCAGATAGCTGATAAGGGATTAGTATCCAAAATATATGAAGAATTCCTACAACTTAACAACAAAAGACAAACGATTCAAAAATAGGCAAAGGACTTAAACATTTTTCCAAAGAAGATATGCAAATGGACAATAAGTACATGAAAAAAATGTTTAACATCACTAGTTTTTAGGGAAATGCAAATCAAAACCAAAATGAGGTATCATACTCATTTGGATAGCCATTATCAAAAAAAAAAAAAAAAGTGGGGGGAAGAAAAAGAAAAAAAAAGCAAGTGTTGGCAAGGATGTGCAGAAATTGGAAACTTTTGCATTTCTGGTAGGAATGTAAAATGGTGCAGCCACTGTGGCAAATGATATGGTTATTCCTCAAAAAGTTGAAAATAGAATTATGATATGATCCAGCAATTCACTTCTGGGTATATACCAAAAGAACTGAAAGCAGAGACTCAAATAGATATTTGTACACCCATGTTGATAGCAGAATTATTCACAATAGCCAAAAGATGGAAGCAATCCTAGTGTTCATGGAAAAATAAATGGATAAACAAAATGTGGTATATACATACAATAGAATATTATTCAGCCTTAAAAAGAAGGAAATTCTGACACATGCTCTAATATGGATGAACCTTGAGGACGTTATGCTAAATTAAATAAGCCACTCATAAAATAACAAATATTATGTGATTCCACTTATATGAGGTACCTAAAATAGTCAAATCCATAAAGACAGAAAGGAAAATGGTGGTTGTCAGGAGCTGAGGGGAGGCAGAAATAGGGAGTTAGCGTATAATGGGTACAGAGTTTCAGTTGGGAAAGATGAAAAAGTTTGGAAAATGGATGGTGGCAATTGTTGCACAACTATGTGAATGTACTTAATGCCATAGAATTGTACACTTAAACATGGTTAAAATGGTAAATTTCATGTTACATATATTGAATCACAATTTTAAAAATAAAAAATAAATTTTAACATACCAAAAACATAACTGTATCATTCTTAAGATTAAGTCATAGATGTTCATTTTTGCTTTCATATATGATAACACTAGGGCTATAGCAACGGACAAATCTATTCCTCCATTCCCCCAGACTTAAACTCTGTGAATTATGAAATAGTCCTAATCTGAAAAGCTGTTTGAAATAAGGGAGGCTTAAATTTGCAATCCCAGGATGCATTCTCCCAATGGAAGTTTGCATTGGTCCTTCGAAGTTTTAAAATCCTGCATACTATTCACCACCTCGTTATATATATATTCTATTGGTCTCTTTTTCCCAAAATTGAACAATCTCATCTCTATTGGATAAAGAATTCTCCTTCTTCTAAAAAATTACCTTATCAGCAGTTGCAGCCTCTCTCTTCACTTTGATGTTGTGCAGATTCAAATGGGCCTGGAACCTGTAGAACTAGCCATAGCTTTCAGCAATAATCTCATTAACCTCATTTTCACCATGCTTGGATTTTAGTTCTTCCAACAAACTCCTAGACATCTTCTGAATGTACATTATGCTAGTAAACATTCAACTTTGATCCTCTAGCTTCTCAAAGATTTTCAGTTTTGTCAATCAGTTTTCCTATTATCATTGCACAGGCCCACCCAGCACTTTTCTCAAAAATAGATGACCAATTCTTGTCCTTTCTGTTTCTGCTGTGAAGTAATTCATCCTATATGCTATATTTATATGCAATGTTTATCTTTTATTTTTGCCACTTTCAATTTTACCATTTATCCCTCGTCTTATGAGCACATACACAGCCAATATGACAAACTTAAATGCCATTAAATGCCAGCTAAGTACAGGCATTTTAAATAAACAGGCTACATATAAAAGGGTTTACTGGGGTTTACAGCGAAATTGAAAAGTGCTTGTTCACCTAAAAGCACACAAACTGAACAAAAAATAAAAATAAAAGCACTGAGTTGGCAAAATAAAACGGTTTGCTGTCCAAGGGACACCAACTTATGACTAATGCTTTACAGTAACCAACAACACATAGCCAACACTAAAAAGACTACAGAACACTATTAAATACTGTGTGTTGATGGAGAGCAGAACTAAAACAATTTGCTCTGGAAAACAGCTCTGTACATATCTGTGAAAGTTCTAAACTGACTATAAGTAAAGGATCATTGGAATAGCATTAATACCACAAGGAAAACAAATTTTAAAAATATGTTGTTGGTAACTGCAGGAAGGTGGTGAAGATTTTGTAGACTCAGCAATATTTTTATATTTCTTAGCCTAACTTTATTCTAAATTAGATAACATATTTGTCTAGACATGTATTTTCTCATGGTCTTTGACTTTAGAGAAGAAAACAAATTTGGCTCATTTAAGGGCTAGAATTCCTTGGAGATTTACATTTTATACAACATTACATGGAAACTAAGAAATTTATATATTGCAGTTGCAAGCAACCACTAAGTTGAAATCCTTCACAATGTTCCAGGTTAAAATTACGAAATCTACTTCTAAAGGGAAAATAATTAAAAGTGGGTTAACACTTCATTGTAGTTAAGAGGTTCTCCATGCTGTTTCACTAATAAAATGAAACCATTGACTTGATACCAAAAAAAAAAAAAAAAACTGCTTTCCAGAGTGTAGTTAAATGCAAATTTGCCATCTGCCTTGCAGAGTTGGTGAGCAATAGGTTGAACACGTTGAGAAAACCTTGTTTTAAAAGGTACATAAAGTGGGCTTCCCTGGTGGCGCAGTGGTTGGGAATCTGCCTGCCAATGCAGGGGACACGGGTTCGAGCCCTGGTCTGGGAAGATCCCACATGCCGCGGAGCAACTGGCCCCGTGAGCCACAACTACTGAACCTGCGTGTCTGGAGCCTGTGCTCCGCAACAAGAGAGGCCACGATAGTGAGAGGCCCGCACACCGCGATGAAGAGTGGCCCCACTTGCCGCAACTAGAGAAAGCCCTCGCACAGAAACGAAGACCCAACACAGCCATAAATAAATAAATAAATAAAATTAAAAAAAAAAAAAAAAGAGTCCACAGCTCTGTCAAGTATCGGGCTGACTGCCACTTTAAAAAAAAAAAAAAACTGGTTTCAAAAAATATTGACTAAGTTCCTGGAAAAGAAAAGAGTCATTCTTTAGGAAAGAGATGACGAAGATCTGAATTGAAGGCAGGGCTCCAGAATGCTTTCACACATAGAATATTATCCTTATACATTCATTGAGCATAGTTCAGATAGTGATCCCACAGAAGAAGATGAGAGTTGAATGTACCAGGGGAACTTCAGGCCTCTGGCTTCAGATAGAGGGTAAAATATCCTTAGTGCCTCTCCTTCTCTCTGGAGGTCACCTGATTTATGGTTCATGAGGATTACTATTCTAACCCATCAGAGGCCTCTCTAGAAAGAGTGATGGGCTGGTTGATGTCTAACAACCATATGACCAACATTCAAAGCTTATTATACAACTGGCATTCTGTATTAAAAAAGGAGAAAAGGGTCCCCTGTATCTACAGGCATTTTACATAAGACGTAGAAGCGGGACAGAAAACAATGCCTAGAAAATAAATCACCTATTTTTTCCAAAGGTATATATTTTCCTTTACAATCTTTTGTATTTATCTTTATAACCATTGCTATCTGTAAGAGGTTAATTTAATTCCAGCGTAATGAGTATTAAGGAACAATCAGAAGAGGACTGAGGGTCAAAAAACAGAGACCCAAAAATAGACACACGTAAATATACCCAATTGATTTTTGACAAAGGTGAGAATGAAATTCAATGGAGAACATACTGCCATTTTAATAAATGATACTACTGCATTTAGATGTTTACAAACAGACTACAGTTCCTTGTTCCTTCAATGATTTCTGCTCTTATTTTTTTCTGCTTGTTTTGGGTTTATTTTGCTCTTCTTTTTCTAGGTTCTTGAGAGGAGATCTTAAAATTATTGATTTAAGAATTTTCCCCTTGTCTAATGCATGCATTTATTGCTATAAATTTCCCTTTTAGCACTGATTTAGCTGTGTCCCACAATTTTTTATTTATTTATTTATTTATTTATTTATTATTTATTTTTGGCTGTGTTGGGTCTTCATTTCTGTACGAGGGCTTTCTCTAGTTGTGGTGAGTGGGGGCCACTCTTCATCGCGGTGCACGGGCCTCTGACTATCGTGGCCTCTCTTGTTGCGGAGCACAGGCTCCGGACGCACAGGCTCAGTAGTTGCGGCTCACGGGCCTAGTTGCTCCGCGGTATGTGGGACCTTCCCAGACCAGGGCTCGAACCTGTGTCCCCTGCATTGGCAGGCAGATTCCCAACCACTGCGCCACCAGGGAAGCCCCTCCACAATTTTTGATATACTATATTTTCACTGTCATTCACTTCAGTGTATTTTTTTATCTCCCTTGAGACTTCCTCTTTGACCCATGGATTATTTAGAAGTGTATTATTTAGTTTCCAAGTGTTTGGAGATTTTCCTGCCATCTTTCTGTTACTGATTTCTAGTTTGGCTTCATTGTAGTTAGAGAACACATTCTCCATGATTTCAATTGTTTGTTTTAAATCTGTTGAAGTTTATTTTATGGCCCAACATATGGTCTATCTTAGTACATGTTCCATAAGCACTTGAAAAGAATGTGTATTCTGCTGTTGTTGAATGGAATGTTCTATAAATGTCAGTTAGATCCTGTTAGGTGATGGTGTTGTTGAATTCTTCTATACCTCTGCTGATTTTGTCTTGTCTTATCTATCAATTAATGAGAGGTGTCTTGAAGTCACCAGCTATAATAGTGATGTTGTCTATTTCTCAGTTCTATGAGTTTTTGTTCCACCTATGCAGCTCTACTGTTTGGTACATTCACATTTAGCGTTGCTGGGTCTTTTAGTGGATTGACCCTCTGTTTCTAATAATTTTCTTTCTCTCAAGTCTATTTTAACTTATATTAATGCAGTTACTCCAACTTTACTTTGTCTAATGTTTCCATGATGTATCTTTTTCCATCCTTTTACTTTCAACTTTCCTATATCATATATTTGGAGTGAGTTTCTTATTGATAGCATATAGTTTTGTCATTTTTTAATCCATTCTACCAATCTCTGTCTTTTAATTGGTTTATTTAGCATATTTAAATTTAATATAATTATTGATATCTTAGGGATTAGCTCTACCATTTTATTTTTTGTTGACTGTTCTCCCTGTTTTTCATTTGTATCCTTTTTCATAGATTTCTATTGGTTATTTCAACATTTTTTTAGAATTCTATTCTGATTTATCCATAGTGTTTTTAAGTGCATCTTTTTATATAGCTTTTGTACTGGTTGTTCTAGATATTATGTTACTTATGCATAACTTTTCACAGTCTGTTGGTGTTGTCATTTTATAATTCCAAGTACAGAGATTTTATGTACCTTTACATTCCTTTCTTTCCCCTTCTTATACTATAATTATTTTAAATATTTCCTCTACATACATTTAAAATCACATCAGACATACATATTATAGTTTTTGCTTCAATCATAAAATTTAGAAAACTCAAGAGAATGAAAGGCTATTTTACTTAGCAATATTCTTGATTATCATGTTCTTTATTCCTTTATGATCTTCCATATCTCCTTTTATTGTTTCATTTCTCTTTAGAGAACTTCCTTAAGCCATTCTATTAAGGTAGGTCTTCTGGTGACGAATTCTCTTTATTCAGGGTTTTTTGTTGTTGTTGTTGTTGTTTGGCTGGGTATAAAATGCTGGGTTGAAATTTCTTTTCTTTCACAACTTGAAAAATATTATGCCTTGTCCATTTGGCCTCCTTGGTTTGTGATCAAAAATCTACTATCATTTTTGTTTGTTTGCTTGTTTTCCTATAGATAGATATCATTTTACTTGGGCTACTTTCAGGACTTTTTATTGCCTTGGTTTTCAGAATTTTAACTATGATGTGTCTAGCTTTTTCTTTTTTTTTTTTTTTTTGGTTTTATCCTTTTGGGGACTCACTCAACTTCTTGAATCCATAGGTTTATGTCTCTTGCCAAATTTGGAAAGTTTTAGCTATTATTTCTTAGAGTACTTTTTCAACCCCACCCTCTTCCTTCTCTCCTTTGGGGATTCTAAAGATATGAATGTCAGAACTCTTGTTAGAGTCTCACAGATACCTAGGCTTTGTTAGTTGGTTGTTTATTTGGTTTTGCCCAGTCTATTTTCTCTCTGTCATTCAGATTAGGTTTGTTTCTATTCTACTATTAATATCTTCCAGTTCACTGATTCTTTTCCCTATTCCCTCCATTCTGATATTGAGCCCAACTAGTGAGTTTTCATTTCACATATTGTGCTTTTCAGTTCTAAAATTTCCATCTTCTTCTTTATTATACCTTCTCTTTGTTTGCTGATGTCTTCTGTTTTTTCATTTGTTTCAAGTGTATTTATAATTGCTTGCAGAAGCATTCTTATTAGAGTGGCTTTTTCAGATAATTCTAACATCACTGTCATATTGATATTATAGCTTTTGATTGCCTCATTTAGTTTGAGGTCTTCTTGGTTCTTAATATTATGAGTGTTTTTCTTACTTGAAAGCTGCATATTTTCATAATATGTTATGAAACTCTAGATCTTATTTAAACCTTCTGTTTTAGTTAGGTTTCTATAACACCACTCTATTGGGAGGAGAGGGGAGGCACAGCCTTGATACTGCCAGGTAGAGGCAGAAGTCCAGGTTATCACTTAGCCTTCATTGACATCAAAGGGGAGGAGGATGGCTCTTCATTATTGCTAGGGAGGATGGGAGTTACAGCACCCCATATGGTCTACACTGACACAGCAATGGAGGTGGCCTCATTACCACTGGGCAATGGTGAAAGTCTTGACTCTTCACTAGGCCTTCTCTGATACCACCCCAGAAAGGAAGGAGGGGCACCTCTTTGCTGTCACATGAGATATTATTTTTAAAAATCATTGTTGCATTCATTGTTACTCAAGTTCACTGTTTTTTAGGATAATATTTACTTTTTAAAAGTTGAAGCAAGAATTCAAAGAATCAGTTTAAACCAATATCATAATTAAGTCCCCCAAATTTATATAAATCTGTCATGTTATTTTCCTTCATGAAACCCTTTAATAGCTTCCAATCTCTATGGAATTTACAACTTCAGCAATGACATGCAGCCACTCCAATGATCTGGCCCCCACCTACCACTATGGTCTCACACCTTACCATTTTTCTGCATATTCTCCACACAGTCTCAAGGGCATTTATCAGAATTATTCCCAGAGTTTTGTTTTTCACTGGATCTCAGATGCCCTCAATTATAAGGCACTGCATTATTTTCTGCAAACAACTAAGAAAGAAAAATGCTGACCATTACTTTCATAGTGCTTCAATTTTAAGATGCATCTCAGTTTAAGAAATATTAAAACATGAAAAAATATTGGCTTAAAAATTTATGAAATATGGTGATCATTGAGTAGATCCAAAACAATATTTATAAAATATGTGTAAGATATGAAGAATAACAACACGGTGAATTGAACTTTACTGTGACATCTACCTATACACTTTTATCATATTTTATTCCTCTGTTCTCCCTTTAGAAGAAACACTATTTTGAATTTTTTAAAGAATCATCCCTTGCTTTTATATATTTTACTACATATCTTTTATCTCTAACCAGTATGTTATTTTAGCATATTTTGAACTTTATACAAATGTGTTCTTTATGTATTCTGAAATGTGCAATTTTAACTCAGTATAATCTTCCTGATGTTCATCCATTTTGGCACTATAACTCATTGATTTTTACTGCCAGTAGTGTTCCATTATGTACATTTACCACAATGTTTCTATCTACTCTGCTGTTACTGATGATGTGCTGATGATGAAGCTTTGGGTGTTTGCTTTTTGTATGTGTGCCATTACAAACAGGCTGCCATGAACACTCTTTCTACTTGTCTCCTGCAGCACATATTCAAGAGCTTCTCTAAGGAATATATCCAGGAGTGAAATTTTTGTGTTTAAACTAGGATTGAACCAAAGCAATTTTACAAAACAATAGCAAACTAACTCTTTTCCAAAGTGTTTACAATTTACCCTCCCAGAAGCAGCATGCACATAATCCAGCTATGCCCCCGGATTCCTATTTCCACTTAGTTTTAAGGTACCTAATCTCTCATACTGTCAAAACCATCTCTTCAAGAAAGTATATATAACATGGAAGTTAAAGGTGAAGATTTTTGAGCCAGACTATTCTAAATTGCTATGAAGATTAGATTAGTTAATACATATGTTTAGACTGGTACTTTGGACATAATAAGCACAAAATAATTGTTAGGTATCATTGTTGTTGTTGTTGTGTTGAATTGCTTACAGAACCCTGAAAAACAGATAGTAGTGTATTGTATCTTGGTATACTAACATATATTGCTTCCTT
The DNA here is from genome assembly GCF_965194805.1 of Balaenoptera borealis. Taxonomy (NCBI): domain Eukaryota; kingdom Metazoa; phylum Chordata; class Mammalia; order Artiodactyla; family Balaenopteridae; genus Balaenoptera; species Balaenoptera borealis. Next base: position 50,083,204 of record NC_138861.1, read on the forward strand.
ATGCGCAAATGTTCTTCTCTCCATCTGAATTACATTCTTCAATACACATGCAAAGTTGATCATGCTTACTTAGGGATACCACTACCCCTAATATATGACCCATCACATTGCATTCAATCATTTGTTTACTTCCTGTCTGCCTCACTACAGTCTCAGTTATTTTGCAGACATAACTTTTTGAATTTATTCCTTATTTCCTGGTAGCACCTTAGTAGATGTTTGATAAATGAATGAACAGAAGAATGAATAATTATGAACAATTGCAACATCAGCAGTACCCAACCACAAACAATTATTTATTTAGATTTGCAAATTCAACTGGAATACAAAGACTTAAAATGTATATATCATTGTGTTCCCCTAACAGACTCTTCTTAAAGGAATTCTATGTTTTTTTAACATCCTGGGACAGAAGAATCTTTAAATGTGACCTTTTTATCTGTATGCAACCATAACAGCATCTTCTCCAACCAATCTTGTAAATTAAGATTCTTTTTATTTTCCTCTTCTATGATAATGTCACCTCACAGCACAACTGACAAAAAAACGCCCAGAGAATTGGATCACAAAGTCATTTTATAGATCTACTTCCTCCTGTTTTAGTCTTTAGGCTGATTTTTTAAAATATTGAACACTTTGTTTCTTTTCCTTTAGATTTAGAGTAGATGGTGGGCTGCTAAGCTGTTAATGCATAGCTTTAAACTTCATGCAACAATAAATAAAGTCTACTGCCTGTTAGCAGCAGTGCCTTCTACTACTTCTCCTTCATCCATCTGTGGTGTGAACAGCTCTCATTCACACCAGATAACTCCAGGTATCACACTGTTACATCTGATAATGTGTCAAATCTTCCTGCCTAGCATTTCTACCTAAATGGCCTCAGTTTTGACATTGATATTGGGTAGACAAGCCAAACACTGCAAAGCAATTTTTCTCCTAATTCTGATTAGGTCCTTTAATGTCCTTCACATAACAGAGATAAGCTCATCTCGTTGACTAGTCCTTAAAATGTAGCACCTGGAATTGAACGCAATACCCTGGATGTGATCTGAGAAGTTCACAATGGATTATCACTTATGCATCTTTTATTTTACAAGCATGTACTATTCCCCTTGTTTTATTGTACATTTGTATTAATATAGCTTAAGAATATATTTGATTTCGGAGGGTAGCCATTTCATACTACTAACAGACACCAAGTTTTTTTCACACAAAATTACTTTTATTAAGTTTCATCTCTTTAATTTTGTCCCATCATTGCCAATTCATAATATGAATTTTAAATTCATATTATTTCTTCTAGCAGAATTGTTATTCCACCTGTATTTGAGTCACTAGAAAATCTGTTGACAAACAGTTCTTTAACGAGATGCCTGACAGACAATATTATTTCTGTGCTCAGAGCTTACAACAGTGTGTGGTAATAATAGGTATTCAATATAAATTGAATGTATTAATTCCTGAAATAATGGACATTCCTTAATATTAAAGCCAGTTAAAAATCAAGCTCATCTACTTTCCTTAAACATCTTTCTTTATTCCTATTTCTCGGACTCATAAAATAACATAGTCACTCTTTCATACTATCAATATTCTAAACTTTGGGATCATTTTCTATTGTAGCTATTTTTCTCCCTCAACATCCAAACATTCACCAACTCTCCATCCACGATGTTGATTGTATCACTCTTACCCTTTCTATTCTAATGAAGGATGCTATTTTAATTCTTCATTAAGAACAGTGGCTTTAATAGCTTTTATTGCTAATGAGACACTTATGATATTATAGAATCCTCATTATAAGTTTTGTCTGGGAGTATGCTGTTTGTAGAGTATTCCCTTTTCCAGGTAAACTATCACATCAGTGAGTACATTTGCTCCAACAGCTGCACGTAGCATCAGGAATCACACATGCCATCACATCTGCGAACTCCCAACAATCTACTGATAGTTTTCTATGTTCAGAGAAGAAATCAAGAGAGAAGCAATTAAATACCCAAAATGTTTATGCCTGCTTACTTATGTACACACCAAATGTCAGTTCTGTTTGACTACCATTAATTGAGAGTCAACTGGGCCAACCACTGTGCTGTTCACAAAGATGAATGAGATATAATTCCTGCCTTCAAGTTCACAGTCTTGAGAGAAAGACATATATTGTTTTTAAAAATCCAACATGAGGTATCTATTGTGGTGCAAATAGGTACAAAGCATAGGAAATGTTGTCCAAGTTCTGGGACCTTGGAGAATAACATTTTAGAAAAAGGTACAGGAATGGAATTAATATTTATCATGTTCCTTGTCTACGTTAGGCTCTCTGCTAAAAGTTTGTTCATATTGCTTTATATGTAACAGGAAAAGTATGAACAACTGATGTTGAAGATTTCTTGGTAAATATAAAAGTAATGCTGATGTCTTTCAGTAAGAAAAACTGCACAGAGAAGTGTGGCAAAGATGGCAGAGTAAGAAGACCGGAGCTCATCTCCTCCTACAGGCACACCAAAATTACATCTATTTACAGAGCAACTATTGATGAGAATAACCTGAAGACTAACAGAAAAGATTTTCCACAACTAAAGATACAAAAAAGGAACCACAACAAGAAATGTAGGAGGGAAGGAACACAGTGTAATCAAGACTCACACCCCACAGGAGGAAACCCACAAAAAAAGAGGATGATCACAATTGCAGAAGTTCTCCTCAAGGAGCAAGGAGTCTGAGCTCCACATCTGGATCCCCAGCCTGGGGGTCCTGCCCTGAGAAGATGAATCTTCAGAATATCTGGCATTGAAGTCCACCAGGTCTTATGTACTGGAAAGCCAGAAGACTGTAGGAAACAGAAACTTCACTCTTAAAGGACACATGCAAAATCTCACATGCTCCAAGACCCAGAACAGAGGCAGTAATCTGAAAGGAGCCTGAGTCAGACCCACTTGCTGATCTTGGAGCATCTCCTGGGGAAATAAGAGGCAAATGGGACTCCCCCTGGAGACACAGACACTGGCAGCTGCCATTTGTGGCCGCTCATTCTACCATGAGAACGCTGTTGCTGGCAAGCTCCATTTTGGAGTCCTCCCCTTAGCCTATTAGTACAACAGGCTTATCCACACAACTGCAGGCCAGCACCAGTCCCAGGATGCCCCAGTCACCAGGGCCAGCTGTCCCAGGATCAGGCCCCACCCACCAGCAGGTAGCACCTGCCCAGGCCCCCATAACCAGCTGGGCCAAGCTAGTGGCCACCACAACACAATGAAGGGTCTGGGATCCAATCAGGCCAGGGACCAGCATGCCCACAGTAGTTGGCCCGCCAAAATAGAAGGGTGCATGCATCCCAATAAGGGGCACCACGAGAGCATACAGCTCTCATGACCAGAGGGGAGTCTGATGCTGGATCCCATAGGATATCTCCTTCAAGGCCACTTCTCCAAGATCAAGAAAAGGCCACTTCTCCAAGATCAAGAAACATAACTGATCTACCTACTACATAGAAATAAACACAGAGAATTAGGCAAAATGAGGAGGCAGAAGAATATGTCCAAAAAGTAGAAACAATACAAAACCCCAGGAGAAGCACTAAGCAAAGTGAAGATAAGCAGTCTACCAGGTAAAGAATTCAGGTAATGATAACAAATAAGCTTAATGAATTTGGGAGAATAATGGAGGAACACATTGAGGAGTTTAAAAGAGAGTTAGAAAATATAAAGAAGAACCAAACACAGCTGAAGAATACAAGAACTGAAATTTTAAAAATACACTAGAAGGAAACAAGAGTAGATTAGATGATACAGCAGAACAGATCAGCAAACTGGAAGACACAGTAGTGGAAATCACCCAAGATGAACAGAAAAAAGAAAAAAGAATTTTTTAAAATGAGGACAGTTTAAGAGACCTCTGGGACAACATCAAGCATGGTAATATTTGCATTATAGGGATCCCAGAAGGAGGACAGAGAGAGAAAGGGACAGAAAACTTATATAATAGCTGAATTTCCCTAACCTGGGGAAGGAAACAGACATCCAGTTCCAGGAAACACAGAGAGTCTTAAACAAGATCAACCCAAAAAGGTCCACTCCAAGACACATTATAATTAAAATGGCAAAAATTAAAGATAAAGAAAGAATATGAAAAACACCAAGAGAAAAGCAACCAGTTACATACAAGGAAACTTGCATAAGACAATCAGCTTCAGCAGAAACTTTGCAGGTCAGAATGGAGTGACACAATATATTCAAAATGATAAAAGGAAAAAACCTATGACCAAGAATACTCTACCTGGAAAGGCTAGCATTCAGATTTGAAGAAGAGATCAAGAGTTCTACAGACAAGCAAAAGCTAAGAGTTCAGCACCACTAAACCAGCTCTACAAGAGATGTTAAAGGGGCTTCTCTAAGTGGAAAAGGAAAGGACACAACTAGACATATGTAAATTACAAAAGGAAAATCTCATTGGTAAAGGCAAATACATAGTAAAAGCATGATCAATCAGATCAACCACTTATAAAGCTAGTAGGTGGTTTATATAGGTGGTAAATATCCAAAATAAGTAGTTAAGGAATATACAAAACAAAAAGATGCAAAATATGATGTCAAAAACAGTAAACACAGGGGGTACAGTACAAAAGCAAGGTTGTTAGAATGTATTCAAATTTAAGAACTCATCAACTTAAAATAATCATATATATCATATATATGTTGTTATATATGAACCTCATGGTAACCAGTAACCAAAAATCTATAACAGATACACACAGAAAAAGAGAAAGAAATCTAAACATAACACTAATGATAGTCATCAAATCACAACAGAAGAGAGCAAAAAAATAAGGAACCAAAAATATCTGCAAAAAGAACTCCAAAACAATTAACTAAATGGCAATAAGTACATACCTATCAATAATTACTTTAGAATATTACTCACCCATAAAAAGAAATGAAATTGAGTTATTTGTAATGAAGTGGATGGACCTAGAGTCTGTCATACAGAGTGAAGTAAGTCAGAAAGAGAAAAACAAATACTGTATGCTAACACATATATACGGAATATAAAAATAAAATGGTTCTGAAGAACCTAGGGCAGGACAGGAATAAAGATGCAGACATAGAGAATGGACTTGAGGACATGGGGAGGGGGAAGGGTAAGATGGGACGAAGTGAGAGAGTGGCATGGACACATATACACTACCAAATATAAAATAGTGGGAAGCAGCCACATAGCACAGGGACATCAGCTCCGTGCTTTGTGACCACCTAGAGGGGAGGGATAGGGAGGGTGGGAGGGAGATGCAAAAGGGAGGGAATATGGAGATATATGTTTATGTATAGCTGATTCACTGTGTTATACAGCAGAAACTAACACACCATTGTAAAGCAATTATACTCCAATAAACATGTTAAAAAATAATAATAATAAATACTTTAAATGTAAATGCTCCAATCAAAAGACATAGAGTGGCTGAATAGATTTTTTTTTAAAAGACCCATCTATATGCTGCCTACAAGAGACTCACTTCACCCCTAAAGGCATACAGAGACTGAAAGTGAAAAAGATATTCCATGAAAATGGAAATCAAAAGAAAGCCAGGGTAACAATACTTATATCAGACAAAATAGACTTTAACAAAGACTCTAACAAGAGAAAAAGGACATTACATAATGTTCCAGGGATCAATCCAAAAAGAAGATATAACCATCATAAATATATATGCATCCAACATAGGAACACTTAAATATTTAAAGAAAATATTAGCAGACATAAAGGGAAAAACTGACAATAATACAATACAGTAATAGTAGGGGACTTCAACACCCCACTTACATCAATGGAGAAATCATCCAGATAGAAAATCAATAAGGAGACACTAGCCTTAAATGATACATTAGAACAGATGGACTTAATAGGTGTATTTAGAAAATTCCATCCAAAAACACCAGAATACACATTCTTTTCAAGTGCACATGTAACATTCTCCAGGCTGGATCACATGCTATGCCACAAAACAAGTCAGTAAATTTAAGAAAATTGAAATCATATCAAGCATCTTTTCCAACCACAATGCTATGAGACTAGAAATCAACTGCAATTTTAAAAACTGCAAAAGCACACAAACATGTAGAGTCTAAATAATATGCTACTAAACAACCAATCGATCACTAGTGGAAAAAAAGAGAAAGTAAAAAAATACCTGTAGAAAAATAAGCAAAAAACAATGATCCAAAATCTATGGGATGCAACAAAAGCAGTTCTAAGAAGGAAGATTATACTGCTACAAGCCTACCACAGAAAACAAGAAAAATATCAAACAAACAACCTAATCTTACACCTAAAGGAACTAGAAAAAAAAGAACAAAGCCCAAAATCGGTAGAAGGAAAGAAATCATAAAATTTAGAGAAGAAATAAATGTAGAGGCTTGAAAAAATAGAAAAGATCAATGAAACTGAGCGCTACTTTTCTGCAAAGACAAACAAAATTTATAAACCTTTAGCCAGACTCATCAAGAAAAAAAGAAAGAGGACCCAAATCAATAAAGTTAGAAATGAAAGAGAAGTTACCACCAACACCACAGAAATACAAAGGATCCTAAGAGATTACCATGAACAAATAAAACTCAAATAAAATGGACAACATTGAAGAAATGGATAAATTCCTAGAAACATGCAATCTCCCAAGACTTAATCAGGATGAAATGGAAAATATGATCAAGCAGATTACCAGTAATGAAATTGAATCGGTAATCAAAAAGCTCCCAACAAACAAAAGTCCAGGACCTCACAGGTGAATTCTACAAAACATTTAAAGAAAAATTAACACCGATCTTCTCAAACTATTCCAAAAATTGCAGAGGAAGGAATGCTTCTGAATTCACTCTGTGAGGCCAGCCTCACCCTGATATCAAAACCAGACACAAGGGCTTCCCTGGTGGCGCAGTGGTGGAGACTCCGCCAGCAATGCAGGGGACACGGGTTCGAGCCCTGGTCTGGGAAGATCCCACATGCCGCAGAGCAACTGGGCCCGTGAGCCACAACTGCTGAGCCTGCGCGTCTGGAGCCTGTGCTCTGCAACAAGAGAGGCCGCAATAGTGAGAGGCCCATGCACCGCGATGAAGAGTGGCCCCTGCTTGCCGCAACTAGAGAAAGCCCTCGCACAGAAACGAAGACCCAACACAGCCAAAAAAATTAAAAATAAACAAATAAATAAATAAAAATTAAAAAAATAAAACCAGACGCAAAGACACCACAAAAAAGAAAATTACAAGCCAATATCGCTGATAAACATAGATGCAAAAATCCTCAACAACATTTTAGCAAACCAAATTCAACAATACATATACACCATGGGATTTATTCTGAGGATGCATGAATAGTTCAACATCCACAAATCAATCAGTGTGATACACCACATTGATCATTTACTTTTTGGCCACTCTTCATGCTTGCAGGATCTTAGTTCCCCAACCAAGGCTTGAACCCAGGCCCCCAGTAGTGAAAGCACCAAGTCCCAACCACTGGACTTCCAGGGAAGTCCCTACATTAATAAATTGAAGAATAAAAATCATATGATTGTCTCAATAGATGTAGAAAAAGCATTTGACAAAATTCAACATCCATTTATGATAAAAACTCTCAACAAAGTGGGTAGAGAGGGAACATACCTCAACATAATAAAGGCCATCTATGACAAACCTACAGCCAACATTATACTCAATGGTGAAAAGCTAAAAAAATTGTTTTAAGATCAGGAACAAGACAAGGATGCCTGCTCTTGCCACTTTTATTCAATATAGTATTGGAAGGCCTAGACACAGTAATCAAACCAGAAAGAGAAAGAAAAAGAATCAAAGTTGGAAAGGAAAAAATAAAAAAGTCACTGTTTGCAGATAACGTGACAGTATATACAGAAAATCCTAGAGATGCCACCAAAAAACTGTTAGAATAAATGAACTCAGTAGTTTCAGGATACAAAATTAATATACAGAAGTCTGTTACATTTCTATACACTAATAATGAACTAGCAGGAAGAGAAATTAAGAAAACAATCCAGTTTACAATTAAATCAAAAAGAATAAAATACCTAGGAATAAACCTAACCATGGAGGTAAAAGACCTATACTCAGAAAACTATAAGATGTTGAGGAAAGCAACTGAAGACAACACATACGGCAGAGATTGGCACAACACAGTAAATTAACTATATTTCAACTTAAATAAATAAATTGAAGACAACACAAACAAATGGAAAGATATTCCATATTCATGGATTGGAAGAATTAATATTGTTAAAATGACCATACTACCCAAGGCAATCTACAGATTCAATGTAATCTCTATCAAAATACCCATGACATTCTACACAGAACTAGAACAAACAATCCTAAAATTTGTATGGAACCACCAAAGACCCCAAATAGTCAAAGCAAACTTAAGAAAGAAGAACAAAGCTGGTGGTATCATGCTACCTGATTTCAAACTACACTACAAAGCAATAGTAATCTAAACAGTATTGTACTGGCACAAAAACACATACATCCACGAAACAGAATAGAGAGTCCAGAAAAAAACCCCACACTTATATAATCAATTACTCTTCTTTGGAGAAGCCAAAAACCTTCAAACATATGCAAGTAAAAAGCACTCACTGTGCACACTCTTATCTCCTGCCCCACTAATCCTCATTGATAACAGGCAGGTGATGCTATCGTCCCAAGCATGTACCACAGAGAATTATGTGTGTGAGAGTGGTGGATGGGAAGGAGTTAAACACCTGTGTAGTAAAGCTTTAACCAATGGGAGATGGAAGCCTACAGATAAATTCTTCCTTTTTTTTCCATGGATTGGGAAGTTGTTTATATAGCCTCTCAGAAGACAGTTTTATGAGATGGTCTATCAGTCATGCTTAATACCTTGAACTGGTTTTTCCTTCTTCTATGTCTCATTCCTCTTTCCCTTAATCTTTTTCCATGGGATTTTACTACCTAATAGTTAGCCTTTGCCCAAGGCTATGCATTCTTGGGAGGTCGAGTCAAAATAGAGATGGATTGGATTACTTCTAATGGTGTCTTAAAGATTGACGAGCTATAAAAGTACTACAAAAAAGTATACTGTTTCCTTTAGTGTTTGTCAACAAGAAATAATTCTTGAAATCATACTGAATTTTTACAAAAATAAACTAGAGGGGAATATCTTCAACTAAAACATATGACTTTAGGACTCAAATACTTATAACACATTCCTGTATCATTAACATTGTCAGTATCACTTTGATAATATCTATTTTAATTTCTTGAATTTTATTTATTAAGCTATTCTTCAAACATACAAAAAGTTAAGAGAATAACATAGCAAATACTCATGTACCCAATGCTCAATTTTACACAAGTGTAATATTTTGCCATTTTCCCCTCAGAGCTCTTTTGAAGAGATAAAGAATGATGGTTACTGTTGAATCCCGGTTTACTTGTTCCTGATCCTGTTTCCTCTCCCTTTTTCCCTAGGAGTAAACGCCAGCCTGGATTTTGTGATTATCATTGTCATATGTGATGGAGGTCACTGTCTGCTTCCAAATCTAAGCCTAGTAGACAGTGGCTTTAGCTCTGCTCACTACTTTGCATCTCAAGTCCATAGAAATTACATCAGACACCTGTTAGGCATTTCAGACAATTCAGATCCTCTTGGCGTAACTTGCTTTTGGGGGCTTTGGCCACTCATTTTAGCCACACACACTGCTGCACCTCATTCTGTTTGGAACCAGGAGTACAGGGGAATAGCCTAAATCTATGGAGACCCTTTTTTTCCTTTCACCCTCAAAATGCACCTCAAAAAGAAGTTGTCAGCTTTGCTTACCCACTAAAGAGCAATTAAATGTTTGAACATTTCTGCTGAACAGAACTCGTAGTATACAGTGACCATTTAATCTGACCAATCTCCTTTGGACCGCCCAAATTAGATTACTTTTCTCAATAGAATACTCATCACACTTCCCTTAGGGTTGGACAAATCAATCTCACTGATTTCTTCAGGCTTTCTCAGCTAATCTTTGACCAGGTCTGTGACAGGATTACTTTAACCCTCTTCCACAACACAGGAAAACCAGAACTGTAAATATAATTAATGACTTCTTTCTACTTTTCTAGGAGACATTTCCTGCCCTAGGAGATTGGATGTTAAGAGCAAGCAAAGAAGGAGGTAGGAATGGAGAAAAGGAGAAAACTGACACGATGAAGGAAAAAATACATGGCCCATTAAGTGACTTTCAAGCTCTTTGAAAAAGCAGTTGAGCAGTGTCATACCTGGATTATTTGGCACTGAGAGCAGAGCATTTCTCAATGCTATCCTACTCTATACAGCAAAATTATTTTCAGTAATAATATGAAATAGAATGAGTAATAGCCAGAAGAGATATGAAGATAGTGACTTTTTCCTTTTATTAAATTTTTTGTATATATAATCATGCCAGTTTTTTAAGTGAATTTTAATAAAGCCAAAATAGCTAAACCTACTAAATCATACTGATGTAATGTTTTACTCCCTTGTAGTTCTTTAGTTTTAAAACAATTAACATATATAAAAAGAAAAGTTCAGTAAAATAGTTCATGTAAGAACTAAAATTTGCACTTACCAAACAAAAATATTACATCTCTCAGTCTGCATTATTTCACTGTTTAAACTTTAAATGCATATGAAAACTCCAACTAGTCACAAAGAAAGACAAAATTGAAGTAACTCAAGTTCTAGTTCATCATCTTTACACATTCTGTGTCACTATTGTTATTTTTAATCTATTGTTTAAATGCCGGACTATATGTTGTCAAAAGGTTGGAGACAAGTTATGCCTTAAGCAAGCCAGAAGGAGGCCAAACCTTTACAAATAAGCTCTGGAAGCAAGGTATGCAACTGATTTCAAATGTCAGAGGTCAATTATATAAATGGGAATATTCCATGGAGAATACAATGCAGAATACAATGTTTATTTTAAAATAAGTTTGTTAAAAGTGTTGATTTGAAATTTAGAACTTAGACCAAGAAAATATATTTTTTTAGGGAGGAGTATTTTTATCACTGACATCATTTTAGAGTTGCCAATGCATGATGATAATTTTAAAAATCAATTTTAAGTTAGTTTTATTACTGTTTTTAACTTTTCTACAGACCATGCCTCCCATTATTGCCTGTTTCTGGTAGTTTCCACTGCTCCATCTCTACTCTTGATCTGCCACTGCAGATGAATAGATATACGGTGGGGCGGTTTGTTTGTTTGCTTTTTGTTTTTCCTTGATAACAGAGAAAAATTAATCCCACAGTGGAGATCAGGTACCAACAGCTACACCTTCACCAATTCATCCTAATCCAACAAGTAGAGCTCACTGGAGGCAAATATATTGACCAACTTGGATTTCTGAACAAATAACTAATATTAAACATATTATTTTCATCTGTCTACATTGTCTTTTTCCAGAGTTTTACAATGAACATATTACTTTCACTGATATTCATTTAACATAAAAATAAGAGTATAAATAAAACACACCCAATCTGAACTCTCCATTCGGTTCAGTCCACACTCTTAACTCTCTTCCTGTTTTCCTTTCAAATTTTGAGAAAATGTGGCAATGTCTTTCCCATGTTAAGACAAAAAGGCTTCTCTCTACCTCTGCCTCCAGAATTCCTTAGAGTTCTGAGCACTTTCGAAAGCTACACTGCTGAGTGTAGCCAGAGAACCACGATTCCTTCTTGTTATGATTTGTATCATACTTTTGTATAAAAATATACAGATGTGCTCAAGTTATAGTATGATGAAAACAGAAATGCGAATGCAAGTATAACTTAAAGATAGGAAAATTTTGTATAGGATTACTGTCACAAAGACTAAAAATTTTTTAAGCTTAATGGCCTCTAGGAGCATTCTTGAACTAATTAGGTAAATCGCTGGGGTGGATATGAGTGGAACTGGTAGAGAGACTGAGTATTTAGAAGAATGATCAAACGTATAGCTATTCTTTTACCTCAGGCAGATATTCTTTACAACAGTAACTCTCAACCTTGAATACACACTGAAATCACCTGCAAACCTTTAAAAAATACTGATCGCTAGACTCTACCCTGAGAGATTCGATTTAATTGGCTGGAGGTGCAGATTGGCCATAGGAAATATTAATCATCCCCTCACCCTGATTCTAATGTGCTGCCAACATTAGAACCTTTGCTCTAGAAAACTGCTTCTCTGTTCTTGGCTCTTCAATGGCAGCTACAAAATTTTAGGAGGGACTTGGATGAAACAAGCTGTTAAAAGCTAGGAGACTGAGAAACATATCCTGAAGTTGTGTCTGCACATCAAACCCACAAATTTTACTTAGGTTATATTATTTGGAGGTGAGGGAGGGTGTTATTTTGCTTGGTGGGAAACGACCCCTGCCACTAACCCTGTGTGCTACCCATGTGTAGAAGAACTTTGTACTCAGGCATGTCTCTTCTTGAGTTATGACTGTGGGTGGCCATAGAGGTGCACTGCTCAGATCTTTCAGGAGAATCTGCTCATGGGATCACAGCTGACTGGCAGCCTCCTGCTGTCCACACCTTTGGATCCAACATAGAGCTTAGAGAGTCCATGCTTCCCTTGGGCTGCTCCCAACCAATGACTGATATGGCAGGAGTACTAGAAATGACCCATTTCTCCCCAGTGCAGGACTCCTCTAATGGACATCTTTTGTTCAGGGATTCCCTGAGGCACTGGCCTGTCTGAGACTTTCTCAGAACTCCATTCAATTTGTGGCTTTTCCTTCCTTTTCTCTCCTTTCCTGGGTTTCAGACCTGCATCATTATCTGAAGACTCTCCTGATCCTTCCTTTATCTTTCACAGGCAGTTCCCTCAATAAATCTCTTACAAATCTAATGTCATCTTTGTGTTCACTTATCAGGGGACCCAAAAGGACACACGACTCTAACACCACTTGATATTAGGACAGCTAACGACCTTGCATGAGCTTTAGTTTCTTCATCTGTTAAAATGGAGAGTAAAAACTATATGGGATATTGTGAAGATTGAATGAGATATATTATCAGTGAACAAGGTAGCCAACTTCCTAGAACATAGAAGGAAGTTAATAAATATTAATATCTCTTTTCAGCTTTTATGAACAAGTAAATTTCCTTCACATCATTGAACTTCTGGTCTAAAACTTATGTTTTATGCACTATGGCTGTGCATAGGGTATATCACATGATGAATAGGAGAGGGAGTATAGAAAAGCAAAGGAGTTTCTAAAAAAAAAAGATAAATATGTGATGTGATTGATGTGTTAATTAACTAGATGGGAGGAAGCCTTTTATAACGTATACATATATCAAATTATCGCGATGTACACTTTAAATATGTTACAATTTTGCTTGTCAATTATACCTTGATAAAGTTTAAAAAAGAAACGAAAAAGGGGCTTCTAAAGACAAATACAACAATAAATATCAGAGTAGAGTAGATGCATACACCATATATGTGATAGTACTCATGTGGCATGAGACAGATGCACAAAATAAAAATAAAATGCTGCAAAAATGTTTTTTCCTTATGTATATTTCATACACATATTTATTAAATATCATATATGGAAGTTTTTGACAGCCAAAGTTTGTCTCAATTTCAGAGCATGAAAAAACAAGAATGCATGTTGTCAATATCTCTGAGCCTAAAGACAGACTCCTGCAGGTTTCTGCCTGGTTTCAAAGGTGTATATTTGCACAAAATTGTTCACACTCCATGCAAATGAAGACATGCTTGCTTCCCACAGAAACTAGCCTGCAGACACTTTGCAGGGATCTTACAATAAACTAACAGCACTACCAAAAAAGTTGGGGGGAGGGAAGAAGAGAAATAGATAATTGTATTACTTTTTGTTCCAAAATATAAATAAAAGTGAAAAACTGAATTTAAAATCCAGTCAGTTCTGCTAGAACACGACATCTGCATTCCTCAAAATTACCATGCTTTGCAAAATCACACAATAAAAACCACAGGGCTTAAGAGAAAATGGGTTTGGGGACACAACACTTAGAAATCTCATCAGTGACATTTTTTTTAAAGTTAGGAACCTAATAAAAATGGTAGCACAGTGTTACACATGTGAAATAGTTACAAAATACATAAATATTACAATAAACATGGCACTTTACCTTGAAAAAGACCTGAAGTTTACAGAAGGGTTGCACCTTGTAAGTCATGTAAAATGATGGAAGGAGGGTTACCTGAAATGGGTCTGAAAGTTCTAACACCAGATGTGGGTGGGCGAGGCTTATAATACATGGGGTGAAAGGAGATACCTGGTAGAATTTGAGATGCATGCATATGTGTTATGTGAATTCCTACGCAGCTGGGTTCAGCTGTCTGCAGGTCACTGCATTCACCTAGAGTTTCTTATAAACAAAACTGTGTGAAGACAAAATTTGTGTCATGCTCAAATTTCCCTAAAATATCCGTTGTGTTGGAACAATTTCACGTTTTCAAAACATGCATTATAGCAGAATTTACTGTACGTTGTAAGATCCATAAGGATTTTTTGTTCATTGAAAGGGAATATTTCATTAAGACATAAAAGAATACATCATTGAACTAATCATTTAAATAAAATGCAAAATAACAAGTCCTCTGGATAAAATCTTTATGTACACTAAACTTATATAGAAGTAGGACATAGATTGGGGTCTTTGTAATACTGTTTTACTATTTTTTAAAGAAACTACTACTGATCACGTAATTTCCTGACATTATTAAAAAAAGGCAAACAAAGGGAATTAATTCCTGTTAGGTTCCAAAATATACATATCTCTTTTCCTTCATATCTAGAGTTGATGGTACCAACATTATTTATGGTCAAGTTTTCATCTTTGTCGGCATCTCATGCCCTGGCAGCTTGCATTTCACACTAATCTAGGCAAACACCAGCTCTGGCGCCAATCATTAAGAGAACCAAATGGTCTTCTGGTCCCATTTGGCCATTCATTAAATGGGTGACCATGACCATAGACGCTAAGGCTTAGAGAAATTGACCATTTCAAGGCCTCTGTTTCTTTAAGAGAGAGTAGA
This sequence comes from Balaenoptera borealis, assembly GCF_965194805.1. Taxonomy (NCBI): domain Eukaryota; kingdom Metazoa; phylum Chordata; class Mammalia; order Artiodactyla; family Balaenopteridae; genus Balaenoptera; species Balaenoptera borealis. Next base: position 50,098,271 of record NC_138861.1, read on the forward strand.
ACTTGATTTTAAAGTACCTACTTGGGCTTCCCTGGTGGCGCAGTGGTTGATAATCTGCCTGCCAATGCAGGGGGCACGGGTTCAAGACCTGGCTGGGAAGATCCCACATGCCGCGGAGCAACTGGGCCCGTGAGCCACAACTACTGAGCCTGCGCGTCTGGAGCCTGTGCTCCGCAACAACAGAGGCCGCGATAGTGAGAGGCCCGCACACCGCGATGAAGAGTGGCCCCCGCTCGCCACAACTAGAGAAAGCCCTCGTACAGAAACGAAGACCCAACACAGCCATAAATAAATTTATAAAGTTCCTACCAAAATTCTTACCATAGGAACTGTGGACTTCAAATTGCAATCCATTTGCACAGAATGTAACAGCTAAAATTTTACCTTCATATGGTATTTTACAAGTTTGCCAAGTGCTTTCACAACTATTACCTCATTTAACTTAATGTAATTACATCTCCCTGTATCAATGGGCACTGTGAATCATTTTCCTATTCATTCCATTTTTTTCTCATTTGTATTATTTGAAATCTTTCCAACCTACTTTTGGAAAACCAGACTTAACCAAACATTTCCAGAAATGTGTTACATTGAGTGTTTGAAGAGATCAGTTACAGCTAACATATGTAAAACACATGGGAAAACCTGCAGCAGAATTGAAATTGATGATGCATCAGTTAAGCCATTCAGCTCTTGAGCTGCTCGATTACTTAGAAGACCTAAGTCTTTTGTATTTATTTGTTCGGTTTGGGTTTTTTATTCTGGAGACTGGAACTGGTTTCATGAACAAGCTATCAAAGGAGGCCACAAGGGGAACATCCAATCAAGTTCTGTTAAGGGGGAAAGAACTTCTCTACTCCTCTGCTTTCTATGAGGAGAAATGCCCTAAATGTTCTAAATACCACCAGCTACTTGGGCACAAAGAAGAGTGAGTTACCTGACTAGTGAATTTTAGAAAAGAACTGGACATGAGTAGCCCAGCTCCTTCGGCCTTCCCCTCCCTTGTGATCCAGCTAACTACGGAGTGTAGGCATTCAGTTCTGTTATTCCAAATCCCATGTTTTACAGGGCAGATTCTGCCTCTGCCCAAGATCTGGAAGTTCAATTCAAGGGATTGTTAGGATATGGTGCCTTGAGCCAGGAATATTGAGAAACAGACATGGAGTGGAATTTGGAGAGCAAAAATAATATTGAATCATGAGGCACTGGATGAAGTCAGGCTCTGCCTGTGGTTGACTTTGGTGGTTTGCAGGGGCTTATATTGTATCTTGCAGCTGGCTTTCGCAGTTTTGTCGTGTGCTTACAATCAGTGAGGCCTAAGTAGCATCTTTAGATCTTGTACTTTAAAGGAATAGGTCACTATGGGATTTTGCATTTGGTGGAGGACTGCAGCTTACAGTGGCTTGTCTGCAGATGTGTGTCTATTTTTATTGAGCGAGAGGCTGTTTTTACACAAGCAGGGCTTCCCACACCTTAAATAATGTCATATGGGGCACAGAGACCTTCAGAACTAGGCTGCTACAACATGACCTTAAACTAACTATTGTGTGTGGACAATAGGTGAATCAATTTTTATTTTACTATGTTTCTCAACCATGTATGTAGGCATTGTCTTTCATTGCATGCCTAAGTTCTATGAGTGCTTTCAGAGCACACATGGGTGAGGTCCTAGTTTAAAATTTTTGTGCCAGGTAACATTTTCTTGAAGGACACAGGGAGATACCTGTTCTCACTAAACCCTTCTAAGGCTACAAGCTTTAGGAAATATCAATGACATTGTGGGTTCAGGAATCTGCTGAAGCTATTTCCCCAGCTGGAGGAAGGATGAAGAGGAGAAAGAAAGTTTCTCTAGGATATTTCATTTCATTTCTAGCAATTTTATAGCCAGAGTAATGGAAACAACCACTATGGAAAAAGAGTGGGGGACTTGTCACTAGACAGAATCCACACTAAATCACCATCAGGATGCCTCCCCAAAAGGCCCAAAAGCATGCCAAATAAGAATGTAGAAACCTTGACAAGTCCTAAGCTTGCCCAGCACATCTCAAATGTCCCTTTCTTGGAGAAGAGATTGTGTTCATAAATGCATTTTCTCTCAAGATCTGGTAATTCCCTGGGGCCAAAGGTAATGTATTTACAGGTGATTTCTCCCAGTTGAATTCAAGTTCCCAAATCATTGATTCTGAAAGTCTGGCATCCTGGTCAGACTAAAATCAAGACTGTCCACCCTGTTCTCAGATCTCAATAAGTCTCTTCTAGAATCTTTAACATCACTAAAAACTGACTTTGGGGAACATAAAAACTACTCTAGGAGCCAAGTATTAATTATTAATTTTTTTTCTAAATTTGGTGAGAATGGGGCCAGTGCTATAATAATCTTGTGAATACTTTTCTAAAAAATTAGGTGCATCAGAAATTTGGCAATGAATTAATGCTATTTCTGAAAGTTCTAAAGGAATTACACCTATTTCCATGAGAAATAAGCCACGCTGCAGCTGCTGAGGGAAACTCATCCTCTCCAGCCACTAAGAAGTCTCTGTTGAGGCTGATTAGACTAAGAAATTGGCAAGGATGATTTTTTTTTCACTAATTTCTTTGAAATCACAAAGGTAAGATAATTTGCCTCTGGGCTCTAATTCATTTGAACTGTAAAATTCAAGGGAGTTTAAATTTGTACTTTAATTTTTGTTGAGGAATTTAATAGTGGACAGAGATTTATATTTATATTTGGGATATCTAGTTTTTTGACATATTATTATTGGAATAGCTCCATGTGGTCATTGGATATTACTGCAAAACCTCTAATAAACTTGGACAATGTAGCTAGATAGTAATTTGGGTAGGGAACAGAAAGAGGAGTTTTCAGCTGTAGTACAGACTCACCCTTTTGGACACTTCTAGGGGAATAAGGTGTCTCTCTCACTGGTTTCCCAGGCAGATCCACAACAAGTCAGAGGTCAGTGGTTGGACAACAGCCTCACGGTGGTAGGGGCAGGCTGTCTTGATAGACCGCAGGGTTTCTCCACTAAGACAACAGCAGTAATCTTGCTTTTCATCAGCATAATGGTTAAGCTCCATAAAGTAAGAAAACAAAGCCCTGGAGAATATTTTGAGGGGTAGTGGGGTTGGGACATTCTCTCCTCCCCTCAGGTTTCTGTAATGAGGCATTTCCGAGGTTTCTCACCTCAGAAAGTCAGCGAGCTGATTGATGAGTTTTTGGGAGAAGAACTAGGTAGACCCAGCTCAGTCTCTATTCCCTACATCCTGGAGGGAGCTAGCTGCCCTGAGAGAGTATACACACTCTACCTGCCTTTAGGTGGAACAAGGGCAGACTTCCACCCAGTATCTTCCCAGCTGTCTGCCTCTGGCTGAGCTTGGAGTTTGGTATTAAGATGTCATTATTGCCACTTCTCCAAATCACAGTCTCCAATATTAGTTTTATCAATCATAAAGGATAAAGGTGATATTTTGATCTCTTTGATCTCCATCTGTCTTGCCCAATCCTTATGGGGAAGATTGACATATATACATACAGGTGTGTGTGTTATTAACTTAAGCAGGGAAACCAAGACTTTCACTTATTTTTTACTTAAACAAGGTTTGTTTAGGGATGTACAAAGTGAAAGAAGAGGACTCCCTCACAAAATTCAGTCCAGTGAGGGACTGAAGGGAAGCCTCAATCTAGGGTTTGAGAATCATGGAGCTATACCAAAGAAAGCTACTGAAAAAACTTGCTCCCCTCAAGTTTCCAAATGAGAAAATTGAGCAAAAAAAAAAAAACTTTCAAGTACAGTATTTCGAATTTCACATCCACTCAGGTTTTAAGTCAGTAAAGGGGATTTCATGGAATTATTTGAACATCTACACTTGAAAGGACAAGGGTACAATATGCCTTAAAGCAGGAATTGGGTCATAGAAAAGTTACAACAAAATCAAAAGCAAAAGCACAGCTGTTGGCAGTGACACTATGTATTACATGAGAAGATAAACTACCTTTTCTACTTCCCTCATCATTACACCTTTAACATCTGCTCTCAGGCTGAACCATTCAATATAGTCATTTGCAAGATAGCAGTATATAGAATGAGAAATTGGAATGCTAAAGAAAATCAAGGAATGGGAAAACAAACAGGGTATTTTCTTAATAGCGTTCAATTAATCTAGTAAAGCCTAATTTTGACCATATTGTCACAGACCATGACAACACTTCTATTGGCCTTTATCGTTTGAGGGCACTTTTCTATCGCAAACCAAATAGACACTATTCTTTCTTACCAAAAAAAAAAATTTTAATTTAAAAACTAACCTAAAGCTTAGTCATGTTCATGGTTTAAGGTAAACCCACTTGCCACAACTAAGAATAGCAGATCAGAAGCAGAGAGCTTAAAACCGACATCTCCATTCTAGTTCCATATTATTTTCTGTAATCCATGCTTTCACACAGCTGGCAAGTTAAAGTAGAGGTATACTTCTCAGTAAAAATTCAGCCCTTTCTGATCAGAGAAGGGTGAATTAGAGTTTCCTTACACCCCTAACATGGACAATGGGATAACCCCATTCCATTTCATCACTATTCTCCTGTGCACTTACAAAAAGAAACACATAATCGACACTAATGAAAAAGAGAGATGAAAAATAGTTTTTTCATATTCTAGTGCCACCCAAGTGTTCCCAGTCTCAAATTCTCTGGAAAAGATTTGAAGGTGGATTTAAAACATCTCAACAGTGAATAATAATCAGAGCCTCCTGACCCCTCCCAGCTCCCACCACAGGGAGGGGTCAGCTGTTCCAAAAGAGAAACAAGCTAAAGAAGCTGGATTAACATTAAAAATTAGAGTAGGGTAAGACTGAGCTCTTGACTGACATGACCTCTTAGAGTTGTGATAAAGTGTATGTGCGTGTATGGAGTGCGCACACACACACACACACACACACACACACACCATGAGCCAGTAACCTGAATATATTCTGTGTAATCATCAAGTCCAATCCGGACTAATGAGTAGTTACTTTGGCTCTGGGGAATCTCAGAAGACTTGAAGAGCTAGACTCTTCCAGATAATTTTCTCTGAGACTTTTTAGTTGTTCCTTTTATTCATGCAAGTCAAACCAAAACACTTTCCCCCCACTCATATTTCAGAAGTAATATGTAGTAGGAAAAAAATCCCTCAGGAAGCTAACTCCTCTATCAGGGATCAAAAATATGCACACTGGGCTTCCCTGGTGGCGCAGTGGTTGGGGGTCTGCCTGCCAGTGCAGGGGACACGGGTTTGAGCCCTGGTCTGGGGGGATCCCGCGTGCCGCGGAGCAACTAAGCCCGTGAGCCACAACTACTGAGCCTGCGCGTCTGGAGCCTGTGCTCCGCAACAAGAGAGGCCCGCGCACCGCGATGAGGAGTGGCCCCCGCTTGCCGCGGCTGGAGGGAGCCCTTGCACAGAGGCGGGGACCCAACACAGCCAAAAATAAATAAATAAATAAATAAATAAATAAAAATTAAAAAAAAAAAAATATGCACACTGAGAACACCCAGCTTTTGTGCAGTTCACTTCTACTGGAGAATTAGGATTTTTTTTAGGTTTCCCAATTTATTTCTTCCTCTCCTCCAACTACCGACAATCTTTCTCCATCTCTATCATTACTTCATGGTTGGCTGAAAAGACAAAAGTTAATCTGCAGAAATCTTTTGACTAAACCCATGCTGACTGTGTTTCATCCTTAGGTAATTGGCTTCACAAAGATGCTTTTGCCACTGAATAAGAACTACAGACTAAAGGCTGTTATTCATTATTGAGGCTGACACTTCATACAATCTCTCATCAGCATAACATTCACTTTAAACTCAGAGTTATGAAAACGAAGGTCATATACTTAGTTTATCTGCAGCTCACCCACCTGAACATATCTGTGACCTTTGGATCACTGAAATGTTATTTTTCAGAGGGCAAAAATAATACAGGATCTTCACTTTCACCAATCTTTATGATAAAAACTACCAAAGACAGAAGAAAATCATTACACCAAACTTAGAGCAACAGATATCTAGTCAAAACACAACACACATAATTAAAGCCGGCTTATCTCCCATAAGAAAGTCATATAGCCTCAGAATTTTGTTTGGCAAGAAATATTCACATCTTTTGCATAACAGAATTGGTATAAATATTTACTGAAAGAAAAGACTAGGATTTTATCTGTACCAACTTTTGTGGCTTGCCTAAACTATTGCTATTTACTTCCGACATAAACGATAAATGAATAAATTGTATCTGGATACTCACAGCAGAGAGCTCAGTTCTGGCCTCTAACATCAGACGTCTCCGCTGCAGACTGAAGGCTACTGCTGGGAGGTGCTTTTATTTTCCTAACAAAGTAGCACCCTCTAGTGGCTTTTCAAAATTATTAAGAAGTACATGCCAAGCATGTGACATAATTTGTTTACTATGCAATTATGCAATGTCAAAATACTCAGGTGAGAACAAAAGCTTGGTCTGGGCATTATAGGACGCATATTCCAACCTCATTCCACGTTTTCTCTAGGAATGATGGCTTTTAAAGGAAAATATTTTTAAACATCATTCTTATTTCACATATATAGTGTACTTCTGAGAAAGATATACCTTTCCATGGTAATAGTTTGTTATTATTCTATTATTATTATTTATGATATTACTAATATCATCACTGCTATTAATATTAATAGAAAAGTTGCCATTTACTGAGTATTTACTATATTCCAGAAAATGTATTCATTGTTTTACACCTCATTTCAAACTCACTATAAATATATAACCTAGATTTATCTTCATCCTGTTGTTATGGATGAAAATATTGAGGCCCATATATGTAATGTAAGTTCCCCAAAGTCAAGTACCTAGGAAGAGGTAAAGAAAAACTGAGGGGCAAACCCATCTTCATATGTCTGCAAAGACTTACAAAACTGATTTTGACTAGCAGAAATTACCAGTAGCTTTCACATGTATCCAGAATCATGAAAGTGTAAACCCAAAGGAATTATTCAATAACATAATAAAAAACTGAAAATTTGTGTAAAGTCTTTTAATTTTATGTTAGAAATACAAGCATTTTCCATAGTAAATAAAAGTCAGATACCAATTCTTGGTTGGCAAAGTCCCTAGAGAGCCAGTTTAGTTCTCATATTTTACCATATGCCTTACAGAAGGGTATAACACTTGCTCAGTCATGATATTTTATTAAATCAAAAGAGGCATATTTACTCAGTTAGGCATTCAACAAACATTTATTGAATGCCTCTAGCTTTACCTCTAGTTCTGACAGGCAATGAACCAAGATATTTTCACTAAGCAAGTTGCTTTATGAATATCAAGAATTATCAGGCAAATAAAAAGAAATGAAACTGAGTTATTTGTAGTGAGCTGGATGGACCTAGAGTCTGTCATACAGAGTGAAGTAAGTCAGAAAGAGAAAAACAAATACCATATGTGAACACATACATATGGAATCAAAAAAAAAAAAAAAAAAAGAATGAAGGTTCTGAAGAACCTAGGGGCAGGACAGGAATAAAGATGCAGACGTAGAGAATGGACCTGAGGACACCAGGAAGGGGAAGGGGAAGCTGGGACGAAGTGAGAGACTGGAATGGACTTATATATACTACCAAATGTAAAACAGATAACTAGTGGGAAGCAGCTGCATAGCACAGGGAGATCAGCTCGGTGCTTTGTGACCATCTAGAGGGGTGGGATAGGGAGGGTGGGAGAGAGACGCAAGAGGGAGGAGATATGGGGATATATGTATATGTATAGCTGATTCACTTTGTTATAAAGCATAAACTAACACACCATTGTAAAGCAATTATACTCCAATAAAGATGTTAAAAAAAAAAAAGAATTATCAGGCAAGAAAAACCCCTGAACTAATCATTTTTTCATGGCTGCAAGATTTATATATTCCATCTTAAAGCCGTGTGTTTGATTCCCAGTAGATAAAATTTTTTGATAGCTACATAAGGCTTGAAGAAACCTAGAGAAAGCAAACAGGAAAGAATGTTTATTAAGCATCTACTAGGTTCTTGTAGGTAGTCTTGCCCTTAACATATATCACTGTGGCAGAGACTGCTAACAGTTCATCAAACCTATTTCCTTTTCTTCTTAAGCACATAGCTGACTACATTTCCAGCTTACATTGTACTTGGGTGTGACCATGTAACTGGGTTCTAACCATTGGAAAATGAGCAGAAGCAATGTGTTAGCACTCCCACACCTAGTCTATGAAAACCTCCCTCTTGAGATCCTCCATGTTCCTTTGCCATTTCTGGATGACAGGAATGGAGATAGTTCCCAGGCAACCTTGGACACCGTGTTTTGCAGATAGCAGAGCCACAAAATGGAAGGAAGGAGCCAAGTCCCTGAATCATTACTTGGAGAGAAAACATCGGACAATCAGGATCACGAATTTTGCAGTTTAAGTGAGTTAGAAACAAACTTCTATACACTCTGAGTCATTATGCAGTTTTGCATTCGATTGTTAGTTACAGCAGTAAACATTACCTTAAATGCAGTTATTTAATCTTCACAGCAAAGTTGTAAGTTTATGTGGGTTGATCCCATTTTAGAGGTGAAAATACTGAAGTTCAAATAGTTTAATAACTATTCCAAGTATTCACACAACTAATTATTTTCAAACCTGGGTCAAACCCATAACTCTCAAACTCCAAAACATATGTTCAGTCCTCTGTGGTACACTAGCAGTTCATCCCCCTACTTCTTAATAGTAATAAAACTACCATGTTCCTTTGTGTGAATCAGCTTAGTTATATACTGCAGTAACAAATGACCCTGAAAATCTGAGCTTTTTAATAATAACATCATTTATGTCTGTGTCAGCCTCAGTTCCTGCTGAATGCCTTCTTCATCCTGGGGCCCAAGCTGAAGGAGCAGCCCTTATTTTGATATCATAGCAGAAGGAAAAGAATACAGGCATACCTCAGAGATATTGTGGATTCAGTTCCAGACCACCGTGATAAAGCAAATATCTCAATAAAGTGAGTCACACGAATTTTCTGGTTTCCTAGTGCATATAAAAGTTATGTTTATACTATCCTGTAGCTTATTAAGTGTGAAATAACATTATGTCTAAAAAACAATGTACATACCTTAATTTAAAAATGCTTTATTGCTAAAAAATGCTAACCATCATCTGAGACTTCAGTGAGTCATAATAGTAAAAATCAAACATCACTGATCACAGATCACCAAAACAAATGTAATAATAATGAAAAGTTTTGAAATATTGCAAGAATCACCAAAATGTGACACAGAGATACAAAATGAGCAAATGCTGTTAGAAAAATGGTGCTGATAGCCTTGCTCAACACAGGGTTGCCACAATCTTCAATTTGTAAGAAGCGCAAGAAAGTGAAGCACAATAAGCTGAGGTATGCCTATAATGGTAGAACTACATGATGGCTCTTAAATGTTACTTCCACTTGCATTCCATTGGCCCAGCAAGTCAACTGAACAAATCTGATATAAGTGGGGTCAGAAAGTATAACCCTCAAACAGAAAAGGGGAAAAAATAATTGAGAATAATAATATATTTGACTACCTCACTCTTGGAAACTAAATGTTAAGAGAATATTATGAGAAAGTTATGACGAAGTTAAAAGGAAAAAAATTGTAGCCAAATCATGGAAAAGAGTAAAAGAACCAAAATATCGATGAGCTTATATACTCTCCTTGATCACCACCAAAAAATGTAATAAAGCTAAGAATTCAATGAAAAGATATGACCTGAATCCAATTAGCACACATGAACAGAAATTAGATTTCTGAATCATCTCAATGAATATCTTAAACACACATACACACATGCACACACACATTTAGATATTTTAAACTACAGGTTGTAGAATAACTCATATCAACATGGAGAATATATTACTGAGTGCACAGACCAAGCTAGCCAAAGATATGTTTGCCAATTAATAAAAATTTTTTAAATGGAAATAGGGGTGAGGGTGGGGACAATGAGAAAAAGACTGCACAACTTTGCTTATAAAGGGACAGACAGGAAGTCATGGTTCAGTTCTGGCAGGTGACATTCCCTATTCATTTCCTTATCTCATAGTCCTACCTATATTTTAAAGGAAATTATTTTTTAAAGTATGGTCAATCTATCTGAAGTTATCAGTGCCTTACTAGTGTATTAAATCAGACATATTGATCCAAATCTTTTATCTCAAATATTTGATTCAATTTGCAGGCAGTAATGGCCAAACACAGAAGAGGCATTGTCTAATTCTGGTTGACTCATTTCTGTTGCCTTATAAAACAAATTGGTCTGAGCATCTCTATCTTCTCTGAAATCATTCTGCATATTTTAGTCTCATTGAATATTTGATAAATGGATGAATGCATGAATGAAATGGAAATTCCCTGCTTCCCTATATAATACTTACATATTTAATACTTAGGAAGTTCTACAGTAAGACTTAGTAGTATATTAATCTTTGGAACCCAGTAAAGAAAACCAAGATGACACCTGCACAGTGAAAATAGTAGTGAACCAGAACTAAACATCAACTTCTAATAATTGGGAAGACATAGAAATAAATCACCAATAGAAGACAAAATAGTCAAATTCAGCAATCATTTGCAGAACATCTATGGAATAAATGCAATTATATTTTGATGTTGGTATTCCAACATCATAGAACCATTAGATGGAGTTTTATGAGAGCAAGACCCATATCTACTTTAGTTGGCATATCCTTAGAACTTAGCACAGTGGCTACTACAAAAAGAGCTCACCAAGTACTCATCAGATCAGAATGTAGGAATGGTCCTTTGATTGATAATTTCTTATAAATTATCTTTGTTAATCTTCAGAACACCCTTGGAGTTGGATTTATTGATCTCAATTTTACTAATGAGGAAACTTAGTCTAGAGGGATGAGTTGCCCAAGTTCTCATAACTAATAAGAAGCAGAATCAAAGTGAAAAACATAGTAGGTAAATACATAAGTATTCTGTCAGAAATAAGTGAAATATTGATAACTCAATAAAAGGAGTATCACTGGATGGGTTAAGTTGAAAAGTGAGATAAAAAACACAAAATAGGAAATTGATTTCTATAAAATGGAGCCAGATATTCAGTGGCTGTTTCTATAATAAACAACAGAAGATGACAGGAAACAGAATGAGCAGCAAGGGGGATTATAAATATATTTATCAGAGCTAAGAATGCATGTATCAATAAAAACAGCAGACAGAGGTCCTGATAATGCCAGAAATTATGAGAATAAAAGAATTAAATTTCTTTGTAGAAACATGAACTTCATAATTAAAGATATTTCTTTAGCCTACAGAGGAACTGCATATATCAGAAATGTCACACTTACAAACCAACCTCAACACACCATATGATAGCAAGATAAGGGTCCTTGGTTCTCATGTGTCTAGACCCCCGGTTTTTCCATTGTATTATGCCACTTCTCTGGTTTGTGTGTACCTTCTTATAATGTATTAGGATGAGGGCTTAATAATTTCCTCAAAATTATAATGAGGTAAATAAAATGAAAAAAGAAAGAAGATAAAAAATCAAATAGTTGCCTTGTCTTTGCTATACAAACTTTCCTAGATTTTAGAATGTTTTTATGGATAAATTCTAGGTAATAAATACAGATAGGATGATAGGATTAGAGTATAACCCTTTTGGAACTCTAATGAAATAATGAATGTAGGCAATAATCATCAGTGGCTACTGAAACAATTAGATGAAGGGCTATTTTGGAAATTATAATGGTAGATCAGCTGACAACATCTGAACCCACCAATCAATCTTATCCCAAGAGATAACCAAGACATTATGAGTTTTCTGATGTGATTCAATTAGAAATACATAGTACCAGTAATGAAGTGTTCTTGCTACAAAAGCAAATGTGAATCTGATCAAGCTTCTAGACCTCCCCACTCTTTCACGGAAAGTCCAGGGGATGAGAAGAACGTGGTAAATGACACATACTGGAATTCAATCAACTAAAACCAGGATGTAGGAAATTCTAAACACGAGTGACCTGTTTTATTTAACAAGTAAATGGCAAGGGAAAAAAAACAAACAGGAAGAACTGTTATTAAAGAGTCTTAATGTGCACTTTATAAGATTTATATGTGCTCTTAATGTGGACCTTGTTTGGGACTCGATTCAAATAATACCAACCATAAACAGAAATTTATGAGATAATCAGGGAAATTTGGATACTGAATGGATATTTAGTGACATTAAGAAATGTTGGGCTTCCCTGGTGGCTCAATAGTTAAGAATTTGCCTGCCGATGCAGGGGACACAGGTTCAAGCCCTGGTCCGGGAAGACCCCACATTCCGCGGAGCAACTAAGCCCATGTGCCACAACTACTGAGCCTGTGCTCTAGAGCCCGCAAGCCGCAACTACTGAGCCGGTGTGCTGCAACTACTGAATGCCACGTGCCTAGAGCCCGTGCTCCACAAGAGAAACCACCGCAATGAGAATCCCCTGCACCACAATGAAGAGTAGCTCCCGCTCGCCGCAACTAGAGAAAGCCCGTGCCCAGCAACAAAGACCAATGTAGCCAAAAATAAATAAATTTATTTAAAAAAAAAGAAATGACTGTTAATTATGAGGGGTATGATGATGTTATAAACAATCCTTATTTTTTTACAATACATACTGAATTTTAGCAGGTAAAAATAATAGGCTAGCTGAGGTTTACTTCAACAGAATCCATGGGGAGAGGGGAGCAAGTTGGAGAATATAAAGATTATAGTTGAAATAAAGTTGGCCATATGTTGGCAATTGTTGAAGCTGGTTGATAGTTCTTTATATTCTCTCTTCTATTTTTATTGTAAATTTTCCATAATGAATGATAAAGCAGATTACCTAATAAAGTTTATAGAAAATGATATCTCTGTAACATAAAATGAATTTTCCAGGCATTGTGAGGAGTGAGGAGTAGCATTGCAGTAACCAGTTGCATCCCCATCTCTAGAAATCTAGACAGGCTCAGGCATGATATGGCTGGAAGAGCAAAACAGATTTCTTTCTGGGGTAATGTTTTATAACACTATTAAAGTTCCTCTTGTCTCTGATACACTGGCTGATTCTGTTCACAAAAATCTTCTTCATTTTAATTTGTTAAGTCTCACTTTGATCTCCACCTTTCATATACTTCTACCTCTTGGCTATCATACTGGTCTCCCTTTTGGCAAGAATATTTGGAATATCTATGTCACAGAATCTGTGCCTCAGGTCACATTGCCACATTTGGATAATCATTGTCTGGACCTACCTAACCTACCTAAATATTGCTTACCTCTGAGACCCTCCAAATTTAACCTGCCTACCTAGAGTCAGGATTGCTTACATTTTTTTTTTCTTCCTCCTGCTATTTGCCTAACTCTGTAATCTTGCCTGCTAATCTTTATCCCTAATGATTTTTAGTGGTCACCTTTTTTCTCAGTTCTATTAACTACACATTCTCTCACCTAAATGACCTTTTTGAAATATTGAGCAGAATCACAGACAGCTTCTACCTTTTAGAACAAAAAGCAAATAAAAAGGCAAGACTTTATGATCACCTTTCTCACTTGCCTCACAGCTGAAAACCTGCCACTTGTGCTGAGCTTGGGAGTGGAGAGGCAGCCGCTCTTCCTGCCACAAACCCGTGACCTGCTGTCACCCATAACCCTGCATAACAGTATGAAACTAAAACACAATTCCCATAGCAACCACCCTGGTGCCATCCAGACTTGTGGGAAGCTCTAGGAAACATTTGTTGGTGGTGGTTATGATAACTCACTACAAACTTGGCAGCGTTTCACCACTGCCCAACCTCGCTCAATTCTTCTGCACATAGTTTCCAGTGACTTCGAGGGGATCAATACAAAGAAAAAGATACCCCCCAATAATTTGGCCTTTGTTTTTTCAAGAATGTTTATTTTAGTGTAACCAGTGATGTACTTTAGTTGAAAAGTCTTTTTTTTTTCTTTAGGGAAAGGCAACCGTGCACCTGTTCACATTCTTCATCTGCAGTAGAAAGTATCGGGGAGAAATAGTCAGCCGGTTTGGCAGCTATGGCTAAGCAGGGCTTCCTTTTGTGCAATCCTCAGACGGAAACACTTTTTTCACTTGGCAAATACTTGGATGCTGTATATAGCTCCAAACAGCCTTTGGGGGACTAGTAACCCAGATATCAGGGGTTAGGTCATATGGTATGCAGTACCATTAAAAAGGAAATTATAGAAAATTGGTTGTTTTGAATAGAACATTATGAAAATCTGGAGAACATCTGCCACTTTTAAGAATTCTTAGTCTGAGAATCAAATGGAGATGAAGCTGAAGAGGTAACAAAGAAAAAACCTAAAACATATTCCAATGGTTATATATATTGAGTGGTGTTTTTTCTGGGTAGGAACACTTAAAAAATAGGATTCATGAGTTATTTTAGGAGAAATGTTATGTGACATTCTATATATTACAATTATAAGCACATATTACATTTAGGTTTTTCAAAATCAAAATGATAAAAATACAATTAGAAATCTAAATATATTTCTACTTGCTCTTATTATATACCTTTAAAAAGATATTAAACCACATTAGGAACTGCCTTTTAAAAATTAAAACTGTCTTCTAAGACCCACTTAGAAATTGAGATTTGCTGTCAAACCTTAGAATCTCCAATTGGCTTGATTCTGGAAGAATAATATCTCATGGAAGCTTGGCCAGAAAATTAGAAAGCAACCTAAGATGAGTTCTATACTGACAGTCAAGGGACTGGGTCTCTAGCTCTTGTTAATTAACAGTAGACAAGACCAGCCAATTAGCATTTCTGAGCCTCAGTTTTGTTGCTATAAGATAAGGGATTTGTGCTTTCTGCTTCCAAAATGATTTGCATGACTTTATAAATTAAAAATACTGTAAAACTTGAGAATTCTAGTTTAAAAAAATTCAAAGTCAAAGGTTGACCATCTAAAAAGACAAATGGGATTAGCTGTTACAGGATTTCTGAAAGAAACTAATTGCTAGATTGGGACACTGTATTTGATAAAAAGTTTCATGGTAAGAATTTTTTTTTTTAAAGAAAAACAAATTCATCAGCAAAAACAAACTTATTCCTGGAAATAAATAGGAATTAATTCATCTCCGTACTATAATAGTCTGGCTAACATTGTAAAAATGTGTCATTTAATCAATTACAGCTTTATAAATGGCATAGAAATGACACTCACATGCAGGTTTCAATTATAAACCCTCTCAATAAAGACAGAGCAAAACATAAAAGGATACTAGGGTGAGATACTGTGGCCTAGAAATGCTGTTGCTTGATGATTTCACCAAAGAATGGAATGAACTCTTTCTCAAACATCAGATGTCTTAAGGGAACTTTATGCAAAGCAGCTTTCTGGTCAGTATAAATTGCTTTCTCTAACTGTATTTGCATTGCATCTAGGCTGTAATGCTAGCTGAGGTTCAAAATATGTGCTTTAGATATCAGAGATAAAGTCGGTAAACTATTCGTTATGTTGTGAAAAATATACCAGCATGCCTGGTATTTTGCCTAGACAGGAAGCTAACCTGCTCTGTATGTACAGAGATAGACACCTCCTCCCCAAACTGAGCTAATTAAACAAGGACCTGAAAACTTTCTAAGCATCTGTACATGTTAATTGTATAGTGCATAAGAGCACTTGCATATGTAACAATTTATAGGAATCTTTTTATATTGGGGATATAACCCTTGATCTGTGATTTCCATCATTGCTCTTTCACACTATCGTTTGTGTTTTGACTTCGTTTCTGGTGTCTTTTGTCATATTAACTTATATTTATTTTTCTGTGATGAATTACATTTGCCTTTCCCTTTATGCTCTTAAGTTTCCTATATTGTTTTCTGCCATGTTTCCTGTTTTCTTTAATATTTCCTTTTTTAAAAATTTTGGTCTATCTGGAATTTGATACACGTTGTGAGGAAGGGATCTAACTTTGTTTTCTTCCACACAGATTGCCAATTAGGACAGCATCTTTATTAAATAAACTTGGACTGGGATTTTATTTTAACTGTAAAAAAGGACATACACTACTGGAAATTTTAAAATTTTCATCTAATTGGTGTTTTTCTCCCTAGGAGAATTACTGGCTGATAGATCTAGGTGCTTCTTGAAACTTATTCTAGTTACAAAATAAAATTATGTCACAGGCTTAAATGATGATAATTATCTTTAAGCTTATTATAATCTAAGATACTTAAAGACAGAAACCATACTTTATTCATTCTATATCCCACTATAATTCATGGATTACTTTTCATATATTAGGTATTCATTAATACTTACTTAAATTAACACTATGGCAGTAGAGTATGTATCTAACTTATACAAGAGAACTGAGACTATTTTGAAAAGAAGCTCAAACACAACTGTATATATTCCCATAGAAGACTCATTTTGCATGTGTGATAACATGCCTTACTTACAGCTGAATGCATTGTAACTGCTATACACCATGCAGTGAACAAGAGCACAGATTTTGAATCAAATCCTAGCTTTACCACTTACTACTTTTTATATTGAGATTCAAATAAACTTCTAGCTAGTTTCTTCTAACTGGTTTTGTTCTACGCAATTAAAACTAATCCCAACTGAGCCCATTAATCAATGAGACAGATAATTACAAGCAAAAAAAAGGACGCAGAGATATATTAAACACTGTATACTTGTTTAGAAATAGAATTGTACAATTTTTCACCCATCTGTGAAATGAGGACCGAAGGACTTTTCCTTGATTATGGAATGACTTACTGGAGTTCACATCAATATTGTGTGTGACCATATAATTTATCATCCAAATTAGGACTCTTGAGAGTGAAAAAGGTCACTAAAGTAATTAAAGTTGTATAATTTTTTGAAATCTTTACTTATTGACAGACAAATAGCTTTTTAAAAAATTTTATTTCTTGCTAAAAAATAATGTATGTATACAAGTATTAAAACAATTGTTTAAAAATCTTCATATTAATTATCTGAATATTTAAAAATACAATAAGCAGAATAATTAAGTAGTCTTGATATGCATTCACATGCTTTAATCAGTTTCTTAGCCGTATCTGTCAAATACTGGGTCACCGGTATTTTTCTAACTGATGTAATTTTTCTAATATGCTTTTACTGATTTGTTTGTTTTCTTGTGTTTTTTTTTCCCACAAAATTGCCTACAATTATTTTCAAGATTGCATTTTATAGTCAATAAACATTAAAATATTGACACTTTCAATGAACTTTTCTGTGAAGGCATAATGTTTTTGAAATTAAAAAAATATTTACTCCCTACAGACAGTAATTTTTCACTTAGAAATCTGTAAATACTTCAACACAATATTTTCAGAGTATTGCTTTCTTACCTACATTCAGGGTGCCTTTCTTCAGTAAATATTTATTTAAGACAAAACTTGCTCAACAAGTCATCTCTGTTTACTGCACATGCATCTCACACACCAGTAAAAAGGCCATGGCAGAAGCTTCCAATACAAAACAGAGGTCTAACCCACTCTGGCTTACTTCAATGCAAATATTAATGATAATACTTAGTTTCAGTAAAAATGCTGAATTAAATAGGATGCTGAATCACCAACCATAAAACAAATGGTTCCAGACAAGACAGGATGTGTAGTCATCCTATCTATAATATGATGTCTGTGATTTTCAATTTGAGGGTTTTTTTTAACAGAGTAAAAAGTTAAATACTTGCTAAATAATCTGAATTCATAATTTTTTCACAATTTATGAATTATAAATACATTTTACAATTTTCTTCTCAGTCTTTTGCGCAGCTCAATCTTTTACCTAATTCAGCAAATTACATTCAGCAAGTGTTTCCACAGTATTAAGTCCAGTTTTCATAAGAACAACTACTGTTTCAATATACTCAGATAGATTTTTATAATATTTAATTAAAGTATAGAATTTAAAAGCACAAGTTTAACCAGCATAAACAGATTTGGGAACAGATACAATTACTCTTGGTCATCATCATGGAATCAGAGTAGCATAAGCCACCTAATTGAGATAGAAAATATGAAATCAGGAAAGGAACCAAGATGGCAGAGTAGGAGGACATGCTCTCACTCACTCTTGCGAGAACACCAAACTCACAACTAGCTGCTGGACAATCATCGACAGGAAGACACTGGAAATCAACAAAAAAGATACCCCACATCCAAAGACAAAGGAGAAGCCACAATGAGATGGTAGGAGGGGCACAGTCACAGTAAAATCAAATCCCATAACTGCTGGGTGGGTGACTCACAGACCGGAGAACACTTATACCACAAGAGTCCACCCAGTGGAGTGAAGGATCTGAGCCCCACATCAGGGTTCCCAACCTGGGGGTCCGGCAACGGGAGAAGGAATTCCTAGAGAATCAGACTTTGAAGCCTAGTGAGAATTGACTGCAGGACTTCGACAGGACTGGGGGAAACAGAGACTCCACTCTTGGAGGGCACACACAAAGTAGCGTGCAGATCAGGACCGAGGGGAAGGAGTGGTGACCCCAGGGGAGACTGAAACAGACCTACCTGCTAGTGTTGGAGGGTCTCCTGCAGAGGCGGGGCGGGGGCTGTGGCTCACCGTGGGGACAAAGACACTGACAGCAGAAGTTCTGGGAAGTACTCCTTGGCGTGAGCCCTCCCAGAGCCTGTCATTAGCCCCACCAAACAGCCCAGGTAGGCTCCAGTGTTGGGTTGCCTCAGGCCAAACAACCAACAGGGAGGGAACCCAGACCCACACAGTAACAGTCAACTGAATTAAAGTTTTACTGAGCTCTGCCCACCACAGCAACAGTCAGCTCTACCCACCACCAGTCCCTCCCATCAAGCCTCTTAGATAGCCTCATCCACCAGAGGGCAGACAGCAGAAGCAAGAACTACAATCCTGCAGCCGGTGGAACAAAAACCACATTCACAGAAAGATAGACAAGATGAAAAGGCAGAGGGCTATGTACCAGATGAAGGAACAAGATAAAACCCCAGAAAAACAACTAAATGAAGTGGAGATAGGCAACCTTCCAGAAAAAGAATTCAGAATAATGATAGTGAAGATGATCCAGGACCTCAGAAAAAAAATGGAGGCAATGATTGAGAAGATGCAAGAAATGTTTAACAAAGACCTAGAAGAATAAAAGAACAAACAAACAGAGATGAACAATACAATAACTGAAATGAAAACTACACTAGAAGGAATCAACAGCAGAATAACTGAGGCAGAAGAATGGATAAGTGTCCTGGAAGACAGAATGGTGGAATTCACTGCTGCAGAACAGAATAAGAAAAAAGAGTGAAAAGAAATGAAGACAGTCTAAGAGAACTCTGGGACAACATTAAACGCAACAGCATTCACATTATAGGGGTCCCAGAAGGAGAAGAGAGAGAGAAAGGACCAGATAAAATATTTGAAGAGATTATAGTCAAAAACGTCCCTAACATGGGAAAGGAAATAGCCACCCAAGTCCAGGAAGTGCAGACAGTCCCATACAGGATAAACCCAAGGAGAAACACACCGAGACACATAGTAATCAAAGTGGCAAAAATTAAAGACAAAGGAAAATTATTGAAAGCAGCAAGGGAAAAACGACAAATAACATACAAGGGAACTCCCATAAGGTTAACAGCCTATTTCTCAGCAGAAACTCTACAAGCCAGAAGGGAGTGGCATGATATACTTAAAGTGATGAAAGGGAAGAACCTACAACCAAGATTACTCTACGCAGCAAGGATCTCATTTAGATTCGATGGAGAAATCAAAAACTTTACAGACATACAAAAGCTAAGAGAAGTCAGCACCACCAAAGCACCTCTACAACAAATGCTAAAGGAACTTCTCTAAGTGGGAAACACAAGAGAAGAAAAGGACCTACAAAAACAAACCCAAAACAATTAAGAAAATGGTCATAGGGACATACATATCGATAATTACCTTAAACGTGAATGGATTAAATGCTCCAACCAAAAGACACAGGCTTGCTGAATGGATACAAAAACAAGACCCATATATATGCTGTCTACAAGAGACCCACTTTAGACCTAGGGACACATACAGACTGAAAGTGAGGGGATGGAAAAAGATATTCCATGCAAATGGAAATCAAAAGAAAGCTGCAGTAGCTATACTCATATCAGATAAAATCGACTTTAAAATAAAGAATGCTACGAGACACAGATGGACACTACATAATGATCAAGGGATCAATCCAAGAAGAAGATATAACAATTATAAATATATATGCACCCAACATAGGAACACTTCAATACATAAGGCAACTGCTAACAGCTATAAAAGAGGAAATTGACAGTAACACAATAATAGTGGGGGAATTTAACACCTCACTTACACCAATGGACAGATCATCCAAAATGAAAATAAATAAGGAAACAGAAGCTTTAAATGACACAATAGACCAGATAGATTTAATTGATATTTATAGGACATTCCATCCAAAAACAGCAGATTACACGTTCTTCTCAGGTGTGCACGGAACATTTTCCAGGATAGATCACATCTTGGGTCACAAATCAAGCCTCAGTAAATTTAAGAAAATTGAAATCATATCAAGCATCTTTTCTGACCACAACGCTATGAGATTACAAATGAATTACAGGGGAAAAAACGTAAAAAACACAAACACATGGAGGCTAAACAATACGTTACTAAATAACCAAGAGATCACTGAAGAAATCAAAGAGGAAATCAAAAAATACCTAGAGACAAATGACAATGAAAACACGACGACCCAAAACCTATGGGATGCAGCAAAAGCAGTTCTAAGAGGGAAGTTTATAGCTATACAAGCCTACCTAAAGAAACAAGAAAAATCTCAAGTAAACAATCTAACCTTACACCTAAAGAAACTAGAGAAAGAAGAACAAACAAAACCCAAAGTTAGCAGAAGGAAAGAAATCATAAAGATCAGAGCAGAAATAAATGAAATAGAAACAAAGAAAACAATAGCAAAGATCAATAAAACTAAAAGCTGGTTCTTTGAGAAGATAAACAAAATTGATAAGCCATTAGCCAGACTCATCAAGAAAAAGAGGGAGAGGACTCAAATCAATAAAATCAGAAATGAAAAAGGAGAAGTTACAACAGACACTGCAGAAAAACAAAGCATCCTAAGAGACTACTACAAGCAACTTTATGCCAATAAAACGGAAAACCTGGAAGAAATGGACAAATTGTTAGAGAGGTATAACCTTCCAAGACTGAACCAGGAAGAAACAGAAAATATGAACAGACCAATCACAAGTAATGAAATTGAAACTGTGATTAAAAATCTTCCAACAAACAAAAGTCCAGGACCAGATGGCTTCATAGGTGAATTCTATCAAACATTTAGAGAAGAGCTAACACCTATCCTTCTCAAAATCTTCCAAAAAATTGCAGAGGAAGGAACACTCCCAAACTCATTCTATGAGGCCACCATCACCCTGATACCAAAACCAGACAAAGACACTACAAAAAAGAAAATTACAGACCAATATCACTGATGAATATAGATGCAAAAATCCTCAACAAAATACTAGCAAACAGAATCCAACAACACATTAAAAGGATCATACACCACGATCAAGTGGGATTTATCCCAGGGATGCAAGGATTCTTCAATATACGCAAATCAATCAATGTGATACACCATATTAACAAATTGAAGAATAAACCCCATATGATCATCTCAATAGATGCAGAAAAATCTTTTGACAAAATTCAACACCCATTTATGATAAAAACCCTCCAGAAAGTGGGCATAGAGGGAACTTTCCTCAACATAATAAAGGCCATATATGACAAGCCCACAGCCAACATCATTCTCAATGGTGAAAAACTGAAACCATTTCCTCTAAGATCAGGAACAAGACAAGGTTGTCCACTCTCACTACTATTATACAACATAGTTTTGGAAGTTTTAGCCACAGCAATCAGAGAAGAAAAAAGAAATAAAAGGAAACCAAATCCGAAAAGAAGAAGTAAAGCTGTCACTGTTTGCAGATGACATGATACTATACATAGAGAATCCTAAAGACGCCAGCAGAAAACTACTAGAGCTAATCAATGAATTTGGTAAAGTGGCAGGATACAAAATTAATGCACAGAAATCTCTTGCATTCCTATACACTAATGATGAATAATCTGAAAGAGAAATTATGGAAACACTCCCATTTACCACAGCAACAAAAAGAATAAAATATCTAGGAATAAACCTACCTAGGGAGACAAAACACCTGTATGCAGAAAACTATAAGACACTGATGAAAGAAATTAAAGATGATACCAACAGATGGAGAGATATACCATGTTCTTGGATTGGAAGAATCAGTATCGTGAAAATGACTATACTACCCAAAGCAATCTACAGATTCATCGCAATCCCTATCAAATTACCAATGGCATTTTTTATGGAACTAGAACAAATCATCTTAAAATTTGTATGGAGACACAAAAGACCCGGAATAGCCAAAGCAGTTTTGAGGGAAAAAAACGGAGCTGGAGGAATCAGACTCCCTGACTTCAGACTATACTACAAAGTCACAGTAATCAAGACAATATGGTACTGGCACAAAAACAGAAATATAGATCAATGGAACAAGATAGAAAGCCCAGAGATAAACCCACGCACATATGGTCAACTAATCTATGACAAAGGAGGCAAAGATATACAATGGAGAAAAGACAGTCTCTTCAATAAGTGGTGCTGGGAAAACTGGACAGCTACATGTAAAGGAATGAAATTAGAACACTCCCTAACACCATACACAAAAATAAACTCAAAATGGATTCAAGACCTAAATGTAAGTCTGAACACTATAAAACTCTTAGAGGAAAACATAGGAAGAACACTCTTTGACATAAATCACAGCAAGATCTTTTTTGATCCACCTCCTAGAGTAATGGAAATAAAAACAAAAATAAACAAATGGGACCTAATGAAACTTAAAAGCTTTTCCACAGCAAAGGAAACCATAAACAAGACGAAAAGACAACCCTCAGAATGGGAGAAAATATTTGCAAACTAATCAACGGACAAAGGATTAATCTCCAAAATATATAAACAGCTCATTCAGCTCAATATTAAAGAAACAAACACCCCAATCCAAAAATGGGCAGAAGACCTAAATAGACATTTCTCCAAAGAGGACATACAGACGGCCACGAAGCACATGAAAAGATGCTCAACATCACTAATTATTAGAGAAATGCAAATCAAAACTACAATGAGGTATCACCTCACACCAGTTAGAATGGGCATCATCAGAAAATCTACAAACAACAAATGCTGGAGAGGGTGTGGAGAAAAGGGAACCTTCTTGCACTGTTGGTGGGAATGTAAATTGATACAGCCACTATGGAGAACAATATGGAGGTTCCTTTAAAAACTAAAAATAGAATTACCATATGACCCAGCAATCCCACTACTGGGCATATACCCAGAGAAAACCGTAATTCAAAAAGACACATGCACCGAATGTTCATTGCAGCACTATTTACAATAGCCAGGTCATGGAAGCAACCTAAATGCCCATCAACAGACGAATGGATAAAGAAGAAGTGGTACATATATACAATGGAATATTACTCAGCCATAAAAAGGAACGAAATTGAGTCATTTGTTGAGACGTGGATGGTACTAGAGACTGTCATACACAGTGAAGTAAGTCAGAAAGAGAAAAACAAATATCGTATATTAATGCATGTATGTGGAACCTAGAAAAATGGTACAGATGAACCGGTTTGCAGGGCAGAAGTTGAAACACAGATGTAGAGAACAGACATATGGACACCAAGGGGGGAAAACTGCGGTGGGGTGGGGATGGTGGTGTGCTGAATTGGGTGATTGGGATTGACATGTATACGCTGTGTATAAATTTGATGACTAATAAGAACCTGCAGTATAAAAAAACAAACAAACAAAACAACTAATACTAAACTTTCATTGTGTTATTTGTATGGAAATATGCTAGTATAAATGTTTCAGACATTACATGAAATTTCTAAAAATCTTATATGTTCTGGTATAATGTTATGTAATAATCCTAGTTATTACTTTAAAATGTATATCTCAGAAATAACTAATTTTCTTGTCAACTGCATTATTATGAACTTTCATCAAGTCTTTAACCGTGGTCATTTTTAAGTCTTTTGTCATTTACAGACAGTTCTGGGTGTACTCTGATGCTTTTGCAAATATGTTCCTATAAAATGGTTTCATCTTCAAGAAATTCATGGAAAAGACTCTGACAAGTACAGGTTTCTGGTAACTGACTGTACTGCTGAACTGAATGAATAAGCATTTTCAGAACTCTAATGAAAAACTGATGAACTCATGAAAGTGCTAACAAAAGATCAAGATGAAAAAAAAGAATTAATTACATGGGACTGAGTGAACTGATGAGGATGATTATAATTTTTGTGACTTTCTGTTTGAATTTTAAAAAAAATCCCACAAGGACTCAGAGGCAAAGAATATACAAATCAATTTTCACTGCAAAGTAAAGGAGCTGCTACAGTGGAGGATTACTGGACTGAATGTCAATATTATGACATAGTATGAGTGTGTTTCATGTTTGGTAATTGCAATCATTGTTGCTTTTGTTGTGGTAATCCACGTATAATGCTTGGTATCAGTCTATTTATCTCTTGTAAAAATAAAATACAGTGTGTGTGTGTGAAAAAAAAAAAAAAAAAGAACATTGATGATCAGGATCTTTGTCTGAGATCCCCAATCCTGGTGATGTTATTACAGACACTGTGAGACTTCAGCAGGATACTTTCACTTAAATTTCACAGTTACCAAAGAATAAGCATGGCTAGAATTAGTTAAATATAGGACAGTAGTCACTGCAGCAACAGTGATAAGCATCTTTATTTCAAGAGAGCTAAAGAAGAGATTACTAGAATCAATGATTGAGTACAACCAAGTGATACAAAATGAGGGTCAGCCTGAGAAAAAAGTACCACAAACTAAAAGAAAAAAAAAACTTGAAAGAAAATTATACAAATACAGATAGACAAGATTCCAAATTACATGTATGTTCATAGAGCATTGGGCTAAGAGATATAATAACTGGAAACAGTGGGTGTCAAGTATCATCAAAGTTGTGCATGAAAAGCATTCTATATTTTTCAGTATTTTTCAAGTATTTTCACACACATTGAAATTAGAATTCTCTCTAGTCTTATAAAAATATGTAAAGAATTTAAGAAAAACTTAAAACTGAAGACCTCAAGAAATTCCTTCATAGAATTTCAATGCATCTTTGGACAGAATATGCTGCAGTCTTTGTAATTTTATGGAACTCAAAAAGGAGCTCTGAAATGTAAATTGTGCCTTGTTTTTAACAGCAGATTTGTATTCACTTTTACTATATTATGCCCAGTGGTAGCATGACAGTCGCCATCCTAAGAGCTTGTGAATGTTGCCAAAAACAATAACCTGCAGCTTTGTTTTCTCATTAAGAGAAGGGAATTGAAAGACAGCAACTGTAAGATTCCTGTTCTGATAACAAGTGGAACATTTATTAAAGCCATTCTAGAAGTAAACTGGTGTTAAAAAAAACCAAAAATCAATAACGTATGAAGATAATCCAACTCAGCCTAACCTCTGAGAGAGAATTGAGATTACCTGTTGTATCTTTATGTTAATTTTTGAAAAATAACTGAGGATTCTAAAAGATTATATTAAGTAACACCACTGATTTTAATAATTTTAGTACGATAGAAAACATTTATTTTGCTTAACACACCTAGGGTAAGTAACTTTCTCATGATCTCACAGCTGTTAATTAGCAGAATCAAGATTCAACCCCAAGTAGTCAGGTCCCAGAGCCTGTGGCCTTAAACAATATGTTGTCTTTAAAAGAACAGAGTAACTCTGAATTTCAGGAAATGAAAGTGTTTCAGGACCTCCCTTGAGGTATTCTGAGGCTGGATTCCTATTTTCCTTTAAGGAAACCTTACTGATTTTAAGTGTGGAGCTGTCAATATTCCCTGAAATACTCGGATTGATTCTGAGGATCTCATAGGAAGGACAGGAGTGAAGAGAATGCATAGTCACCCTTCATGGGAACAAGCATTATCTACTGGACTTTTCACCCTTACTTTTGGTACCTCATTAAAAGGAAGAAGCTGGACTTTCCTGCTGGCTCAGTGGTTAAGAATCCACCTGCCAATGCAGGGACATGGGTTTGAGCCCTGGTCCAGGAAGATCTCACATGCCGCGGAGCAACTAAGCTTGTGTGCCACAACTACTGAGCCTGCACTCTAGAGCCCGCGAGCTGCAACTACTGAAGCCCATGTGCCTAGAGCCTGTGCTCCGTAACAAAAGAAGCCACCTCAATGTGAAGCCCGTGCACCGCAAGGAAGAGTAGCCCCCCCTCGCCACAACTAGACAAAGTCCGTGCTCAACAACAAAGACCCAATGCAGCCAAAAATAAATAAATAAAATTTTTTTTAAAAAAGGAAGAAGCAAATTAATGTAAAGTAGATGTTAAAAAAAATGAGTAGAATTTGAATGGATAACAGCTGGTCCAATGGTCCAATGGTCTAATATCTTAGGCTAAACTCTATTTAGCCCATATTTCAGGCACACCTGAGAAGTTCATTCTGTATTTCTTGGGCAATACAAAAGGTAAAATATTTCATAATGGACCAAGTCACACAGTGGACTAAGATGAGGTTCAGAGGACTAAAGCATTGGGCACAGAGCCCTTAAACTCTTGCCTGTTATTCCTTCATGTGTTAACAACTCTTTGGAATTTTCCTCTAAGGTGAGTAATGGCAGGTAAAGCTAGACAGAAGGCAACAAATAGGATGCCTGTAGGTCAAGTCACAATTACTCAAATGTATCATCTCTTCCCTTCTCAAACTTAGGTACCAGCACTTGTATATCTTATCTTCAACCACATGTAGTCTAAAGACCTTAGAGTGATGATATTCTGAGCCTGTGTGGTAAGAAAGCGGTGATGACATAAAGAAGAGAAAAAGTCCCCTTGAGCAATTTGATAAATGAAATTAATGTGATAAATTATTTTCAAAGCTATAGCTAATGCAAATATATTTCTCATTCAAAAATATAATCTGTGTATATTTATAAATATATTAGAGAATCCTTTCCCTTTGAGAAATTAGCTTAAGGTATAGTTTCAGTTTATATGAGTTATATGCCTTCTAAAAGTCAACACTTTTCAACAGTTCTTGGAGAAACTCAGGTGAAGAAATGGCCTAGAATCACACCTTTAACACACTTTACACAGTCAGGTAACTTGGGAGCCCTGAAGAGTCATTTCTTTGCTAGTTGATTCTCTATCCTTCTGCTTTCACAATAACTTTTTTTTAAGTCACTAATTGAATCAAATGCAAACTATTATATATAGGATGAATAAACAACAAGGTCCTACCATATAGCACAGGGAACTATGAATATTCAATATCCTGTGATAAACCATAATGGAAAAGAGTATGAAAAAGAATATAATATTTATAACTGAGTCACTTTGCTGTACAGCAGAAATTAACACAACATTGTAAATCAACTATACTTCAATAAAATTTTTTTTAAAGTGACTAGTTGAGATTTGTGCCTGCCCCCTTCAAAATCTTCCAACAGAAGTATCTAAACACTACCAAGTTAAAATGTTAAAGCTTTATTATTTTCATGAAGAAACCTATACGTCCCTGAACAGGAGATTGTCTCTGATAGAAAAGTCGTCCGTTCTGTTGGACTGAAAGATGCACAGTGCAAGTTAAAGGGCCAGTGCAGAGGACAGGAGCACAGACATGCACCTAGCCTCACAGGTTGAATAAGAGAGCCAAAAGTGTTGTCAAAGGCAAGTTTTAGATAAAACGAAGAAACAAAAGTCTCCCTCACTTTATGTTCTAGTGGCAGAGTCCAACATGTCTTTATCATTCATTTTTCCTCAACACAGAATACTGTATTTCACTAAGCTATGGACTTGAAGCTATTCTATCACCATCAAAAACCCAAATACAAGATTGGTGGGTTAGAAAAGGTGCTGTCAAATCTCAGAATTTCCAGAAGAGTTCAATGTAAAGTCCACCTAAGAAAACTGTCACAAGAGGGGATGAGAGGAGACCCACCCTAAAACTGAATTTATTTCTTTGTTTGTTTGTTGGGGAAGGAGCATCATAAAAAATGTTAATAGAATCTTAGAACGTAAATGTGTGCGACAACTACAGCAGGATCATCTTTCCACTTAACTTGGTCCTTTGGTTCCTCTGAAGCACCAAGCAGGGAAGAAACTGGCTATGAATTGCCTATAAATTCACAAACATAAAAATGCAAAGCCTTTAAAGTCTACTTCTGGTCATAGCATTTTTATTTTCAGCAGCCACTAGACAAGTGGTTGGGCCTTCTATTAAAATATAACTTAATTTTTTTTCAAAAATAAAATACCTTTTTTTTTAAGGATCCTAATGACTTAGAGGTAGATGATACCCTTATCAGATAATGAAGTAATGAGATGTAAGATATAAAAATGATGACACATAGGGAAAGAAAGCACTAATTTGAAGTTCTCTTCCTTTCAATTCAGATGGAAAAATTAAGATCACTTCCAATTCAGATTTCTAAACACGAAATCCAGGTATGTCCTGTCATGATCTCGCTTCCTTGATTGAAGATGAACTTGGCACCTGATGGAAAGAATCCACACTCTCCTGGAACAGCAAACCACAACATGGTTGTCCCCGTGAAAAAGCCAGTAACTTTGCATTTGATTTTTCCACCTTGGCTTATTTCCGGCTGTTCAGGATTTGGATTCCTAAAGTCTTCTTCGGCAATTAGCTAACTCTTTGTTGGTTGAAGGGGCTGGGACTGTTTCTTTACACATAAACTGATCTTTGTCATAAATCATGGTTATAAAGAGAGCGCAACTCAGATACATTGCCATGCCTGCCCCATTCTCCAAATCGTCATCAATGATGGAGATGTCATCCCCACACAGGTGAGGATAGAAATAAGTCTCTGATTCCTCATCATGTTGGAAGTCCTCAATCTCTATCTTGACATGAAACACCAGGCCAACAAAGGGCTGTCACTGCCTCTACTACTCAGTAGTGAGTAGTCACTGAGTGTCAATGACACTACTCAGTTGATCTAACCTCCCCATCAGGGGCCAAGCCTGACGTAGTCGCCATGCCCTGGCACAAGAACTCTAAAGCATAAATTTAAATAGAGTTATGAAATACTGAATAGACGTGGAGACTATGAGTTAGTCAATCATCCTCTTACTATTTAATTTTTTTAAAAATCGTTTGCTAAGCTGTAAATGTTACAAGAAAAATTTCACTTTATCAACAAACATATATAAGGTAAAATACATCTGGCTTTCCATGTTTCTGGCTCCAAAGCCAAAACAACTAAGCTAAGAACAACTAAGATAACATCATGGTTTAAAATTATGTATATTCATAGATAGCAAAGTCACATCTTCCTGAAATTGAAATCTCATATTAATAATTTAGTCAGGACCTTACTCCTTTTCTCTTATAATGTTGCTAAACCATGCTTTCTCCACCTTTTATTTCTGCTAGTTAATCTTTTGGACACCAGTTTGACCTTAAAATTAAATTTTATTTAATTTAGTTAACCAATGAAATTTAATTTTGTTTGATTTGGCCCATCTCTAGCCTGCCCTCATACTTTGCAGTGCTGGGTCTGCCATCCAACTGAGCTAAGGTCTCCCCCTTAGCTTTGGACCATCCATAGGCAGGCTGTGCAAATTCTGACAGGGTACGTTTTACTTATGCACTAGGAATGGGTTCCTTGGAACAGTGGAAACAAAATGCAGATGTTATAAAAACAGAACCTTACAAAGTGTGACTATAAAGTAAGGTTTTGAGTAGCAATGGAATTAGGATATCTGTATAACTTCTCAAGATTTGTGCTATCATTTTTTTCTCCTATCTTTATTGAGATATTATTGAAAGATAACTTTGTGTAAGTTTAGGGTGTACAACATGATGACTTGATGTATAAATATATTGTTAAATGATTACCCCAATAAGGTTAGTTAACACAAGATTTGTGCTTTTGAATGCATTTATTCTGGCAGGTTTGCTTTAAAGTTATTTAAATTAACTTAACATATTTGCCTCATTTATTGATATGCCAGTCAGCCAATGTGTCATTAAGAGGCAGTCTACTTAGTATGGTATAGTAACTCTGAAGTCTAAATCTGGGCAAGTAAAAAATTAATAAATAAAAGACAATTACTTGCTAGAGTCCAGTCTCAGTGGTAACAAAGGCTGTTAACATTTGGATTCAACTCAAGAAGTAAAACCAGACCAGTGGCAGTGAGCTCACAGCCAACAGGGATGGGACACTGTACATTCAACGAGGAGGTGGGCTTGGGGAGACACAGCTAATGCAGGATTTAAGAGAAGGTCATTACAAGAAAGTCTTAACTAAAGAGATGAAAGCAGAAACATGAAGTCAGACAGGAATTAGAGCTGAAGACTGGGCAGGATGATCAAAGAAAAAACCAGACAGAATGTGTGAGCCATCCTGAATTCCCGTGATATAAACAACCAGTTGTTAGGGAACCTAATCCACCACGACTAATTAAGAAAAACAGCAGAGTATTTTCAGGCTGCTAGCCCTTTAGTACCACACATGTTCAATAATTCACCTGAAATGGGAGGACTTGACCTTTAGCTGTATATGACCTTACAGGAGCCCTTGGAGGATGGGGAATACTATAGGCTCTCAAAGCCCTAGCATGTGTCAGCTGAAGGTAGGCAGCATGCTTACCTGGCACAAGCGTAACCACTAAGGTCATACCTTCAACTGAGTGGCTCCTGACACATATATAATTTTTAATTTTTAAAAGGTGATATTAATTTTAATATTTTATTTAACTTTATATATCCAAAAAGTGTCATTTAAACATATGATCAATATTAGGGACTTCCCCGGCCGTCTAGAGATCAAGACTCCACGCTTCTACAACCTTGGGTGTGAGTTCGATCCCTGGGGTCGGGGGAACTAAGATCTTGCATGCCACACGGTGCGGCCAAAAATAAATAAATAAAATTTTTAAAAACATATAATCAATATTTAAAAATTAATAAGACATTTTACGTTTTCATACTGTCATAAAATCTTGTGTGTATTTACATTTATAGCCCCTATCAATTTGGACTAGTCACATTTCAAGCACTGAATAGCCACATGTGGCTAGTAGCTACCATACTAGACAGTGCAGAGCTGAACCATCACTCAAATATGGCTGTTATATCCTTCAATCAATATATGAGGAAACAAAAATAATGACAACTGTCTTTTGTAAATCATATTATAGTCTAAGAATTGTAATCCCCTAGGATCCAAAACAATAATTTATGGTGTTAGTATGACAAATATTACCTCTAGCTGACAGGTTAGAGAATATAATAACTTAAAATCTTCATAAGTTAGGATCACAATCCTTTAGTTCACAAAATTTGAACACAAATTTTCTTCTATCCAGGAATTAGGCTGCCTCAGAGAAATTAAGTGAATTGCCAAAGGCTAGCCAGCATGTCAACTGCAGAATATAAGTGAAAATCTGGGCCATTTTGCTCCCAAACCAATGCTCTTACTACTATAACAATACTGCAGAGGCTCTCAGACTTATATATACAAGTATCTTAAGACTCTCTTCCCCTGCAATTGGTCTGAAAGTCGATACTAATCACATTACTAAAGTTTGGGTTCTTCTTCGTTGACCAAGGGCTATTCAGAAGTGTAATATAATTCTTCAGCCCTCTCTTCTCACTTATGTGACACAACAGTCACAGGAGTGTTTAAATGGGTTCTTATTTTTTTAAATGGCAAGAATAGGCACCTGCAATTTGTAGAGGAAGGATTCGAGACAAATTGCTACAAGTATTTTTTTATATAGTAAAATACACATGACTAAGCATAATGTGATCCCATTTTGTAAAACAATCCATGACAAAGTGCTCCTCTATAATTAAATAATTGAATAAATATAACACATATGTAGCACATGCTTTTATAATTATAATAGCATGCAGAAGATAACACAGCAGATTATTACTTTGGGGTTGGGAAAACTGTGTGGTAGAGGGTGAGGTACAAGTAGGGAAGAGAGAGGCAAATGAAAAATAAGAAAGGAAAAAAACTGCATCTATAACATGACCTTGTTTATGTAAAATATAAGCTTGTATGCGCATACAGATGTATACATATTTTGTGTGTGTACATATATAGATGTATACATATTTTTGTGTGTGTACATATATATATATACTATATATACACAAATGTGTATATTTTTAAATAATCCCTTTATAGTCATGTCATATGAATAGTTTATAGCTGAGAGCTAGGTACCAGAATGATTGATTAGCCTTTTAAAATTGGAAGCAGAAACCTAATTTGATTGTTGGGATTTTAGGAATACAAATTTTTAATAAATCCCATATAGTTTAATAATTACTCTGAAAGACAAATTCCACAGACTGAAATATCAGTCACTAGAAAATATTTATTGGCCCCTACTGTGTGCCAGTTACTGGTGCTAGGGACTCAACAGTGAGCAAGACAAAGTCCCTGCCCTTGAAGAGTTTATATTCTAATGTGGGGGAGAAGACAGTAAACACAGAAAATTTAATTACAATAATTTCAGGATCTTTTAAGTGTGCATAGTAACAATTTGTTTTTGGTTTGCAACACTGAAAATGATGAGATGTGGTCAGATTCAGAATACAACTCAGAAACACAGGCAACTGGACTTGCTGGTGGATTCAATGTGGGCAGTGAGAGAAAGAGAAGATTTAAAAATAATTTCCATGTTTTTGGTCTGAACAACCACTGGTTGGATGATGGTACCATTTACTAACATTTGGAAGGATTGAGAGAGGATAGATTTTTTTTTTTCTTTTTGAGAAAACTAACAGTTATGTCTTGACCATGTTAGGTTAAAGAAGCCTAGAAGACACCCAAGTAAAAATGTTGAGTAAGCAGTCAGATGTATTTTTCTGATGCTTAAGACAGAGTTCAGGGTGGAGTTGAAAATTTGCGAGCACTTAGATGGTATTTAAAGCCATGGGACTAAACAGGCTATCCTGAGAAATATGTAGCTAGAGAAGATTGGAGGGCTGATAAAATAAACTCTGGGGCACTCTAACATTTAGAGATGTGCTAAAGAAATGGAGATGACAAACCTAAAAACAATTTGAGAAAGCAAACTGATCAAGAATACAAGCCAAGAGCAATAGAGGAGGAAGGCAGAGTATGTGGACATAAAGACAGGCAGATAGTAGAAAAAATAGGTAATTCTTGTTGATCGCATCTATTTTCTCTAGGAAAAATAAGGCCAAGTCATCAATTGAGAGTAAGAAAGAATAAGCAGCATTTTGAGGTTAGAGGGGAGAAGAGAAGGTGTCAAATAGTCACCTAAGGAGGATGAAGGTGAATTTACTAGAAAAGGAAAACAGGATTTTCTTACAGTGTTCAGTGTTTTGAGATCTGGGGTCAAAACTTTGCAGCGAGGCCAACCAGCGTTGTAGTGTGATTGTTAGCCAGCACTGTTCAGCTGCTCCAGTATAGGGCCAGGATGCACAGATAACCAGGCTTAAGGAGGGCTGAAGTTTGGTCAGGTGCATACAATGGAGGGATTAGGGAAGTCAGGAGAATTAAAGATTTTAGCAGAATGGTTGTGGTGTCAAAATATGGAATCTAAGTTGGGTAAAAAGGGGAGGGAGGACATTAAGGGGTTATGAATAACAAAAATGTGGAGGGTCAGTTGATAAGAAATCTTTAAGGGGTAGAATTACCAAAGTGGAAGTACAGGAGTTGGGAGTTAGTAGGCTGGGAGACAAAGTCTGAAGGGAAAATGGGATGTTGGAGGTGGTACAGTCAGTAGTGATACCCAGTGTGCATATAACTGTAGGCATGAGTCAGGAAGTTGGAGAGGAAGGAGAGATTCCTGGAGCT
Source organism: Balaenoptera borealis (assembly GCF_965194805.1). Classification (NCBI taxonomy): domain Eukaryota; kingdom Metazoa; phylum Chordata; class Mammalia; order Artiodactyla; family Balaenopteridae; genus Balaenoptera; species Balaenoptera borealis. The sequence goes on from NC_138861.1 coordinate 50,132,292, forward strand.
AAGAAAGTCAAAAGCAACTGATCATAGCCACAAGAGAAGTGGAAGAGAGAAAGGAATGAGCCATGGTTATGTTCATCCAGGAGTGAGAGGAAGCAGCTGCAAGGAGGGCTATAGTAAAACCTGAAGCCATGAGCTAAAAAGGAAATGAGAAAGAGAGGAAGGTTTGCAGGCAGTGATGAAGAATAAGAGGCCATCTACTCACCGCCAGACCCTAAAGTTCACACTGAGTATGAGAGAAAACACAGTTGCCCCTGAAGTGATTGCAGAGGAAGTACAAGCTGTTGTCACTTGAACAAGAATGTGATAGGAATAATCAGACAAGGGCTGGAGGATGTTGAGCAGTTTCCAGATGACTGATAGACCCTGGGTTCCTGAGGGAAGAGTGGGAGGGTTTGGATGGACAGGGAAAGGCAGGAGATGGCACCAGACCAGGGTATGTCCTGAGGAAGAAGAGGAGAATTGTCTTGAAATGATGGATAATCTGGGAGGCCTCATCTTTTAATGGTAAAGCTGAAGGTAAGCAGGGATGTAAGGCTTGTTGGAACTAGTCCTGGCACTCCTGGAGCCTTCAGCTCATGCCCATGGGAAGAGACGTTGGCTTCCAGGAGCTCTCAGTGGTTCCCGCCCACAGCTGGAGAGGTCGAAGTAATGTCTTCAGGTCTGGCTGTCCTTTTATAGATAAATGCTATCTTCCCCTCATCAAAACAGCCAAGGACTAGGCTGAAAACTAAACAAGGCAATAACCTAGGGCCTGAGAGGCTAAAATAGAAGTAAGGAAATACTAAGGAACAAGTCCTAGGACACTATTGCTTTCTAAATGTACAAATTGATGTAATTTGCAATTTAAAGAAAAAAGAAGAAGAAAAGAACAAGACCTCCTAAAGCCCAAAACTGTTCTTCTTGATAGTTAAGTCTGGGAGGAACTTGGGCTAGAAGGTGAATAAATCATGTTCTCTCTCCAGCCTATACCCATTATAACCCATTCGCTGCTAATTTCCTGGACATTATTACTGCTTATATCTGGAATCTTTAAAATCTCAAATGCAAAAATAAGTATCAAAAACATATTAAATTTGGGAAGGAGGAGGCAAAAAAATAGAATGAATGACTGAAAGAAAACACAGAAAGATATGTTGTGCATATTTTGATTAAGTAAACAATTTCCTTTTATAAGAGACTAGAGACTGTCATACAGAGTGAAGTAAGTCAGAAAGAGAAAAACAAATATCGTATATTAACGCATATATGTGGAACCTAGAAAAACGGTACAGATGAACCAGTTTGCAGGGCAGAAATTGAGACACAGATGTAGAGAACCAACATATGGACACCAAGGGGGGAAAGAGGCGGGGGGGTGGGGGGGTGGTGTGATGAATTGGGAGATTGGGATTGACATGTATACACTGATGTGTATAAAATGGATAACTAATAAGAACCTGTTGTATAAAATAATAAATAAAATAAAATTCAAAAAAAATTTTAACAGTAAATTCTCAGAATACTCAGGGGAATTGATTGATTAAAGCTTAGTAATTACAAACGAAAAAAAAAAATTAAATTGACCATTAATTCTATGTGTTTTAAGTGGCATGATGAGAGTTCCTATATTTATGTCGAACAAATTAGTTTTCCAAATGTAAAGGTCACTTATTTCAATAGTTGAATTTTCAGACTTTTTCCACTTATAAGACCAATGTATGTGGAAAATAAATAATAAAGTCCCATTATGGTAATGTTATAACGTGTTACAGGAAAAGCCAGAAAAAGTCTCCTGGGAAAGTCAAATAGGCAGCCTAATTAAATGATATTACACTTGTGTTACTGTCTAGGCAATTTTTTTTAAATTTGGAAATGCGAAAACTAGCTCTAAAGACAGTTTATTTTCTAAATATGATTTTACTCAACAATTGCCAAATAATTATATCTACAGTGATACATACTTACCCAAATGTTCTTTAAGCTGGAGAAGCCCACCATCTGCCGTACACACCATCTGGAATCAGAATGGCTATTCCCAAAGGCTTCTGGCTATACACTGCCAGGCTCACCTCCTCACTCCTGCTGTTGAAAGGCAGGCTGATGACCTCAGAACTGATTCCTCCTTGAGTCACAAAGGACCTGACATCCTTAATACAGTCAATAGTTTGGGTCAGAGGATGCTCACATTGTAACACACACACACACACACACACACACACACACACACACACCCTTAGTTTTTCCAATAAATAAAACTTTAAACGGGATTTATTGAAAACATGCCAATAGTTAGTGCTAGGAATATTGTTCCCTTATGAGAAAGCATGTTCTCACAAGTTAAGTTTACTACAGCTCAGGCAATGCCCAATTTCAAAAAGCAGTTACCCCCCTATTATATGAAACAATTCAAGAACTTCACAATCATCCGAAGGAGACAGATAAAACCCAAGTAATTATGGAATTGTGTGATTGCAATTAACTGGGCATTCTCTAAACATATATTAACTGGTCTGCACGTGAGTCAGCCTTATTGCTGGGATAGAAAAATTGAATGGAATAATGAATGTGAATTGACTGTTGAAAGGATACATCCCACTCAACCTATGGGGATTGGAGGGTATTTTAAGTTTACATCCTCAAAGTATCTAAGCAGGTCAGGATTCCTATGAATAAGAACTGGATTTGAAAAGCCAGTCACTATCACACACTCCATCAGGCAGCAGTCACACAAGCATTAGCTTAGTCTTTCCTTCTTTCTTCTGCTCCCTCCTTCTCCATGACTACATGTGGCCAACAAGGCAACAAGTCCCAAGTTTACATGATCTCCTGGGTCCAGTGCCTACCACTGTCTATCTGAATCAAGCTCTGTTTCTCAACTCCAAATTCCAGGCTCAGTCTGGGTCAGAGGTCCATCTATGGTCCAATCAGCCACAGCATAGAGAATTAAGTCATGTGGTACAGAAGGCTACCCCTTCCAGGGATTAAAGGAAGGCAGATTCCCTAAGGAAGGGGATGTGTCATTCCCTCCCTAGGGAAAGGATGATTGGCATCTCCACCATAAAGGCATTCATTCTTCATGTCCCACATGTTCCAGACTTTGCACTTGGACAGGTCTCAGCACACCACAGCATGTGCCAATGATTAACTCAGGGGTGAACACACAGTGGTAACAATCAGCCTTGGCATGGCCTTGGAAATGTAAGTAATAAAACACCTCCATCATACGACTGTGTGTTAATTAACGTGTGTGAGGTCACATTAGACTCTCTTTTGGACTCTTGGTAAAATTCTTGCCACATCCTCTATAATTATCTCAATGGGAAGCAAATATCCCACATTCATAAGTCAGGCTTCCTAAAAGCACACAAGAGAAAATAAATAACTTTACTACAAAAAGAAAGAATCATACAGTTACCTGTATGCAGAATAAAAACAAATGGGTGTGTGTTGGTTAATGAGTGATTTCCTATATTCTTTGATTCTTCTCAGCCACCTGAGGTCAGTTTCACTTCCTGTCATGCTGAAGTCCACAGTCTCTCAAAACCCAAAATATTTCTACATCTGATCCAGGTTGACTTTCCCTTTCCCTGTCCCTCTTGGACAATTCTAGCTAATGTCTTTTTTGATTTCCAGATCCTCATACAGATCCCCAAGTTCTCTTTGAGCCATTTCTCAGGGTCCAGAACCATCTGTCTCCACTATATAAACCAATCAGTTTATTCCCTTATTCACTACCAGCTTCTATTCCTATTGGTTATATATATATTCCTATTGGTATATATACCAATATATACCAACAATAATGCTGGGAGTAATTAAACACCTGATTTTCCTGGTCTGGATAGTAATTACAATGGGAAAAATTCATATTTTGTCCTTAATTTATTGGTACTAGCTGTTCTCAGGTCAAGATCATCATAAATGGCTCTGAAAGTATTTCATTATAACAAATATGAGCATCATATTCTACTCCTCCTCCTGAACAGCCAAGCAACAAAATCCTTTAAACTATTGGACCAAATGAGAGAATAAAAAAACAAAAGATCTTTTTTTTCCGAAATAGAGACAGGTCATAAAAAAAAATCTGAGAATAAATAATAGATATGATATCAAAAAATGGCAACTAAGGAAATGTTACTTTCATACATTTCAAAGCAATGCTATTTATTCAGCACTTCAAATAATTATGACTTAAAGTAGAGCAGAGTCCATGTATTCATAAACACCATTCATAAATGCCTACCTTATGCAGATGTTATGCAGGGCAAATTAAAAATTAAAATTCTATGCCTTGGGAACCATAGAGTCTAATTGAGGCTGGGAATGCATACTAAAGAGAAATGATCACTCTCAACTCTCAGGGATCCTGAACACATTCTATCACATTTTAACCAGCTAAAAGCACTATGCCTTTTTTCTACCCACTTGATTCATAGCTTAGCTGAACATAGAATTCCAAATTGGAAATCATTTTCAGTCAGAATTTTGAATATGTCACTCCATTACCTCTTAGCATCTAAGTGTTGCTCATGAGAAGTGTGCAATTTTTTTTCCTTCATGGAAGCTTTTGGGAGTTTCTCTTTATTCCTGGTTTTCTGAAATTTCATGATGATGTACCATAATGTGGATCTTTGCCTCAACCTTTGTTCTGTGGTCTCTTGGTGGTCCCTATCAACCTGGCAATTCATATCCCTCAGATATATTTTCCTGATATTTTTCCCCAGTTGTTTATTCCCCTCTGTCTTCTCTGTTCTGTTTTTTCTATTACCTAGACAGGGAACCCCTTGGACTTACTTTTTAGTTTTCTTATACTTTCTCAACTATTTCTCACCTCTTTGTTTTACTCATAAAATTTCCTCAAATATACCTTTCAATCATTCTATTGAATTTTTAATTTCTAATTCCATAGTTTTTATTTCTAAGAATTCTAGTTTGTCTACTCAATGTCCCTTTTTGTTTCATGTATGGAATATATTTTGTCATGTATTTAAAGATTTTTTTTTTCTATTTGGCAGTGCTGGGTCTTAGTTGCAGCATGTGGGATCTAGTTCCCTGACCAAGGATCAAACCTGGGCTCCCTGCATTGGGAGCGCAGAGTCTCAGCCACTGGACCACCAGGGAAGACCCCTATTTTGGGATATTAATTACAGTTTTCATCTTTCTTCTTTACATTTTTTATTTACCCTATGTTCTTTATTTCTGCTTATTTGGTTTGGCCTCTGCATGTTAAGAGCTGCCTCAAATGTCTATCAATCCTTGATTGCCTGCTCATTTTAAGAGTGAGGCACTAAAAGCTGAGTAGACGCTCTGTGTGTAGACGGGACTTGTTAACTGCTTCATTGATGTGGATCTGATGGTGTCATTTCACTGGGCCTCCAACTGTCAACATCTGTAGACATTTTCTCTTGGACTGGTAAATTTCAGCAGAGAGGAACTTTCCAGTTCACCTAAGAGTCTGGCAGTATTATCAGAGCTGATTTAGGAAATGAGAGGAAGGGAATGTCATGGCACAATATGTAGATTTTAATTCAATGTATTTGTTTTCTGTATGCTTCCCCTGCTTTAAATTGTGCCCAAGTCCAGAGTCTGTTTGGTTCAACCTCTCTGGAAATTAAACCTCTAGTCTTCTGTCAGCATGGAGAAGGGGCTCAGCAAACTGTGAGAGGGGATCAGGGGATCTAACTGTTTTTATATGGACTTTCAACCAATCCTTATATTTTTGACCCTACTTGTACCCCTTTCCTCTTTTCAGAAGTACCTGAAATACCTAAACCTTTCTAGGGCTCTGTGGCAGACTCAGCTGACCCTATGTTTCCATCACTGCTACCTTGGGTTTCAGATTCCTCTTGTCTCCTAAGTCTGTTATTATTCATATATCTAGGTAATAGATTAAAGATGGTCATAAAGTTTTGCCTCATTGTTCTATTGAGACTACTACTTCGACTAACAAAATATGGCAGAAGTGGAGCTGTGCCACTTGTCAAACACAGGCCTTAACAGTGTGACACCTCCATATCCTATCTCTTGGAAACTTATTGTAGGTGCCCTGAGCTGCCAGGTGAACAATCCAACCACCCTGCAGAGAGGCAACATGCAAGGCCCTGACTGAGACTTCATGGAGAGGGAAAGAGATCCAGCTGAGCTCAGCCTCCCAGTTGCCTCTGCTAAGGTGCATGAGTAAAGTATCTTGGATAGTCCAGATCAGCCCTGCTGCCAGATAAATACCCCTGAGGTATCACAGTCTTGCTGTATGAAATGGAAGAATCACCCAATTGAACTCTGCCCAAATTTTTGACCATAGAAAAGTGTGAAGTACAAGATAGTTGTTGTTTAAATCCATTAACTTTTGATATAGTTAATTTTGCAGCCATAGATAACCAGAACCATCTGCTTCTCCCTTCCAAACTATGTTGTACTTGTCCCTTCTCTTAGTCTTTTTGTCCTTATGACTTACAACTTTTTTTTTTAATCTCTACAAAGTTTTTAGTGGAGGTGGTAGTGAATGCATATATGCTATCTATCATGCTTAATGAGAAGTTACCTCATTTATTCTTCCATCTCTTTTATATTCTGAAGTATGATTTATTTTTGGCATATTTCATTGTTAGGTTTTTGGTAGATTTTTAAAACCTAAATGGGAAATTCTGATGGTATAAACTATCCCTTCCATTAATTATACTTCCACAAACCAATGTCATTCTGATAAAACAGTTACATTCCTTCTGGTCTACCAACACATTTGTGATATTACGATTGAGCTACATTTCTAATAAAGTTGAGCATTCATTATTCTTCCCAGAAAACCCAATGACAGATAACAGCCATGAATTTAATGCCACATGTCAACTCATTTTAGAGAATAAAAGAGAGTGTCCTTTTTTTAAATCTAGTTAAAGAAATGTCTAATCTCATCTTTTAGCCCTATTCCTGACAGTATCCATCAGCACATGGTAAAAACTGGATCAAATTCATGCTTTCTGGCATGCGTTAGCAGCCAGCAAGGTCATTCATTAGTGTGAGAAATACACGAAGCATTTCAAATAGACAGAAGTGCCACTTGAGAAGGGAACACACTACTGCTTCATCCCAATCACTCCTGCACCCCAACCCAAGTTGTAACACATGATCCTCTTCAGGAGTATGTCATTCGGTGGAAGTATAACCAGTAACACGTATTCCAACTGCTATTTCCCTGGAAGTAGGCATGCCACAGACATATGGCTAAACAGCAATTATAGTGATTTAGGGGTTTACTTGAGTCAGTGACTCCTGCTACCAAAAGCCTGATTATAATAGAGAATCAGCGAGTGGGGGAAGAGAAAAGAAGGATAACCCTAGCTATATCTGTATTTCTAGATCAGTACTCAATAGACATTAGTTCCTCCTGCCCCATTCTTTTGTGCCCCATGACACTATCTGATGAACATCATATCTGGAGCCAATTCAGAAGAAGGGAAACAATGATGATTCTGGAGAGTGTGCTGTAGTCCAGAGCTTCTCAAATATAATGTGCACACAAATCACCTAGGACCTGGTTAAAATGCAGATTGATTCAGTAGGTCTCATTGGTGCTGAGATTCTCCATTTCTAACGGATCCAAAGTTATGCCAAGGTTGCAGGTCCACAGAACATACTTTGAGAAATAAGACCATAATCAGTTGTTTATGTATGTCTCTTCCCTCGTTAAATTTCACAACTTATCCTCCCAATGTACCAACAAAATTCAAAAAAGGTTTTGCTGAAGATTTAGGGCAAAATACCACAGCATAGCAACTTAAAAACTAAACATGTATGTATCCCTGAATATCTCATTATTTTGTTATACTTTTTGAGCTTTATAAAAAATGTTATTATCTAGCATATAATCTTCTGAGACTTGCTTTTTTAGTTCATGTTTCTAAAATGTATCCATACAGTTGCCGCTACAACAATAATGATAATGTTCTGATTCTTAGGCGGGGGTGATAGGTCCACAAGTGTTCCTTTTATTATTACCCTTCAAAAATTAAACTATATATCACTGTATATTCTTTTATATGTACCAAGTATTACTTTCTAAAAACATTTTAACTAAATATTTGGCACCTCCATTCTTAAAGTTCCTACAGACATTAACACCTCCAACAATATATTATTTCTTTTTTTTTTTAATATTTATTTATTTATTTATTTATTTGGTTGTGCCTGGTCTTAGTTGCGGCACACGGGATTTATGTTGCCGATTGCAGGATCTTTTAGTTGCAGCATGCATGCAGGATCTAGCTCTCTGATCAGGGATCGAACCTGGGCCCCCTGCATTGGGAGCACAGAGTCTCAACCACTGGACCACCAGGGAAGTCCTTGCAATGTCTTATTTCTGATCATCCCTTCCATGGAGCCCAAATTGAAGACCACCTTATTTGGTTCCAATCTCCCTCCCTCTCTCCTCTCATTTGCTTTCCTCTAATTCCAGCTCTTTTTTTTTAAATCTTTTGGCCACACTGCACAGCATGTGGGATCTTAGTTCCCTGACCAGGGTTCAAACCCTGGCACCCTGCATTGGAAGCATGGAGTCTTAACCACTGGACTGCCAGGGAAGTCCCTAATTTCAGCTCTTAACCTTTCAATCTCTATCACTGATTTTTCTACTGTATTATTCAACATTAACTTGTGACAGACAACCCCAGTGTCTCAGCAGCTTTATACAACAATACAATATTCTTGCTCTTATAAAATCCAGAGCTAAATTTCCTGGCCAGGAGATCTCCTGGGCGGCTCCTTTAAGCAGTCAACTCAGGATTCAGGATATTTCTATTGTGTGTTCCACCATCTCAAAAGCCTCCTTTTCCTACTATATGGTTGGGGGGAAAATCAAGGCAGATCACATAGGGACTTTTTATGTCCAGGCCTGGAAGTGGCACATCATCTCCACTCACCTTCCATTGGAAGAGCTCGGTGACACAGTCCCTAGACTCAAGAAAATAAAGGGAAATATGTCTTCCTGTGTGCCCAGGGTAAATATAAAATAATTTCATGAACTAAAGAAAAAAAATTACCCATGCTGCCTGCCACTATGCATAACAGTGCTTAAAAGCTAAATCCTCAGCAATAGTCATGAAGTGAATTGGCATGGGTAGTTAGCCATGAACAGGAAAATAATCTGACTTCATACACTTGCCTACTGAGTAATTGCAAAATATTTAGAAACTCCGTATTGTTTTATTGTTTATTTGTTTATTTGTTTTATTTCTTTAATTTTATTTTATTAAAAAAATGTGCCATATATCAATACATACCTCTTAGCTATTGCAGGTTCAGTTCCAGATGACCGCAATAAAACAAATGTCGCAATAAAATGAGTCACATAAATGCTTTGGTTTCCGAGTGCATATATGTTACACTATAATGTAGTTTATTAAGTGTGCAAATAGTATCATATCTAAAAAAACAATATAGGTACCTTAATTTAAACATACTTTATTGCTAAGAAATGTTAATCATCATCTGAACCTTCAGCAAGTCATAATCTTTTTCCTGGTGGAGGGTTTGAAATATTGCAAGAATTACCAATACGTGACACAGAGACATGAAGTGAGCAAATGCTGTTGGAAAAATGGCCCTGATAGACTTGCTCAATGCAAGGTTTGTTGGCACAAACCTTCTATTTGTAAAGCACGCAATATCTGTGAAGTGCAATAAAGCAAAGCACAATAAAATGAGGTATGCCTATAACTGAAACTCAATAAAATATTCACTGGGCACTACATTAGCACCTTTGGGTAATACAAAAAGGAAACCATAGTCCTTGCTCTCTGAAGGCTTATGATCCAGTTAGAAAGAAAATATACTAGCTGTGCAACAATATCAATACATAATCTAAATATCAATTTTAAAGTAACATAAGACCAATTGCCAAATAATTGTTGCAGGTTTATGGAATATGAGTTTTGATAAGGAAATAGTAAATTATGGCTGGGGAAATCTGAAAGAGTTTGAAAAGATAGATAGATAGATGATAGATACATAGGTAGATAGATAGAAAGAAATAAGAGAATCTTTTCTCCAAGTACAAGGCACTCTTGTACAGAAGAGTACAAATAGACAGAACTTAACATCTTTTTATTTTATTAGCTTGACCTATGCTGCAATAGACCCATTTACTCTGTAGCTCATCTCCAAGTATAGTTTATGCCCCAGTACAAATAATATACTACAATGTTCTTCTCTAACTGTTATGCTTCCATTTTATATTTAAAGTTCCCTTGGTCATAAGAAAACAGGCAGGTTCATTTATTCTGCAGGGCCTCTAAATTCAGTAGACAACATCCTGTTTTCCCCTTAAAATTCAGGCACATCTCAGAGTGCCTCAAAATGAACTTTAGCAAATAGTGCAACTGTGATAAAATTTTCATATCAGATTTTACAGTGTATTCAAAGCTTCTATTTCCCGCATCTCAGCACTTCTCTCCTAAATGAGATTGTACATATCTGGTAAGAACAAAGGTAAAGTGCACAGCAAGGAATGTCAGCCTTAATAAAAGGAACATATATGTGACTTTCTGTCATCCTCTGGGATCACAGTAACAGTGTTTAAGCAGATGGTGAAGCTGCAGTTAGATTCACAGTTGCTGTTTGGGGCAGGACACACAGGTTATCCAGCAAGATCAGATTTTCTCTTACTGGCAGTATCTTCAACAGGATGATGGAGCATTTAGAACTATTGAAGGGAAAAGTTGTGACTCATTAATCAAAATCAATATTATCCCAAATTCTAAGACATCAGGACTAGGCAACGAAAAAATCCAAAGGGAATCCACCCTAACCTTTCAATGGCCTCTCCCATCCCCATGACAAACTCTTCTCTCCTGCCCCTCATTACAAGCACCTAATGGCCTCCAGCTCTCTTTCTCTATCAAAATGTTCTCTTAGAAAGAGATCTGCTACCAGCAAGTTGTCTATCTGTACTTTTCAAGGAAGAACGAACGCGGAGCAGCTGCTGGGGAACAATGTAGCTGTGGGTAGAGAAAGTCTCAGAGTAAAACTCATGCCATGCATTGAGAAAGTCAACTTGATTCAGAGTAGAAGACTTTGCTATTAAAATAAACACAAAAGCAGAATATCTACTTTAAAATTAATTCTAGAGATAAACTCTCAGTTCAGGGCAGATTGGCTTCCTGATCCATACCACTGCTACCTCCAGGTCAGGTCCAGATGGATATATTTACCTTCCTCTACCCTGATGGATGCTTAGGAGGAAAACTTTGAGAAGCGCTATCTCCATACTTGTACTATTTGGGGATGAATTTAATTTTCAGTCCAGTCCTATTACTTTCCAATGAGTCAAGAAACAGATCTGTATAGGAAGCTCTCATTTCCATAGGGCAATGGTTCTCACCTTTTTTTCTGCATGAATACACCTGGGGATAAGACACTCTTCCATAAGTAACACTTACAGAGAGTGATTCTCAGCAGGATATCAGAATCTTGGCAAAAAGCTGACTGATCATTCCCTCAGGAGGGGGGAGGGAGTGTCTCTATTATCTCATTCCATTCTTCTACCTGTTTATTTAGCCAATCAACATTTATTTTATTTTATTTTTTTAGCATTTTAGTTCATTTATTTATTTATTTGTTTGTTTGTTTGTTTATTTTTGACTGTGTTGGGTCTTCGTTTCTGTGTGAGGGCTTTCTCTAGTTGCGGCAAGCGGGGGCCACTCTTCATCACGGTGTGCGGGCCTCTCACTATCGTGGCCTCTCTTGTTGCAGAGCACAGGCTCCAGATGCGCGGGCTCAGTAGTTGTGGCTCACGGGCCTAGTTGCTCCGCGGCATGTGGGATCTTCCCAGATCAGGGCTCGAACCCGTGTCCCCTGCATTAGCAGGCAGATTCTCAACCACTGCGCCACCAGGGAAGCCCCAACTTTTATTTTTTAATTGAAGTATAATTGATTTACAATGTATTAATTTCTGGTGTATAGCAAAGTGATTCAGTTATACATATATATATACATATTCTTTTCCATTATGGTTTACTATAGGATATTTAATATAGTTTTTTGTGCTATACTGTAGGACCTTGTTGTTTATCTACTTTATATATAGTAGTGTGTTCTGCTAATCCCAAACTCCTGACTTATCCCTCCCGTACTCCTTTTCCCTTTTGGTAACCATAGTTTATTTTCTCTGTCTGTGAGTCTGTTTCTGTTTTGTAAATAAGTTCATTTGTGTCATATTTTAGATTCCACATATAAGCGAGATCATGTGGTATTTGTCTTTCTCTTTCTGATTTACTTCACTTAGTATGATAATCTCTAGGTCCATCCATGTTGTTGCAAATAGCATTATTTCATTCTTTTTTATGGCTGAGTAGTATTCCATTGTATATATGTACCACATCTGCTTTATCTATTCATCTGTCAATGGACATTTAGGTTGCTTCCATGTCTCAGCCAATCAACATTTAAAGTCTGTTCTCTATAAGTGAAGTGCTGTGCAATCACTAAGAAACATATTTTTTAGGTTGGGGATAAAGAAGACAGTGAATAGTCCATTGTAACATAATGCAACAGTAAAAATTTATAGATCTTTGGAAAAAAAAATAAAATGTGTCTGAAAACCAAGAGAATAAAAAACACAATCAGAGCAGACCCAGAGATGATTCAGATACTGGAATTAGCAGAAATGTTCCCTTATAGTCTTCAGCCATCACCTCCCCTTGTCTCAACCCAGCCATAAATGAGTTATATGGGAGACTAGGAAACAGCCTATAGGGTTCAGACCCCAGCTTACAACACAGACCAGGGTATGAACGAGAAGGAATCTGAGGACAGATAGTCCCTGGACCAGCAGAGAAATTATATAGAAAAGGACTATAGAGAGAACATTAGGTTTGGCAAGTATGAAGTCAATGATGACTAATCTTGAGATAACTAAGAAGTACTTAGAGTTTGTGGGGAAGAAGGCAGAGAGTAAAGCATATAGTCCTGGAGCAGATAGAGAAAGTGGATTTAAGAACACAAATTAGAGGATTAACCTTGGGCGATAAGGGTCAAAATTTGCACCCTCCCACTCAATTGCGCAAAAAAATTTAATGTATATTTATTTTTATAACTAACTTTATTCTGTTTTGATCCCCCATTCCTATACAGTAGCAAAACAAAACAAAACAAAAACTTTCATTTGACCACTTAAGTTATCTCAGTCTTTAGAATAACTCAGACTCTTTCAGATTAGTCTTCAGGGGTGTCATCTCAGGGATCACTTGTTTAGGTCCTCCCTTTTCTGCTTGATCTAAATCTTGGGACCTTACTTATTATTGTGGCACCAGTACAGGGATGTCTGATATACTCTTGTCTCTGCTTTTCAGATCTTTCTCACCTCCTCGAAAAATGTCCTTCATTTCACATGATACGCAACATCTGCTGCACTGGTATCTGATAAAATATGACTTTTTCTATAGCATCCCTAGCATCTCTAGGCTCCACACTGCATCCGCTTTGCCTCAACCACAGGGCTTTTCTAGGCTACAGCAGACTTCCTTATCCCCCATAGGAAGCCTGATAACATCAGGCTTCTCTCTTAGTATCACACTGAGTATGCTCCATCCTCAACCCACAATACCCTCCTCAACCAGCTCTAATCTCCCACTATGACAGTGCCATGTCATTTTGGTACCAGGCAGAATGCGAGAAGGGGCTTGAGAGTTTCCTAGTATACACCCTGGAAAGGAAGAAACAAGACACTTTTGTTTTACCCCTTGCTCTCTCTTCCTCTCCCTCTCTACTCATAACAGAGGGTTTTCAACTTCCCTTTTTTATCTGACAGGAACTCCAGACAAGTTCAAAAGTGAACAGATCCTCTTTCCCTTATTGGTAAATAAAGGAGGAAAGTTACAACAACATCGACTCAATTACTAAAAAATAAATGAGACTGTGAAATGGAAATTTTATTAAATATTATTCTTTAACACTTGGAAATCTTATGTGGCAGGTCATGTCCAGGTCTGCTAGAGGCCCAAAACACAACAAAAAATAAAACACAGACATATGTGACTGAGGCACAGGTAGGAATGTCTTTAGTAGCAGTAAGTGGACCACTTATGTTTCGTGTCCCCACACCCAGACTAAGTGTTTAAAAGTCAGAGAAAGGCCTGAGGTTTCTCATCTCCTCTAAACTGGTGGTTTTTAAATTTCCCATAGGCAGCACTGATCACAGGATCTAGGTGGCAGATCCTTAAGTAACAAGGGAAGGCATCAGGTGATTGCATACATTCCTTTGTGTACTTTTCTGGTGGACACAATTTACATAGTTCATCTAGGCAATCAAAGTGAAAGTAACCTTGAGCCATTTCCTTCATGGTTCTGGTGGGTCTTTAACTAACACCAACTTTCATAACCTTGCCTAGCTCAGCTTTTCCCTCCACTGATCCTCTGTTAGTCTTTTTTTTGTGTTTCTCTTCCATCTTCACCTTGCCCTTTAGGTTTCTTCCTCCTTAAGACTTTGACTTGTCATAAAGAACTCTTCACCTGAACTGCATCTTGAAAGTTCCTTCTTGGCTTGTCCTGATCCCTGCCATGCCAACTTTTCCCTTGGATATCATCCCATAGACTCTCCTCTCACTGGTTCTCCTGGACTCAAAGGTGGAGCAGACCACCTTTTTAAAGATATCTGTATCAAAAGGGAAATAAGAATGCAATCAACCAACCACCTTAAGCTAAATTTCAGGAATTTCTGGCTTCGACGTGTTTCAAATCAGACTATGCTTGCAATATTCCGTCACTCTACCTGTGTGTAAGACGATTATAGTTTTCTATGGTTGCTGTAAACATAAACTTGATAACTTAAAACAACATAAATTTATTCTCTGACAGTGTTGGAGACCAGAAGTCTGAAATCAGTTTCACATGGCTAAAGTCAAGGTGTTGGCAGGGCTGATTCCTTCTGGAGGCCCTGGGGAGAATTCATTTTCTTGTTTTTTCCTAGCTCCTAGAGGCCATCTGCATTCCTTGGCTCATGACTTGTCCCTTGAATCACTTCAATCTCTTGCTTCCATCATTACATTTACTTCTGCACAAAACCCTCTCCATCTTCTTTTTATGAGGTCTCTTGTGATTACATTTAGGGCCTACCCACAAAACCCAAAATAATCTTCCCATCTGGAGATCCTTGACTTAATCACATCTACAGAGTCCCTTTTGCCATATAGGGTGACAGTCACAGGGTCCAGGGATTAGGACATGGATATTTTTGGTCGGGAATTATTTGGCCTACCACAGCCCCTAGTATATAATAACAGAAAAATGCCATATGTCAATACCACCATGAAAGTGAAAGCAACTACTATAGTCACAATAAGAAGGTAACAAAAACAGTCATTAAAAGAGTCATTTTTTAAGAAAATAACAATATTTTCATAATATTGACAATACAATTCATTGACTACATTTAAAGAGTTTCATAAATTTTTCTTTAAATACCCAAGTGGGGAGGGCTCCATGAAAAGTCACTTTTCTTTTCACTATTAAAAAAAAAATCTAACCTCACTTACAAAAAGATTAATATAACAATTTCTATGTATACAAGGTGTAATTTAAATAAAGCCATGGAGTAATCACAGTAGGGCAATACACTGTCTAGAGTCCCAGAGATGATAATCTTTTTCTTCATGTCTTTTGATTATAATTTATGATTATAATTTTGATTATAATTAGTATAAATATGGGTGGAAAAAAAATATGGGTGGATATTATCAAAGTAAAGGTCATCAAAACAGCAAGGGAAAGTAAACAAAGTTTTTAAAACGTCATTCAAAGGTGGCTTTCAGAAAATTATTCAGGTAGTCACATTTTGTTTTTAAACTACATCCTTATTCTTATGGTAGGTCAGCTTGTCAGCAAAATATAGGTGCAAACTTTCATAATGGCATTAAAAGATAGTTTTCATGAGAAATATCATCTGGGATCCTACAAGGTATAAATATGTACCCTCTGTAAGAACTTGTCAAACACTGTGAATAACAGTCTTATCTCCAGAATCATAGGGCATATTCTGACTTAAGAGCAGTATAACCTTTATCTCCTCTGTGCTTCAGTTTCTTCATCTATAAAATAAACATGGTACCTACAGCTTAGCATTGTTGTGCAACTTAAATAATACAAAAAAAAAAAAAATACTTAGAGTAGTACACTCCCAGTAAATTTTAGTTATTTTCATTTTCTCAGCTTTTGGATTCACCAGTTTAGTTTTTAAAAACATGAAAAACCTGGAATGACCAGAGTGAATTCATTTAAAGTGCATGCACTCATCACTAAATTAGATGACAAAAATAGACTAGTAATAAACACATAGATCAATGAAACAAAATAGAGGACCCAAAAATGCTCCCACATAAATATGCTTAACTGATTTTTGACAAAGCTACAAAAGCAATTCAGTGGATAGCCTTTTCAACAAATGATTATGCAGCAATTGGACACCCATAGGCAAAGAAAAATAAACCTTGATTTAAATTTATACCTTACACAAAAATTAACTCAAAGTAGATCATAGACTTAAATATAATACCTGAAACTGTAAAACGTTTAGGAAAAAATATACAGAAATTCTTTGGAATCTAGAGGTAGGCTTAGAATTGGTGCCAAAAGCACAATCCTTAAAAAGAAAAACTGATAAATAGGACCTCATCAAAATTTAACATTTTTCTCTATGAAAGCCCACGAGAAGAGAATAAGCAGACGGCAAATAGGCACATGAAAAGTTGTTCAACATCATCAGCTATTAGGAAAATACAAATTTAAATTAGAGTTTGGGGTTAACAGATACACACTACTATATATAAAATAGATAAACAACAAGGACCTACTATATAGCACAGGGAACTATATTCAATATCTTGTAATAACCAATGACCTATAATGGTTAAGAATATATATGTTCTTTTTGCAATCACTTTTGCTGTACACCTGAAACTAACACAACATTGTAAATCAACTATTCTTCAATTTAAAAAACAGAAGCATCCAAAAAAACAAAACAAAACAAAACTACAATGTAATTTCACTACACATCTGACACAATGGCTAAAATAAAAAAGTGACAACACCAAAGGCTAGCAAAGCTGTGTTCAGAAACTGGATCATTCATACATAGTTGGTGGGATTACAATCATACATTTTGAAAAACAATTTGGCAGTTTCTTGTAAAACTAAACACTAAACTATCATACAATCCAATAATTGTGCTCCTAGGCTTTTATCCCAGAGAAAGGAAAATTTACAGTCGCATAAAAACCTGTACATGAACATACCTAGCAGCTTTATTCATAACAGCCAAAAAAACGGCATCAGCCCAGATGTCCTTCAGCAGATGAATGGTCAAATAAATTGTGGGATACTACCAGCAATTAAAAAAAAAAAGAAACTATGCATACATGCAACAACCTGGATGACTCTCTTTCACTGTGTGAAAAAAAAGCCAACTACAAAATCCAACTATGATATGTATGATTCCAAATATATAACATTCTGGAAAAGGCAGAACTATAGAGACAGTAAAAAGATCCATGGTTGCAGGAACTGGGGGAAGGAAGGGATGAACAGGCAGAGCACAGAGGATTTTTAGGACAGCGAAACTATTTCGTGTGATACTATAATAATAGACATATGTCAGTAAACATTTGTCCAAATACATAGAATATACACTACCAAAAGTGAATGCTATGTAAAATATAAAAACTATGGACTTATATATAAACCACGGACTTTGGGTGATAATATGTCAGTGTAGGTTCATCGACTGTAATATATGTGTCACTCTGGTAAGGGATGTTGGTAATGTGGGAGGCTGTGCATGTGGGAGAGCAGGGGGTATATGGAAGCTCTCTGTGTTTTCTGCTCCATTTTGCTGTGAACCTAAAACTGTCCTAAAAAATAAAGTCTATTTCTTTTAAAGGCTACCTAGTGTATGATTCCATTTGTATAACATTATTTAAATGACAAAATATAGAAATAAGGAAGAGATTAGTGGTTGTTTAAGGGGGACGTGGGGGCAGGAGGGAGGTGGATGCGGTAATAAAAGGACAACACGAGGGGTATTTATGGTGTTGGAACTGTTCAGTGTCTTGACTGTGGTGGTGGGTACCAGATGATAAAACTACATAGGACTTAATATGCACGCATTCATTCAATACAAGGGCATGCTATGTGCAAGTATAAGTAAAACTGGGGAAATCTAAGATTGTCAAATTGTATCCACGTCAATGTCTTGGTTGTTATTCCACTATAGTTTTCCACTGGGGGAAAATAGGCAAAGAGTGCAAGAGATCACTCTGTATTATTTACTACAACTGCATGTGAATTATAATTATCTCAATTTTAAAACCGGACTACCTTAAATTCTCCAACAGGTTTTACTAACGCCATAGAAACCTGCCATCACCCTCTTAATTTTGCTGTTTAGAGTCAATGTTGACTCTGCAGCTAAGGTCATCAGCAAATGAACGGGACATGCTTCTACTCTTTGAGAACAGAAAGCTATTCTGGCCTTAGAAATTGCCTGTGTCCCAGTATTGGAGTCTTGTGTCACCTTGCCTGCGAGGTTGTGCAGCCCTACCTTCCAGAGATCAAAAGAATCAAAGTCCACACGGCATGCCCTGCCAGTGTTCCGTGGCTCACAGCTTTATTGATGTCACTGAAACATCTGTGAAAGGGATCTGTTTGACTGGGTTGAAACGGCGACTTACGTTCCAAGGAAAAAAAATTTTATGCCATGGAAAATTAAAAAGATGCAGCCAGCCACCAACAAAAATATTCTGGCATAAAGCAGGGGGTAATGAGAATTGGAAAGAGCTGTAAAGAGAATTTCTTTCTCCTCAGTAACCAAAGGGGTGCACTTCTGGCATTCTCTCAGAAATAAAAAGGGAATCAAGCTAGATGCTGGTAAGGTAGCCAGTGCTTAAAACTGAATTTCGTTTGAACCATGAAATTGCCTCTACTATCTAAAGTGTAAAATGTAAAGATTTTGGAGGGATCTAACTCATCCTATCTGACAAGAAATATCAAATTTTAATATCAATAGAAGGGAAATGTTGAATATTAAACTAAGAAACATCAGAGTATTAATGAAAGACCAAGTATGGAAAAACGGAGTATATTCACCTTCTTATTTTTTTTCTTTTTCTCCCTTTTCTCCTTCTCCGTCTACTTCTCTACCTCTTCTCCTCCTTATTGTTTTTTGTGTGTTTGGTTTTTGTTTTGAAGATTCCTCATTCAACCCCATCTCCCAGCTCTTACCTGAATGGTTCATTTCTAGGCTGCAGGCATGACTAAAGGTTCTGACAGACGGGGAAAAGGGTGAAGGAGGGAAATATAGAAATCCATTTACATTCAGGACTGAGAAGAAGCACCTGGGGTAGGAATATGTTCAAAAAACATAAATGATTTGGTCCAATAAGAAAACCTTAGTCATCAACAAAGAGAAAGCAAAGTGTATACCATAAGCCATCTGCCCTGACCCATTGACTCAGTCCCAGCTATGTTTACATTAATGTGTAATCTTTTCACTAAAACCTGTAAGGCACCTAGACCAAGGCAGCACCAATTTGATATCCACATGACGAAACAAACCCAACATGGAAAAGAGACACCCTCCTACTTTGGCAGGGGGAAGGTGAGTGTGGATGAGGGCCCTACATTTCACTGAGGTCTCACATAGCATGGTGCTGCCTTAGGACATCCCAGGGCAGCAGTGGCACCTGGTGGTGGTGCCCAGTGGCAGTGCTGAGTAGAAGGCCATGGGCACCAGAAACAACTAGCCAAATACCTTACATAAGTAGCACTGCTTAAAAGAAATAATTGTGAGGTCACAGGAGACAACCCCTGTTGATGTACCTATACACCCTAGATATGTATAGAAGAGATATGAGGGGTAATGTAAATAATGGAATAGTAAATAGTAAAATATCCAGAAAAAAAGCATAATTTACTGTAATGAACATAAGTACATTTATGCCCTTAAGCTGGATTAACTCAGGGAAAGACAAGATTCATGTACATACAGTATTACTGAATTGGAATAAATTGACCTTGGTCTCCTCCCATATCTACCTGAGTAGCCCCGATGTATGTCTTCCTATTAATTATATTGTTAGTAAGATAAAGCTTTCTCCACTGACAGGTTTTTTTTTATACCAGCATATAAATATGCTTGTAAATAAAAACTTTAAAATGTAATTTCATATTACAATAATTGATTGCATTGAATTAAATGCAGCACGTAACATACTACCAGCTGCCCAATAGACATGACCTTTTACCTCTGAGCAAACTATAAGCTATACTCCAAAATATAAAATAAAAATTCTGAGAAACCATCAAGATGGCGGAGTAAGACGTGGAGATCACCTTCCTCCCCACAAATACACCAGAAATACATCTACATGTGGAACAACTCCTACAAAACACCTACTGAATGCTGGGCGAAGACCTCAGACTTCCCAAAAGGCAAGAAACTCCCTGGTACCTGGACAGGGTCTTGGTGCTCCAGTGTGGTGTCAGGCCTGTGCCTCTGAGGTGGGAGAGCTGAGTCCAGGACACTGGTCCACCAGAGACCTCCTGGCAACAAGTGATATCAAATGGCGAAAGCTCTCCCAGAAATCTCCATCTCAACACTAAGACCCAGCTCTACTCAACGACCAGCAAGCTACAGTGCTGGACACCCTATGCCAAACAACTAGCAAGACTGGAACACAACCCCATCCATTAGCAGAGAGGCTGCCTAAAATCATAAGGTCACAGACACCACAAAACACACCACCAGACGTGCCTGCCCACCACAAAGACAAGATCCAGCTTCATCCACCAGAACACAGGCACTAGTCCCCTCCACCAGGAAGCCTACACAACCCACTGAACCAACCTTAGCCACTGGGGGCAAACACCAAAACCAACAGGAACTATGAACCTGCATCCTATGAAAAGGAGACCCCAAACACAGTAAGTTAAGCAAAATGAGAAGGCAGAGAAAAACACAGCAGATGAAGGAGTAAGGTAAAAACCCACCAGACCAAACAAACGAAGAGGAAATAGGCAGTCTACCTGAAAAAGAATTCAGAGTAATGATAGTAAAGATGATCCAAAATCTTGGAAATAGAATAGACAAAATGCAAGAAACGTTTAACAAGGGCCTAGAAGAACTAAAGAGCAAACAAACAATGATGAAAAACACAATAAATGAAATTAAAAATTCTCTAGAAAGAATCAATAGCAGAATAACTAAGGCAGAAGAACAGGTAAAAGTGATCTGGAAGATAAAATATTGGAAATAACCACTGCAGAGCAGAATAAAGAAAAAAGAATGAAAAGAATTGAGAACAGTCTTAGAGACCTCTGGGACAACATTAAACGGACCAACATTAGAATTATAGGGGTCCCAGAAGAAGAAGAGAAAAAGAAAGGGACTGAAAAAATATTTGAAGAGATTATAGTTGAAAACTTCCCTAATATGGGAAAGGAAATAGTCAATCAAGTCCAGGAAGCGCAGAGTCCCATACAGGGTAAATCCAAGGAGAAACACGCCAAGACACATATTAATCAAACTATCAAAAATTAAATTCAAAGACAAAATATTAAAAGCAGCAAGGGAAAAACAACAAACAACATACAAGGGAATCTCCATAAGGTTAACAGCTGATTTTTCAGCAGAAACTCTGCAAGCCAGAAGAGAGTAGCAGGACATATTTAAAGTGATGAAAGGGGAAAACCTACAACCAAGATTACTCTACCCAGCAAAGATCTCATTCAGATTCGACGGAGAAATTAAAGCCTTTACAGACAAGCAAAAGCTAAGAGAATTCAGCACCACCACACCAGCTTTACAACAAATGCTAAAGGAACTTCTCTAGGCAGGAAACACAAGAGAAGGAAAACACCTACAATAACAAACCCAAATCAATTAAGAAAATGGTAATAGGAACATACATATTGATAATTACCTTAAATGTAAATGGATTAAATGCTCCCACCAAAAGACATAGACTGGCTGAATGGATATAAAAACAAGATCTGTATATATGCTGTCTACAAGAGACCAGCTTCAGACCTAGAGACACATACAGACTGTAAGTGAGGAGATGGAAAAAGATATTCCATGCAAATGGAAATCAAAAGAAAGCTGGAGTAGCAATTCTCATATCAGACAAAATAGACTTTAAAATAAAGACTATTACAAGAGACAAAGAAGGACACTATATAATGATCAAGGGATCCATCCAAGAAGAAGATATAACAATTGTAAGCATTTATGCACCCAACATAGGAGCACCTCAATATATAAGGCAAATGCTAACAGCCATAAAAGGGGAAATTGACAGTAACACAATCACAGTAGGGGACGTTAACACCCCACTTTCACCAATGGACAGATCATCCAAAATGATAGTAAATAAGGAAACACAAGCTTTAAATGATACATTAAACAAGGTGGACTTAATTGATATTTATAGGACATTCTACCCAAACACAACAGAATACACTTTCTTCTCAAGTGCTCATGGAACATTCGCCAGGATAGATCATGTCTTGGGTCACAAATCAAGTCTTAGTAAATTTAAGAAAATTGAAATCATATCATGTATCTTTTCTGACCACAGTGCTATGAGACTGGATATAAAGTACAGGAAAATATCTGTAAAAAATACAAACACATGGAGGGTAAACAATACACTACTTAATAACCAAGAGATCACTGAAGAAATCAAAGAGGAAATCAAAAAATACCTACAAACAAATGACAATGAAAACACGACCACCCAAAACCTATGGGATGCAGCAAAAGCAGTTCTAAGAGGGAAGTTTATAGCAATACAATCCTACCTCAAGAAACAAAAAACATCTCAAATAAACAACCCAACCTTACACCTAAAGCAATTAGAGAAAGAAGAACAAAAAACCCCTAAAGTTAGCAGAAGGAAAGAAATCATAAATATCAGTTCAGAAATAAATGAAAAAGAAATGAAGGAAACAGTAGCACAGATCAATAAAACTAAAAGATGGTTCTTTGAGAAGATAAAAAAATTGATAAACCATTAGCCAGACTCATCAAGAAAAAAATGGGGAACACTCAAATCAATAGAATTAGAGATGAAAAAGGAGAAGTAACAACTGACACTGCAGAAATACAAAGGATCATGACAGATTACTACAAGCAATGATATGCCAATAAAATGGACAACCTGGAAGAAACGGACAAATTCTTAGAAAAGCACAACTTTCCAAGACTGAACCAGGAAGAAACAGAAAATATAAACAGACCAATCACAAGCACTGAAATTGAGACTGTAATTAAAAATCTTCCAACAAACAAAAGCCCAGGACCAGTTGGCTTCACAGGCGAATTCTACCAAATATTTAGAGAAGAGCTAACACCTATCCTTCTCAAACACTTCCAAAATATAGCAGAGGGGGGAACACTCCCAAACTCATTCTACGAGGCCACCATCACCCTGATATCAAAACCAGACACAGATATCACAAAGAAAGAAAACTACAGGCCAATATCACTGATGAACATAGATGCAAAAATCCTCAACAAAATACTAGCAAACAGAATCCAACAGCACATTAAAAGGATCATACACCATGATCAAGTGGGGTTTATCCCGGGAATGCAAGGATTCTTCAATATACACAAATCAATCAATGTGATACACCATATTAACAAATTGAAGAATAAAAACCATATGATCATCTCAATAGATGCAGAAAAAGCTTTTGACAAAATTCAACACCCATTTATGATAAAAACCCTTCAGAAAGTAGGCATAGAGGGAACTTACCTCAACATAATAAAGGCCATATATGACAAACCCACAGCCAACATCGTCCTCAAGGGTGAAACACTGAAACCATTTCCACTAAGATAAGGAACAAGACTAGATTGCCCACTCTCACCACTATTATTCAACATAGTTTGGAAATTTTAGCCACAGCAATCAGAGAAGAGAAAGAAATAAAAGGAATCCAAATTGGAAAAGAAGAAGTAAAGCTGTCACTGCAGATGACATGATACTATACATAGAGAATCCTAAAGATGCCACCAGAAAACTACTAGAGCTAATCAATGAATTTGGTAAAGTTGCAGGATACAAAATTAATGCACAGGAATCTCTTGCATTCCTATACACTAATGATGAAAAATCTGAAAGTGAAATTAAGGAAACACTCCCATTTACCACTGCAACAAAAAGAATAAAATACCTAGGAATAAACCTACCTAAGGAGGCAAAAGACCTGTACTCAGAAAACTTAAAGACACTGATGAAAGATATTAAAGATGATACAAACAGATGGAGAGATACACCATGTTCTTGGATTGGCAGAATGAACATTGTGAAAATGACTATACTACCTAAAGCAATCTACAGATTCAATGCAATCCCTATCAAACTACCAATGGCATTTTTCACAGAACTAGAACAAAAAATTTCACAATTAGTATGGAAACACAAAAGACCCCGAATAGCCAAAGCAATCTTGAGAAAGAAAAACGGAGATGGAGGAATCAGGGTCTCAGACTTCAGACTATACTACAAAGCTACAGTAATCAAGAAAGTATGGTACTGGCATAAAAACAGAAATATAGATCAATGGAACAGGATAGAAAGCCCAGAGATAAACCCACGCACATATGGTCACCTTAGTTTTGATAAAGGAGGCAAGAATATACAATGGAGAAAAGACAGCCTCTTCAATAAGTGGTGCTGGGAAAACTGGACAGCTACATGTAAAAGAATGAAATTAGAACACTCCCTAACACCATACACAAAAATAAACTCAAAATGGATTAAAGACCTAAATGTAAGGCAGGACACTATCAAACTCTTAGAGGAAAACATAGGCAGAACACTCTATGACATAAATCACAGCAAGATCCTTTTTGACCCAACTCCTAGAGAAATGGAAATAAAAACAAAAATAAACAGATGGGACCTAATGAAACTTAAAAGCTTTTGCACAGCAAAGGAAACCATAAACAAGATGAAAAGACAAGCCTCAGAATGGGAGAAAATACTTGCAAATGAAGCAACTGACAAAGGATTAATCTCCAAAATTTACAAGCAGCTCATGCAGCTCAGTATCAAAAAAACAAACAACCCAATCCAAAAATGGGCAGAAGACCTAAACAGACATTTCTCCAAAGAAGATATACAGATTGTCAACAAACACATGAAAGGATGCTCAACATCACTAATCATTAGACAAATGCAAATCAAAACTACAATGAGGTATCACCTCACACCAGTCAGAATGGCCATCATCAAAAAATCTACAAACAATAAATGCTGGAGAGGGTGTGGAGAAAAGGGTACCCTCTTGCACTGTTGGTGGGAATGTAAATTGATACAGCCACTATGGAGAACAGTATGGAGGTTCCTTAAAAAACTAAAAATAGAACTACCATATGACCCAACAATCCCACTACTGGGCATATACCCTGAGAAAACCATAATTCAAAAAGAGTCATGTCATAGTATGAGTGTGTTTCATGTTTGGTAATTGCAATCATTGTTGCTTTTGTTGTGGTCATCCATGTACAATGCTTGGTGTCAGTCTATTTATCTCTTGTAAAAATAAAATACAGTGTGTGTGTGTGAAAAAAAAAAAAAAAAAGAGTCATGTACCACAAAGTTCATTGCAGCTCTATTTACAATAGCCAGGACATGGAAGCAACCTAAGTGTCCATCGACAGGTGAATGGATAAAGAAGATGTGGCACATATATACAATGGAATATTACTCAGCCATAAAAAGAAATGAAATTGAGTTATTTGTAGTGAGGTGGATGGACCTAGAGTCTGTCATACAGAGTGAAGTAAGTCAGAAAGAGAATAACAAATACCATATGCTAACACATATATATGGAATCTAAAAAAAAAAAAAAAGGTTCTGAAGAACCTAGGGGCAGGACAGGAATAAAGACTCAGACATAGAGAATGGACTTGAGGACACAGGGAGGGGGAAGGGTAAGCTGGGACGAAGTGAGAGAGTGGCATGGATTTATATATACTAACAAATGTAAAATAGATAGCTAGTGGGAAGCAGCCGCATAGCACAGGGAGATCAGCTCTGTGCTTTGTGACCACCTAGAGGGGTGGGATAGGGAGGGTGGGAGGGAGCCGCAAGAGGGAGGAGATATGGGGATATACGTATATGTATAGCTGATTCACTTTGTTATAAAGCAGAAACCAACACACCGTTGTCAAATATTTATACTCCAGTAAAGATGTTAAAAAAATTAAAAATAAAATAAAATAAAAATTCTTCATGAAAGAACATCCAGGTCATACTTGCAACACCCTCCAATTTGTTCCATGATATTACCTAACTATCTAATAAATTCCTTCTCCCTAAATGGTAAATTCCATGGTCCTTTGGCCATTATTTCCACATATGAACTGCACTCTCTTAATAACATTCTTTAAATGTCAGTCCGTTGTATTCTATTTCATGCCCTCTTGCTTTTGAACTATTATATCCTTGAAGAGTTTCCTGTTATATACCTTTTTTATACACGAAACTTTATCTGCATTAGTCATGTTCACCTTTCCTTTCCTTCTCAAAAATGAACACTGACCTCATTTTTTAGTCTCCACAAGGAGCTATGACCTGAAGATCCTTTATCATCATGGCGGTCTTTATTGATGATTCGTTACCATACCTATCATATAAGGTTCGGAATCATGCACAAAGTTCCAAGGGGGATAGCTTCCCAGCCCTTTAAAAGGCTTTTATAATGATGTGTACCTGAGTTCCATTCATTGTCCTGATTATTAAGATGCTACTGATCCCTTTTTGTTTCATCTCACCTATAAATCTTGTTACTAATATCCCCTAAAGAATTGCTATTTTGGGCCTCCCTGGTGGCGCAGTGGTTAAGAATCCGCCTGCCAATGCAAGGGACATGGGTTCGAGCCCTGGTCTGGGAAGATCCTACATGCCGTGGAGCAACTAAGCCCGTGAGCCACAACTACTGAGCCTGCGCATCTGGAGCCTGTGCTCCTCAACAAGAGAGGCCACTATAGTGAGAGGCCCGTGCACCGCGATGAAGAGTGGCCCCCACTTGCTGCAACTAGAGAAAGCCCTCGCACAGAAACGAAAACCCAACACAGCCAAAAATAAAAATAAATAAATAAATTTATTTTAAAAAAAAAGAATTGCTATTTTAATATATATTTCTTTGAAAGCCTTGGCCTAATTCTTCATTTTTCTAGAAGTTTTCTACATGGTTTCTAATATGACAGGTAACAAATGCAATGATAAAAACATTTTCTTTAGTACAAAAATCAATAAAGTAATTATGTTCTAATTAAATCAATTTACATAAATGTTTTATCTCACCAGAATACCACGTAAATGGTCTTCTACATTGTATTTGTCACAAAGGGGAAGGGAGCCAGGAGAAAGGAAACAATGGAAAGAGTAGTATAGAACTATCCCCCACTGGAAGAGGAACCCAAGAAACTATATTACCGATCATGGACTCGTACAGCTAGCTCTATATAAAGAGTATATTGTGTGGATTTTTCTGCAAGTATTTACATGACTTGAAAGTGTTCACAAAGCAATACAAAAATACAAAATTTGCAACTAAACAATAACTTAAAAACTCAGAGAAACTGTACTTACTTATCAACTTTGGTTTTTGATACTTTGATTGAATTTCATTTTGGTGTTGCTTTTATTTTACAGTTCTGAGAATTAGGTAGTGAAAAATCCCCAAGCACAAATTGTTCAAGGTCACGTACAAGTTGATTACTCAACTGGAATGAGAAGTCATAGCAGCCACATTCACATTGCGGATAATCTTTTGCCTTAGTACCTTATAACACTTTGCAATTTTGCTTTCCCTGTTTCACATTCCAGGAAAAATGACAATTAGTGAACTCTGAGATGTGTCATCTTTTTCCTTCCTCACTAAGATGGAAGGAAACTAACATGCTCAAAATTACCTATCACAACCATATCTTATCTGCAATGTTCAAAGCAGAGGAAAAAGATCCTTGGGCACTGTCTCAGAAACCTAGAAATAGGCCACTAGTATAGGTAAAATAGGAACCAGTCAGTCAGTGGTCATAACAATCCATCTTCTTGCTTGCTTCTTTTTATTTATTTGTTTCTTTTATATATATTTACATTTTTCTCTTACACTTCCCACCCCAAACCGTACTTATCTAAGAAAGTTCCTACAGAGATGTACCTCTGTTCACTGAAACCCATTTCTGCCATTCTGGAGAAATTTCTGCTAGATTCTAGAAGTGAGAATTGAAAGAGGAAGGGCATATCTTATTCATATTTTTAACCCCAGGATGTAGCAAAATGCTTGTCACATAATTGGTACTCAAAAATGTTGATGAATAAAATATAATGCGGGGCTTCCCTGATGCCAGTGGTTAAGAATCCACCTGCCGGGCTTCCCTGGTGGCGCAGTGGTTGAGAATCTGCCTGCTAATGCAGGGGACACGGGTTCGAGCCCTGGTCTGGGAGGATCCCACATGCCGCGGAGCAACTGGGCCCGTGAGCCACAACTACTGAGCCTGCGCGTCTGGAGCCTGTGCCCCGCAACGGGAGGGGCCGCGATAGTGAAAGGCCCGCGCACCGCGATGAAGAGCGGCCCCCGCACCGCAATGAAGAGTGGCCCCCGCTTGCCGCAACTAGAGAAAGCCCTCGCAGAAACGAAGACCCAACACAGCCAAAAATAAATAAATAAATAAAGTAGCTATTAAAAAAAAAAAAAAAAAAAGAATCCACCTGCCAATGCAGGGGACACGGGTTCAAGCCCTGGTCCGGGAAGATCCCACATGCCACGGAGCAACTAAGCCCGTGCCACAACTACTGAGCCTGCATTCTAGAGCCCGTGAGCCATAACTACTGAGCCCGTGTGTCGCAACTACTGAAGCCCACGCGCCTAGAGCCCGTGCTCTGCAACAAGAGAAGCCACCGCAATGAGAAGCCCACTCACCACAACAAAGAGTAGCCCCCGCTCGCCACAACTAGAGAAAGCCCGCGCACGGCAACAAAGACCCAACGCAGCCAAAAAATAAATAAATAAATACATCTATTAAAAAAATAAAATAAAATGTGGGTATGCTATGGTCCACTTCCAAATCATGCTTACATTTGACATCTCACTGCCAAATTATTGTAAATCATGTCAAATATAGGTAGTGAAATAACTTTAGATGATTTTTTATTTCTCTCTTCAGAGTTTACTATCATGTTTTATCATTAAAACTTCTACCACCTGTGAGAGACAACAATCTCCATAGAAACATGAGCTGCATTTTGCATAGTATTGTGGTTAAAAGTGCTGACTCTGGGCCAGACTGTCTGGATTCAAATCCCTGCTCCACCACTTGCCAGCTGTTGATGTGAGGCAACCTAACTAATTACTCCATATCTTAGTTATTTCATTTGTTATAACACTACCTACTTCACCAAGTTGTATGAGTATTAAATGAGCTAATATTTATAAACCATTTAAAATAGTGTCTGGCACATGCTAAGGATTATATAAATGTTTGTTTTTAAGTTGTTTTCTGAGATACTACCATCAATTAGTCAACCAAGAAGAATTTACTAAGTATTTGTTATAGAAAAAAAAGTCATGGTAGGCTACTAAGGCTACTAAATATTTCTATGAAAATATTTAATGCTAGAGGTAATATTTTAATTCATTGAGCCTATAGAGACCTAAGAATAACTGATTGCATGATGATGGGGATAAGTCATAAAATTAAACTTCTCTTCTCCATCCTCCTCTCCCTGTTCATATTCACACCAAAATTTTTGAGCAATATTTCCTCTTAAAATCTGGAAATGCTCTTTAAAGCAGGTTTTGTTTCTCCTTGCCAAATGAAGGAGGCTTTGGCCTCTGGCAATATGGAGAACAAGATATCCTGAGAAATCCTTCCAGACAAAACGCCAATGCGAGATGACTTGCACTAAAGATTCTTTTAAATACATAGCTAAGAATCCAAAAAGTAAGCAGAAATACAGTGTGATAAATTGGTACTCAAATGACTTCTGTCCTGAGGATACGTGCTGACCCCTGGAACCTAGAGCCTTACGTGCTAAGGCTACATTGGATGGATTAGAAAGAAATTTGCCACAAGACAGCAACTTTTATTATATAGCTAGATAAATATGACTGTTTAGTAATGCTGCAGGGATAGACAAATAGATTATCAATAGAACAGAAAAGAGTGTCCAAAAATTAACACACACATATATAAATGACAGAGGCATTATTACAAATTGAGGGAGAGGTTATTAACAATTGAGGGAAATGGGTCATATGACAGGTGTTATTACAAATTATAAATAAAGGGTCTGGGTACTGGTAACTGGGTACCTTCATTTAAAAAAGCTCTGCCTCCTGCCACAGACTAATGTAACCTCACAGTAAGTTAGAGACCTATGAGGAAAACAAACTAGAAAGCTTTCAGAAGATAATATAGGAAAATATCCTCAAGATTTCAGGAGAGGGAAAGACATCTTAAGATACATAAAATTACTAACTATAAAAAAAAGAATGATACATTTAATGACATTAAAACTAAAAACTCTTCATTAAAAGACACCATAGAAAGAGAAGGAAATGAGTAAAAAAGTGGAAAAAGACATTTGCAACACATATAATTGACAAAGGACTAGTATAAAGAAGACATAAAGAACTGCTACTAGACTGAGTGAAAGAAACAAACTACCTAATAGAAAAAATGGGCTAAAGATATAAGCACTTTAGAAAAGAAGGATCTTAATGGTCACTAAATATATGAAAAGATAATCTGCCTCACTAGCAATCAGATAAATGCAAATTAAAGCGCCATGAAATACCACTGCATACCTCCCAGATTACCAAAAATAAAGGAAGCCGAACAATATCAAGTGCTGGTGAGAATGGAAAGCAAAGAAAATTCTCATGTGCTGCTGGTGGGAATATAATTGGTAAAGTCATTTTGGAAAACAGTTTGGCATCAGCTAGGAAAGTAATGATGCACATACTCTGGTTGAAAGGAAAGTGGAATTTTTTAAATCTTGATCTATTCAAAAGAAGGTAGGAAAAGAGAAAAGAATCATATAAAAAGGACAAATAAAAACTCTAAAATAACATGGAGGAATTAAATCCAAATATGTCATAAATTACATTAAGTATAAAATTCAAATATAAATATTTAAGTTTACCAACAAAGAAAGATTGTCATGTTAGGTTTATAAAAATTGTTCAGCTAGATGTTGTTTACAAGACATATATATATGATCAACATAAAGATATAGCTTTTTTAATAATAAAGAACATGTTCCAGATAAAAATCACTCAAAGGAAATCTAGTAAGGCTATATTAATATCAGACAAAGAGAGATCTTAAGGCAAAAAGAACAATCAGGATTCACTACATAATAAGTTTTTTTTTATTATAAAGGAGCATCTAATATTTCCAAATATGTATCCTCCCAATAACACTGTTCCTATGGCAGACAAGCCAGCCATTCACCAAATGTTGGACTACAGTCGGACTATATTTTCCAGCCTCCCCTATGTTAAGTGAGGCCATTTGACTAGATCTCACCAATAGAAATATAGTGTTTCATTTCCATGACAAAGGGATGGTTCTATACCACATACAATCATTTATTTAGTAATTCACATTTATTGAATGCTGATTGAATATTAGAGATACTTAGATATTAAGACAAAGTCCTAACTCTCAAAGAGTGTCAGGATTTTGAGAAGACATATATAGAAATAAGCAAGTATAGTGCAATAGTAGTTGCTATAACATATTGGAAATATGTACAGAGTACTATAAGAACCAAGAGACAGAAACTAACTCAGTCATGGCCTCATATCACAGAGGAACTGACACTTATCACAGAGGAATTGAGCTAATTAATGAAAGCAGATAAAATAAAAAGATTGAGAGGCCAACACAAAGGCATGAGAGACTATGGCTAGTCTGGAGAAGAGCAAGTAATTCAGAATGACCAGAGCACAGGACCCATGTGGGGAAATGATGATCTGACCTACAGGCAGTGGCAAAGAGTAGAGGAAAGACTGTTCCAGCAGTACTGAAGAAGTCAAGGGAAATTAGTGACTTACTGAGAAGTAAGGAAGGAGGTGGCACGCAGGATTACTCACAGGTAGATTGTAGTGGCATTATCTGAAAATGAGATTAGGAAGTAGGTTATGAAGCAGTTGTGTTTGAATCTGAGGAGAATGCTTTAACTAAGGATCATTTGTGTATATTTGGTAGCCGGGGCAATGGGCTTACGTAAATTTGCCTGGAGAATGTGTAAAGTAAAAGAATAAGAGTGCCAAGGATGACCTCGTTTTACCTCAGATGCTTAGCAACCTGGAGCTAAGTACCAAGAGAATCTAAGGGTCTAATCAGAGGGTGAATCAGAGGGTGACCAAAATCCTAATCATTTGTACAATTTCTCCTCAGTAAACTAGCAAGCAGTCTGAGGTGGTACAGCATTTCTAAATCTTTGCTACCAGATTCTCTGGGGGCATTCTAATCTTTTCTCATAGAAAAGCAATCTGGGCCAGGGAAAAAAGAACAAGAAAATTCACTTTGTGTTTTAATTATTTTTATTTAAGGCCCAGCAGAGCAGAACTGTCTATTGTATGCAGAATATTGAACTGTGCTTGGGCTCAATCCTTTATGGAATCTTCCATATCAATCCTGGGTGATGTCCCAGGCAAATTCCTCCCTGCTTCAGTCCCTCTCATGGCCCAGTGTTATTTCCGCACTGTAAAAGTGCCAGGATTAATTTGCATGGAGAGAAAAAACAATTAACCTACCAGGGGGCTCAAACTACAACTCAGCCACCTGAGCAAGCTTGAGTTAGCACAGTAGAAATTGCCTGTATTGATATATATATACATATATAAATAAAACATAATCTGGCCTAAAGGTTTCTTACTTTAGAAGAAGTTTGGGGCATAGTGTATAAAAACTGGAATTGTAAAATCTTTGTGGTAAAAAATACATGCTTATATTTGTATTCTCAAGACTATTTTTAGAAGATGGGAGTATATGGCACTATGTTCTTTGATATACTAAGAAACACTAATGAAGGTGGAAGAAAGCACTTCCAAAAAGATCTCTTCTGGGAACCAAATATCCTGATAAATTATCTAGTTGTTTGTTGATGTACAAAGACAATCATGAATAAATAGATATTAGCTATGTGATATTTAGCAAGTATAGTTCACGACTAAAAAAAGGTATATTTGTGGAACTTGAGTAATACATTAAGGCCCCATTTGCCAACAAGCTGATTAGTTGAAATTCCCAACCTGGAGACCCTATCTAGAAAAAGAAGTACTGTTTTCAGAAGTCCCCTGTGCTGGATGCTTTCATTTGCCCCTCCACAATCACTTTCCAATTTCTCTGCCCCATTCTGCGACCTGAGACGTTGACCTCTATGTACCACATTCACAGGCTCCCTTGACTTTTGGCTTCTGGTTAAGATCTCCCCAGTGGGAAGCAACATCAGGAAACTAGACTATGAAAGGAAAGAAAAACCCGAATATTTAATCCTGGCCCTCCCCCTACACACACCAGCAGCAGCAGCCTGGAGCCTCGAGTGTATAGTGACTGTCTTCTTTTATTTATGTCCGCAGCTCCTTGTGGGATGCCCCTAGACCATGGCAAAGGGAATAGTAATAGTTTCATCACTGTCAGTAGTCCCAGGGTGGGTCCCTACCACTACTTGATGTTCTCTCCACTTACCCCATTGAGTATGCCTTCTGTTTCCTGTTCAAATCTTGACCACTAGAACCTCTATGAAAATACACTTTATCTAAGAGAGGAGAATGAAACAAGCTGAGCCAGCTCTCCCGTTAAAACCTAATCCCTGTTCATACATGGGCATGGGTTTGTTTCTTGATTAGCAAATATATGGAAAGAACTCAAAGTGCTGACTCTAAGAGGATGAGACATAGAATAGGCATGTTTTGATAAATGTACAAGTAAAATGAGTTTGCTGAGTGCCCACAGTGGTGACCATGGAGCAGCTGGGAGAAGGGACTTTCCAAAAGCGAATGGGGAAAATAGAGAACTATCTATTTTGGTCCTACAGGATACAGAGAGAGGGATTAATCCACCACTCTGCAGTTTTGCCTGGGGATAACTTTACTTACCCTATGGTGTCTCCTCGTTTTTTAACTCAATAGTGAATGACTTTGACTAATAAAAACTATAGTTCTTTTTTTCTTTAATTGTTCTTAAACTAAGAGCTTAATGCCTGTTTTCTATTTTCTTATATGTAGTTCATAAGTGAAGATCCAAACAAAATGTATATTCTCCCTGGTGAGAGTTTCCAAGATTAATATACCTACACACAAAGATAAGTTAGGGTGCAGGTAAATATCAGCTATTAAACTTCATATCTGGTAACACTACGGCTTTTCAATTTGCAACTCATGCCACCTAGTGATAGAATTTGGTCTTACAGCTTGACAATACCAAGAATAATGATTTCAGCTCTGAAAAAGACAACTTGAAATTCTTAGGTTCCTACTTAAATTAATGATTCTAAGGAAATTTCTCACATTATGCCATCATATGGTAAAAGTCTTCCACAGAATGGTACTGGATAAAGGCCTTATTTTTTAGAATTAAAGCTAATTGAAAATAAATATTAAAACAAAAACATTTTGTTTTATGAATCTAACTACCTCCTTTCTTTCCTTAAGGTAAGTCCAAGAGCTATTCAAGTAAATTGAAAGCAAACCTGTCTGAAAATCAACATTAAGAATTGACCTGCTTCTATCACAGTTTTCTTATAATAGTGATGAATTCTCCATGTTTCCAGTCAAATCGTTAGCGTCCCCCTTTCACGTCACATACTGCAAAAAAAAATTTTTTTTTAATATTCTTCAATTCCAAAATACAGAATGAAAGAAATAGACCACATTTTATTTTTCCATGTACAACATTCTTTCAAATTCAATAAATATCTATCATTTTGTGCAAAGTACTGTTCTAGGTTAATGAATTAATGGGGAAAAAACAGACAAAATCTCTGCCTTTACTGAAATTATTAATTATATTCTTGAATACTCTTAGAATTATAGACTTGTATAGTTAGGAAGATATCAATACTTGTATAGTTGGGAAGATAGAGATTAGTTCATTCAACCTAGTTGTTTCATTTGTAATTCATTATTTACAAAGAGGAAAATACAAATGCAAATGGTAGGAACAGAAGTACTCAAAGACCTATCTTTGAGCATTCACAATATTTTGGGTTTATAGCAAAGTTTTATTTCCAACCACACCTGGTACTTGTTATACAAGAATAAGACCTGGGTGTAGACTCCAAGCCACTGCTTTTCCAATTCCCATCCCCGCCTTGTACAGGTCCCATCCATATTAGACTCCTGCTTGCCACCATCCTATGCTCTTCCCAGTGAATCTATATACTTTGCTAGTCTGCCTCAGCACTAGGGTCTAATACTGAAAACCAGCCTGCTTGAGTAAGGCCCTGAAGCCCCATCTGGTTACTGCCAGTCTTCCCTCAGCTGCAGGGTCAGATCCTGCTTCATACCTGCCTTGGGTGGGCTTCCTGATGAGACTGGAAAGAAGTCCTCCAAGTCTACCTGGATTTGAGTAATACCTACCTACTCAGTTATTTAATTCATTTGCCAGATCCAGGTAGCAAACTGACATGAAAACTTAAAATAATCTACTGCCCTTAGAAATAGCATACTCTCCAAAAGCATCTCATGGAATAAATAGATAAATAATCCCCTTTACATTCAGCATTATTCACAATAGCCAAAAGGTGGAAGCAACCCAAATGTCCTTTGAGAGATGAATGGATAAAGAAAATGTGGTGTAAACATGTAATGGAATATTATGCAGCCTTTAAAGAGAAAGAAATCCTGTCACATACTACAATGTGGATAAATCTTGAGGACATTATGTTAAAAAAAATAAGACAGTCACAAAAGGACAAATGTATGATTCCACTCTTATGAAATACCTAAAGTAGTCAAAATCATAGAAACAGAAAATAGAAAGATGGTTTTCAAGGGCTTGGGGGGGGAGGAAAAATTAGTGTTTAATAGGTATAGAGTTTCAGTTTTGCAAGATGAAAAAGTTATAGCGATTTTTTGCACAGCAATGTGAACATACTTAACACTGCTAAACTGTACACTTAAAAATGGTTAAGTTGGTAAATTTAATACTATGTGTTTTTTACCACAATAAAAATAATAATAATCCCTTTTAAACTGGCATTGGCTCTTAGAATAAACAAGATTATAGATTTCCTTGTTTTCAACTTTCACAGGTAAATATTTTATCTATTTGGTCCCTGTGTTAGTCAGATAGGGCTGCTATAATCAAACACCACAAACTGGGTGTCTTAAACAGCAAAAATTTATTTCTCACAATTCTGGAGGCTAGGAAGTCAGAGATCAAGGTAGCTGGGGATTTGGTTACCAGTGAGAGCTCTCTTCCTGGTGCTGGTTTGCAAAGCGCCTTCTTACTGTGTCCTCACATGTCAAAAGAGAAAGAGTGATCTCTCTCATGTCTCCTCATATAAGAACACTAATCCAATTGAATCATGGCCCCACCTTTAAAACCTCATTTCACCTTAATTACTTCTTTATTCCAAATACAATCACGTTAGAGGTTAGGACTTCAACATATGAATCTGGGAGGACAAAATTCAGTCCATAGCATTCAGCCCTGGCCCTCAAAAATCCATGTCCCTATCATATGCAAGATACGTTCATTTTATCCCAACAACCCTAAAGGGCTTAACTCATTCCTGCATTAACTCTATAAAGTCTAAAGTCCAAAGCCTTATCAAATATCATCTAAATCAGGTATGAAAGAGACTTGAGATACTATTCATCCTGAGGCAAAATTCATCTCCAGCTATGAACTTGTGAAACCAGACAAGTTATGTGCTTCCAAATACCATGGTGGAACAGGCATAGGATAGACATCTCCAAACTAAAAGAGAAAAATAAGAGAGAAAGAAGGGATGACAGGTCCCAAGTAAGTTCAAAACCTAGCAAATCACATTCCATTAAATCTTAAGGCTTGAGAATAATCCTATTTGGCTCAAAGCCCTGTCTTCCAGTCCTGCTGGGTGACAGCATCACCTCTACAGCTTACTGGGGTGGCCCCACCCCTTTGACTCGGAAGGGCCCCCCCCGCCCCCACCTATACAGCTTTGCCAGGGCCTTGTCCTCTGAAACTGAAGAGGAAAGCCTCCCCTGGGCCTGTGATGGGAGTGGCAGCCCTGATGACTTCCAAATTGTCTTCAGAGTCATTTTTCCCTTTTTTTGAAGAATAGTGCACATTCACACCCAAATAGCTCTATAATCTTGTCCAGTAGAATTCAAGAAGTTTGACAGCCTTCCTTCACTGTACCCCTCTCTGTCTCCTTCTCAAACTGGCAGTGTTTCTGTTTGCATAATCCTATGAGCTCTTCATTGAGTGATAATCCAGCTACAACCTTGTTGTTCTTTAGAGCATACTTTCCCATTTTTTGTAATACAGACAGGCTGAGAATTTTCCAAATCATTAACTTCTGCTCCCTTTTTGCTAGCACATGTTTCTTCAATTCACCTCTCTCCTCTCA
Source organism: Balaenoptera borealis (assembly GCF_965194805.1). Classification (NCBI taxonomy): domain Eukaryota; kingdom Metazoa; phylum Chordata; class Mammalia; order Artiodactyla; family Balaenopteridae; genus Balaenoptera; species Balaenoptera borealis. Next base: position 50,169,911 of record NC_138861.1, read on the forward strand.
CATTTTACTACAAGCAGGCAGGAGGAATCAAGCCCCTCTTTCAACACTTTTCTTAGAAATCTACTCAGCTAAATATCCACTTTCATCATTTACAGGTTCTACCTTCCACAAAACACTACAGCAGAGTTCAGTCAAGTTCTTTGCCACTATATAAGAATCACCTTTCCTCCAGTTTCCAATATGTTCCTGATTTCCATCTGATATTTCACCAGAATGATCTTTACCATGCATATTGCTACCAACATTCTGTTCATGATTATTTACATATTCTCTAAAAAGATGGAGGCTTTCTCTGAAGTTCTCTTCTTTCTGCACCCTCACCAGAATGCCTTTCACATCCATATTCCTACCAGCAGTCCCTTCACAGCAATCCAGGGTTTTTCTAGCATGCACCTCAAAACTTCTCCAAACTCTACCCATTACCCTGTTCCAGAGCTGCTTCCACATCTCTGGTATTTGTTACAGCCGCACCTCCACTTCTCGCTATCAAAATCTGTATTAGCCAGCTAGGGCTGCCATAACAAAATACAATAGACTGAGTGGCTTAAACAACAGAAATTTATTCTCACAGTGCTAGAGGTTAGTAAGTCCAAGATCAAGATGTTAGCAGATTTAATTTCTGGTGAGATCTCTCCTCCTGGTTTACAAACAGCCATCTTCTCACTGTGTCCTCACATGGCAGAGAGAGAAAAAGCAAGCTCTCTGGTGTCTCCTCTTACAAAGACACTAATTCTGTTGGATCCAGTCCCCACCCCATGACCTCATTTAACTTTAATTGCTTCCTTATTCCAAATACAGTCTCATTGGAGATTAAGGTTGCAACATAAGAACTTTGCGAGGACACGAGTCAGTCCGTAGCAGCCCCATTGATTGATATATAAAATTTTCTTACAGATGTGCACCCATGTAGTTGTAGATATATAGTTGTAGAAGGAATATAATTCATACAGCTTGAGTTTTAAGTTTACTGGTACAAACACCAACAGAATTTATCATGAAATCATAGATGCACTAACTCATGACAGTAATTTTAATGTAATAAAAAGTAGAAAATGCACCTGTTTGACTCTTTATAAAAAAGAAGTTCAGATCAGCTGCAACAGGAGACAAGAAAAGCACAGATAAGTAACATAATAAAGGAGCAAAAAAAATTATTTCATTCAATAATTTTGTATTGTCTCCCCTATGGATTTCTATATCGCTTTAATGAAAATGGCTAATCTTTCCACTAAAAGTGTAAAAAAAAAAGTTATAAGGAATCTTACTTTAGTCTCACTTTGAGAGTCCTCTGGTCCACCCACTAAACTTTCAATAAACAACAAAATCAACAGTGTTTAAAGAAAAAAGAAATGACATGACACAGACACAGACATGACACCATAAATCTCCTAGAACATAGGCAAAACATTCTCTAACAGAAATCATAGCAGTGTTTTCTTAGGTCAGCCTTCCAAGGCAATAGAAATAAAAGCAAAAATAAACAAATGGAACCTAATCAAACGTATAAGTTTTTGCACAGCAAAGGAAACCATAAACAAAATGGAAAGAAAACCTAGAGACTGGGAGAAAATATTTGCAAATGATGAGACTGACAAGGGCTTAATTTTCAAAATACACAAACATCTCATACAGCTTAATATCAAACAAACAAACAAACAAACAATCCAATCAAAAAATGGGCAGAAGACCTAAATAGACATTTCTCTAAAGACATACAGATGGCCAATAGGCACATGAGAAGATGCTCAACATCGCTAATTATTAGAGAAATGCAAATCAAAACTACAATGAGGTGTCACCTCACACTGGTCAGAATGGCCATCATTACAAAGTCTACAAATGATAAATGCTGGAGAGGGTGTGGAGAAAAGGGAACCCTCCTGCATTGTTGGTAGGAATGTAAATCGGTGCAGCCACTGTGAAAAACAGTATGGAGGTTCCTTAAAAACCTAAAAGTAGAGTTGCCATATGATCCAGCAATCCCACTCCTGAACATATATCCAGAGAAAACTGTAATTCAAAAAGATATATGCACCTCAATGTTCATAGCAGCATAATTTACAATAGCCAACACATGAAAGCAACCTAAATGTCCACTGACCAATGAATGGATAAAGAAGGTGTGGTATATTAGTGATAACTCACTAATTAGATAAAGCACCTCTGACTATTCAAAATTCACAGTTGTAGTAACATATTTTATGACGGTTATATCAGTTGACTCTCATTTATTTCTATATTATTATTGACTGCTCTAAAATTTGCGCATGACATACCAAAGATGAACAGGGTAGTTTGGAGTTGAGAAACTTCAGGGGATGGGAGGCTATTTACAAACTCTGGCAGAGTTTCCCAGTGGTTCCGAGTGTTGAAATGTCCTATGTTCCTAGGAAACTAACAGCATCACAAAAATTAAAGCACTGATTCTATGACATTTGGCCCTTAATGACCAGTTCATCAATGCCAATATGTGTCATAATGCTTTACTGAGCCCAGAATGTTCAGAGAAAACAATAGACTCTTCCCGGCCCAGGTGCTCCATGGAAAATAAGTAATCTGGAGAAAAAAGCTCTGTGTCAAACGTATCTGGAAAACCTAAGCTAATCTCCTTTGTAGTTTTACAATGCCTATTAGCATAGTTAAGACTTTAAGAAATCCCAAATTAATTATTTTAATTGTGTTTAATTTTGTTAACCCTTGTGCTTCATATTATCTGTTAGAAACTCAGCACCATTCCCCACTCTCCTACACAACAGGGGCTGAAGGTCAGGGAACAATATTTCCCAGAATCCCTTGCTGGCATGGTTCTGGGTTATAATCTACCAGGGAGAGATGCTCTCATGAGATTTAGAAGGCAAAAGAAAAACAGAAGCAACTGTTTCACTCTAGTATTTATGTGGGCAGATACATGAGCATTGAAAGACATGAATCCCTTAGTGTTTGTCTGCAAATTACCCACTTCTTAAGGAGCTGATCAAGTAGTAAAAAGAGACATAATAATAATTTAAAACATTTATGAAGTCTTTACTCTGCCCCATCATTTTCTTAAGGTTTTACATGTATTAACTCATTTAACCCTTACAATAACTCTTTGGGGTAGGTCTTACTATTTAGGTGAAAGCTACTGATATTTATTAGATAGGAAATTAAAACTGAGAATTTTATAAAATTTTCATTTAAAAAAATTTAATTCATTTTAAAAATAATAGATCTATTATGTATAAACACAAATTATACTTTTATGAAAATAATTACATTTTCCAAGCAAAAAAAAATGTCTTAAGTGCTACTGTTTTATATTTTTGCCAATCTCTATAGCGAATGACCTAGCAAAAGAGAGTTGTACACTTCCATCTGCTTCTGCATTCAATCTGTTGCAATATGCTGTTGTGGTTGAATATATGAAGAAAATCCATCCTCACACAGATAAGCAGTTGAAAAAAGGAGGCAATTGTGGATACTACCTTAATACTACCAGCAAAATTCAAAAAGTGGTAGTTTCCTAAAGGTTAGTTGCAATGTGGAATCTGAAATCATATCAGTCATTTTTTTTAACTTGAATACACTAAATTTCATTGGTTTGTCTTGAACTTTAAATGGATTTTTTTTACCCATGCATTATTTTGTAACAACCTGCACTAGCCACTTGGAAAGTATTACTTCAATGAGTTATACAGATCTTCCAAATATTGACAATTTTCATTCTACATAATATAAATCACACTAGTTAATATCGATACTGATCTCAACAGAAATGTGTCTAAGTATTGGGAAGCTGTCCATCTCAGTGTGGCAGACAAAAGTTTTCCAAAGTCTAATTTTTACCTGAAAGGTCAAATTTTGTAATTGGCAACAAATGTTGTCAGTTGTCTTCTTTGAAATGACAGGCTCACTCTGTTTGTTTTGATTAACCAATTTTACTTTACTTTTTCCAGCTTTATTGAGGTATGATTTACAAGCAAATGTGATACATAATGTGATGTTTTGAAGTACATATACATTGTGAAATGATTCTTCCAATCAAGCTAACTAACCTACCCATCCATTTTGTCTCTGAGAACATGTCTACCAAGTACCTCCTATGAATGACCATAGTTTGCCTTTATCTCAAATGAAAAATGATGTTTTATTTTCTTTTAAAAAGTGGATAGGGGCTTCCCTGGTGGCGCAGTGGTTGAGAATCTGCCTGCTAATGCAGGGGACACGGGTTCGAGCCCTGGTCTGGGAGGATCCCACGTGCCGCGGAGCAACTAGGCCCGTGAGCCACAACTACTGAGCCTGCGCGTCTGGAGCCTGTGCTCCGCAACAAGAGAGGCCGCGATAGTGAGAGGCCCGCGCACCGCGATGAAGAATGGCCCCCGCTTGCTGCAACTAGAGAAAGCCCTCGCACAGAAACGAAGACCCAACACAGCCATAAATAAATAAATAAACAAACACTTAGGAAAAAAAAAAATTTTTTTTAAAAGTGGCTAGGTCAGCTTACCTCAAAGCAAGTGCATTTTCTTAAGAATACCATCATATTTCAGTATGCAGCAGTGCTGTATGCATACTTTCCATTTTGTCACAAAGAACATAAAGATGCATACTCAAGAGTGAGACAATAAAATTAATCATTTTTACAGCTTCGTCAGGGACATTCTTAAGCAAAACTGACACTGCAAGTGTGTGGTGACAAAGAATCTAATGACTATTAGCACTATTTGGTGTCACTGCTTTGATTCATGCAAAGATGCCACCCACCACTGTCTTACCCATCACTGCTTTGTATTATCATTGCAAATGTCAACATAGTGAAAGAGGTAAACAAGATTTTAGTATTATCATGAACATAGATTTCACTTCACAGATCCCTAAAAAAGTCTGGGGGATGTCCAGGGGTCTGTGGACCATACTTTGAAAACTGTTGCTTTAGTCTTCCTGTATCTTGCAATTAGGTTTTCCTAAATGATTGCTTTCTTCCTGGTTGATTGTTCTCCATCACCTATATTACAGAGTTCCAACTGCTGAGCCAGCTTTTAAAGAAGGTCATTCTCTGACATCAATCTATCTTTCCAATGTTGTCTGCCAGAAACCGTCTACAGTAACCAAACCCTATTCTATAAGTGGGTCTAATCTATTTCCTAGATTTCCACTTGCCCTCACTTTAATATTACACAAACTATTTGCTTGTATGAAACGTCGCACCCCTTCCTCAATGGCCATAAAATCACAAGCAGCTGAAGTTCACCTTCCTCAATAATGCCTTCCTGATTTCTCCTACCCACAGTAATTTGTCCATCTTGTACATTCAGGATTTATTGTCTAAATCATTCTTTTAGCACTTCCTACACTATCTTTGTTGAAGATATCCTTTGTAGTTTTCTTTTTAACAAATTAGTCACACTTTTATAGACTGATACCTTGTCTTCCCAGTTCCCTAAGGGCTGAGACCATGTGTTACAAATCTTTGTACACAGTGCAATAGGGGATACATAGGCTCAAAATAATTTTTGAACAAAAGTTGTGGTTGTCCCTGCTGGTCTGCTAAAAGCCAACTCCTGACAGTTTTTAAGGAAAAGTTTGCTATCTAATCATTGATGAATATCTTTTATGAAATGTCAAAATGAAAAAAAATGGGCCATAAATTTCAGCCACAATTATTTGTACTCCTCTAATGTGGTCCCTAGGACTACATTAAGACAAACATTTCTTAAAAACTATAAGCTTGACAAAGAACATGCACATGTTAATAAAATATCTGATGGCCATTCTTGTTGATGATAATTCCTGTTGTCCCAGTGCAATGAAAAAAAAGACTAATTAGTGCTGGTTCTGGTTTGTGTGTTCATGATTAGAGATATTCTTACTCACCAGCCGTCTAAAAACTGTGCTGCGTCTGGACATATTCTGACAGCTTCAACTTGCTGCAGGTTTATCATAGAAGAAACAAACCAAAGGATGCTCCAGCCATTATAAGTGCTGAAAATGTCTTTTCTCTCCTTCTCTAGGCAACAAGATTGCATTGTGTATTCAGCAAATTCTATCAGGAGGCCTTGAATTTCACAATACTTTGAGGTTCTCATCAAGGCTATAACACTGCAAAATGGAAGTGTATTTTTTAGTCATCCAAAAATGTTTTTAAAAGTCTAATCTTTTAAGTGAGCAATTATGAGAGAGATAAACATTCTCCAGCCTGATTTTAGTTTTACAGAAGTTAGCATTAGAAAATCACCATGTTGGTAGTTTGTCATCTCCACCTCAGGTCTATCCTGAAGAATCAAGTGAGTGAGGAGGATTATGTGTGTGAAAGGTAGACAGGATATAGGGGAAGTGGGCAGAAAGGTACTGAGACAAATTTGGAGATGAAAACTTTACATTTGTCTGAATATAATTTAATTTTCTTGATAGCGTACATACACATACCTAAATCTTCCTTTGTATAGCTACTGTGAAAAAGAAAGGAGGAGGGGGTATCACCAACACTTTATCTGCACTTTCAGTCTCATGTGTAAGAAACATCTTACACAAAATTGAGTCTGGCCCATTTCTTAATGTCAGAATCAATTCCTGAGGATGGATTTTCCAACTTTAAAAAATATCCCATTTAGATATTTTCATTTACCTGTTCTTTTAAAGCCATATTTAAAGAGAATTTATATCATATAAATCTTAAGGAAATTATAATAATCTGCAAATAAGCCTTAAAAGAGCCCAGAGATTATTTACTCAAAGCCATGTGATTTCATGGAGGGAAAAACAGAGGTTCAAAGAGGTTGCAATTTCTCCAGAGTCATAAGGTGATTATATGACTATATAATCAGAATGGCCACATGGTTGTGATCTAATTCCAAATGCAGCTTTCATGTCATTAAAATAAATAGAGCTCGGACTAAATCCCATGCTCCTGATTCTTGGTCCAGGACTCCACTTCAGCGTACTGCCTGTTTCATATCACATTTGCGTAATCAAGTATTCCCAGGCATGATGGTTATTACAAATGCTAATATTTATTATCCACATTCTCAATATTTCCTAAATGAATACAAATTTCAAAAATATGATTACTGCAAAATGAAGAAACAAGCTTTTCTCTTTAGCGTAGTGATACCTAAATTAAACTAAATTGGAAGAAATACTTGTCTGTATTAATAAAAGTCTGAATGACAAAAGTGTCTTGCTTATAACATATCTCATTTCTCACAGAGTATTTGGGGCTGCTTATGGAGTGTAATTGCTAAATATGAATAAACATTTATCATCAGAACCACTGAGAAAAGTTGGAAGAGACAATTAGAAACTGGTGGCATTAAGGGAGGGTGATGTTGAGAAATCAGAATACCTATGATGATCAAATTTATGACTATTTTTCAGTTATCAATTTAATACAAAGCTACCTGAATGCCAAAATGGAAAAGGAAGCATGGTGAGTTACACATTTAACATTATCCACTATGATAAAATAATTCTCCAGGGAAAATAAACATTTCCTACATCTCATGCTAAAATTAATTTCTCACATGGGTCATATATCTCATCTGCACCAATGAACAGCTAAGGTTGTCTATAAGTTTGTAACGTTAGTAGTAATTAGTAAAATTAGATTACGTTTATAATATTAGTAAATGCCACATATATAAAATCTAAATACAAGTGTTTCTCAAAATATGATTGTGGTACCACCATCATCACGACCACCTGCTGCTTGTTAAAAATGCAGATTCTTAAGCACCTCTCTAAATCTAAAGAAACTGAATTTCTCCAGGTGAGGTCTGAATTTGACAAGTGCCAAAGTTGTTTCATGTGTATTCTAAAGTTTAAGAACCACTCATGTAGACCATCTAGAGCTCTGATGAGAAACTCGTTCCATAGGGATCCAGGGAGCCTCTCCATCATGACCACAGGGTTGCGATCTAATTCCAAATGCAACTTTCATGTCATTAAAAATGCAGCAATCTGGGGGCTTCCCTGGTGGCTCAGTGGTTGAGGATCTGCCTGCCAATGCAGGGGACATAGGTTCGAGCCCTGATCTGGGAAGATCCCACATGCCGCGGAGCAACTGAGCCCGTGAACCACAGCTACTGAGCCTGCGCGTCTGGAGCCTGTGCTCCGCAACAAGAGAGGCCGCGATAATGAGAGGCCCACGCACATCGATGAAGAGTGGCCCCCACTTGCCGCAACTGGAGAAAGCCCTCGCACAGAAACGAAGACCCAACACAGCCATAAATAAATAAATAAATAAAAACTAGTAAATTGGCCACATAAGGTTAAAAAAAAAAATGCAGCAATCTGAAATCAGCCATTGGTCAGAGTTTCCCCTTGGGAAAACAGCTGATCATTAGAGTAGTTTAAACAACCCTTCCATCAGTTAGAGTTTTGGCAAGTGTTAGACAGTAGACCATTTAGCTATAGAACAGAAGCTCATGAAAGCAGCCGCTTTGCTTCGTTTACTACTACAGCCTCCATGCCTAGAGCAGGGTTGGGCCCAGAGAAGACACTCAGTTAATATTCATTCCCTCAGGATTTGTCAAGGACCGGGAAAATAAGTATTCAATGTTATTGAATGTATATTTTAGCAATCAATTTCCTTTCAGAAAATTTTTGCTCTCCTTTTAGGAAATTCTATCACCATCATATGGAGACTGACTAGAATCCCTTAAAGTGACAGTTGTTTTCATTTAAGAACATGAAGTGGAAAAATTTAGGTTAAATCCTAGAATTAATCGGCAGCTAACAATAATTAATGATGTTTGTAATTAGCATTTGAAGTCATCACCATAACAAGGAGATTTTTCTTATTTTATTATTATAATGTATACATTAAAACTGATTCTAAAATTATGTGTTGCCTTATGTAAATATTCTTTGTATGATCTTATTTTACTGTAATATTTTATAGCTACCACAGAGGTCAAATTACAAGAGACCTCAGAGGTGAATAGTAAAACAAATCTATTGCATATAAATTATTGAGATTTTTTTTTCCTCATAGTTTATCTTTTATGTTACAACAAAATGTGCTAAATTAGATGGCTAGGGTTGGCCACTAAACTTTTACAAAAACAATGATGACTGTTGATACTAATGCTACTAATATCATTATCATTTTCTTGAAAAACATTTTGTTTTCCTGTGGAGATAACATTAAAACCGCTCAGTTAAAGCAATGAAATTAAAGGAATATATAAACCATGATACTATTTTACTACATTCTAAAAGTTTCAAGCAAATTCTAAAAGGTACCGCGACCGTGTAAAAATGGCAACATTGGGGGCTTCCCCTGGTGGCGCAGTGGTTGAGAATCTGCCTGCCGATGCAGGGGACACGGGTTCGAGCCCTGGTCTGGGAAGATCCCACATGCCGTGGAGCAACTGGGCCCGTGAGCCACAACTACTGAGCCTGCGCGTCTGGAGCCTGTGCTCCCAACAAGAGAGGCCGCGATAGTGAGGCCCGTGCACCGCGATGAAGAGTGGCCCCCGCTTGCCACAACTAGAGAAAGCACTCGCACAGAAACGAAGACCCAGCGTAGCCAAAAATAAATAAATAAATTAATTAATTATTTTAAAAAAAGAGTGTTAATGATTCCATAAAAAAAAAAGGCAACATTTCTTCTGCAACATCTAAACCTAACAACTAAAATACTCTGCATATCACATAATAAAGTAAAAAAAGAATTGTTCACATGAGCCATTCATATGGCTGTCAAGTATAAACCTGGGTGATTACCACCTCTATAAACTGATCACTGGACATAAGTACAGTTTACAGCCTAAAATGCACTGGTTATAGCCTGACAGCAACACAAGCAATTGCATGAGGCTAACAGACATATGTATGACAGCAATCAAGAACACTAAAATCAGGACTTTCCTGGCAGTCCAGTGGTTAAAACTTCATGCTTCCACTGCAGGGGGTGGGGGTTCAATCCCTAGTGGGGGAATTGAGATCCCACATGCTGCACAGCATGGCCAAAAAAAAAAAAAAAAAAAAAGCACATAAACAAAAACAAACCCACTAAAATCACAACCAGAAAGAAAACATCAGCTACTCATGAAATCAAGTGAGATACAGTAACTGGTAAGGACGCAGGTAAACGTGTAACATCAGGAAAAGCTCCATCTCAGTAACTGTGGACTTTACCAACCTTCATTATTACGTTAAGATTACAAATCAGAAATTAACCCTTATGTATGATGATAAACAATTAACATAATGCTCTGAGAATTTAGGACTATTTTGAAAATAGCTGTTACAAGATGTATTCAATACTAACGACTATAGAACTGACCAATGAATCTTGGCCAACATACTAAGAGTCCTGAGATTCAATAAAATAAATATGAAAAGCACTGTTCTAGTTCTACCACATAGCATAACTATACCAAATGAAAAAGAATAATCTCTAAACTAGGTATGGAATTGAGTACTTATCATCTTTAAGGAAATAGTCAAAACTTTTAGACACTTGCATTTTCATCCAGAAATTTCTATCCCAAGAGATTACTGACATGTTAAGTTATGAAGAATTAAAATAACCCACATTTACCTAATGAAAGATTTTGTAAGGTATTGTTATTATTACTTTGTATGGATCTCTTTAAATCACTTTTGCATACATTATTAAATGTATCCTTTAAAGATTTCCATAGGAACTAGCTCAGAAATATATTATTTCTACTTCTTGACAAAAAGGCTAGGAGAAATTTTGCAAAAACTTTGAGTGAGTTTAAATCCAATTGGCATCAGAATGATAGATCTAACTCAGTCTAAATATCCAAATCCTCTAATTTCCAGATTCTGTACTCATGTTTCTATAATCAAAGAAATTTGGAAGGTTATTACAATTTACAGACAATACAAGCCATAGGTCATATTTACAAAACAGACAAAGAAACAAAAAGATTCAGTTAGGGGGTTTGTTCACTTACAAAAACAGTTCTTGGAGGATTCCTAGAAATAGCATTTTAAGAGGGAAAGGAAAGTACCCAAGCTAACTATGAACCAAGTAGGTTTTTAGGCACTTTTCATGTTTTTCCTAATTTTATTTTCCCATTAGTCTGAGAGGCAGGTATTATTACACCATTTTACATAAACTAGCTCAGAAAGCTTCAGCAATGATGAAGTTCAGTGCTTTTTCCATTGGCCTGCTGTTTCTTAACCTCCACAGTGCCTCAGAGGGCAGCGGTAGAGAGAGGGTCCCAACCTACCCTTCCAGCCTTGTCTCCGGCTGCTCCACTGACATTAACACCCTTGTTGTACCCACACACAATTTGTTCATACACATACAAGAGCACTGACGACTCTCACTGTGGTTTATTTACTTCCCGTCTACCACGTCACTAGCCTTTGAGCTCTCCAAAGGTGGAGACCTCTCTGATTCGTTCTGATATCTCTAGTGCTTAGCATGGTTCCTGGGACAAGATAGATTTTCAGTACGTAGCTGGTGAATGGAAGTATCACTCATTTGTAGGTAAAGTAGAAAGCCTATAACCGCTGGGTTGTTTGAATGCAAATATGCTTCCAAATTATTTCTGGGTAGAGAATGAGTGAATAGATAAAAAACAGTGTTGAAACGTGACTTCTATGATCTTCTTTTCTCAACCTATTTACTCTACCATTGATTTAAGACCTGGCTAGAAAAATTTCATCCAGCCTAAACTATGACAAATGGCTAGTGAATGTCATCCAAATTAATGAGGTATGAGTGTTTCTAAGGGGAAAAGAGATACTAAGAACTGGGATGCCACAAAATACATAAGTAGTTGTTTTCTTTTAATAATCAGATTTAACTAATCTATTCCACATTTTTTATCCTGTTACGATGTAAATACATTTGAATAGTCTCGCACAAACAAAAACCCTAATCCATGAAACTAATTTTTATAAAGAGTTTAAAAAGTAGATGTTTTTAAAATTCCAAACATCAGTGTATATCTTTTACAAAGTTTTAACAAAGCATACCAAGTAAAACTTCTATTAAAAGGAAGAAAGAAGTAGGTATCATTGTCCTCTTGTTACTCATTCATCTCCTGCTAGCCTTAGGGAAATATGCATTTTCATGGAAATTACACACATTTTCAAAAACTACAAAGCAATGACAAGATAACAAGATAAAAAAGCTTTTCTCCTTTACTGAAATCAAAAGGCAGTTGATTTCCTATACTTCAATGATTTTTTCTAGCTAAGATTGTTGCTCTAATAATTTCAACAGTAACAACATTAATAATATGTTACAAGACGTGATATTCTTTATGGAGATTTGTTTAATTATAGGGTTCCCCTACCCCAAGAGCAGCAAATGATCCCCCGACCACCTGAAAACAATGGCACTTTTTGAACCAGGCAACAAGTACCACAGAGGGCTCGAGTAGAATTGTCAGTCTTCCTTTGGCCCTCAGAGTCACTTTTATAACAGTAGATGTCGAAACATGAAGGAAAGAACCACCAAAACCATGAAGCCCACAGGAAAAGAAACACACTAGTCTGAGAAATACTCACTGATTTCTGAGTGCGTGTGGCTGAAAGCTATAGCCACCAGCCCTGGCAGAAGGGCTTCTTTGAGGGCAGAGTGAAGGGTCAACCTTTTGGGCATTAACTAGCAAAATCCAAAGAAGGGAAGAAAGGGAAAAAGCAGCCCCCTGAGATTAACTGCAGTAGAAATAGCATCCAGTCTCCAGCTTATGAAACTGTTCCTGTAAACCCACCTGTTGATGCCCCTTCCTTCTCCTTTCATAGGATGTGAAAGCAGCCAATCAGAAGCAGTTGTAGGTGCCACCCATCCCACCACTGATGCCTTGTAGGTTGGCAATAGAAAGTGAACAGGAGCTAAGTGCCACCCCCTCTCCTGCCTTTGCAGACAGGGTTAATACTGACAATCATTTGGTCACTAGCAAATTGCATTGCAATTGCCTTCATGGTAACACCGAAATGGCTCAAAGCTTTGTTTTGCCTGACCTTGTATAGATGACATGCACTTCTTCATAATCAGTCACTACCTACCATCCGTATCATCCTTGAAGAGTGCCTGGGTAATGTCCTTTTCTCTCAACAGATGTTCTAAAAATAATCAGGATATTGTTTTAAGCATGAGCATTTATAATATATACATGCAAAATATGTACATATGCATATGTGTGTATACATATATGCATGCAAATTGATTATATGTGCCTTTCTTTATGAACTGTTTGGTTGCTGATCATTCAGCTTTAAATGTTTTTATAAACAGCATATTTTCATGTTGACTAAAGATGAGAATTTTAGCTCCATCTGTAAAGGAAGCTCTCTTTTTTTTTAAACATCTTTATTGGAGCATAATTGCCTTACATTGTTGTGTTAGTTTCTGCTGTATAACAAAGTGAATCAGCTATGCTATACGTATACATATATCCCCATATCCCCTCCCTCTTGCGTCTCCCTCCCACCCTCCCTATCCCACCCCTCCACGTGGTCACAAATAGATAGCTAGTGGAAAGCAGCCGCATAGCACAGGGAGACCGTCTTTAAAGGAAGCTCTTAAATTGCAGCATCTTTATGTGGTGAGGCTCAGTAGCTGGGAAAGTCGAAGTGCGGGCTTCACTAACAAATGTGATTTGCCAAGTACTTTCATAATATTTGAGACACTAAATTAGGCACTTCCTGCAGCCAGAAAAAATGGCAGTCTTTCCCTATTTGGTTTATATTCTAACAGATATCACCATCTGCTATTTATTCTCCTTATTTCGAACATGGCATCAAAGAGACACAATAAATTTAAATATATTTGTAAGATTTCATAGTTAGCTTATTCCAGCCAGGGAACTGGAAAATTTTTAGAGGAAGGAAATGAGGTGTTTTATTTTATTTTGTTTTTTTAAAAAACTCCAAGTGTTTTTATTTTTTTATTTTTTAAATTATTTATTGGCTGTGTTGGGTCTTCATTGCTGCATGTGGGCTTTCTCTAGTTGCGGAGAGCGGGTGCTACTCTTCGTTGCGGTGCGTGGGCTTCTCAGAGCGCAGTCTCAGTAGTTGTGGCACACGGGCTTAGTTGCTCCGTGGCATGTGGGATCCTCCAGGACCAGGGCTCAAACCCGTGCCCCCTGCATTGGCAGGCGGGTTCTTAACCACTGCGCCACCAGGGAAGTCCTAGAAATGAGGTCTTTCAAATACACTTTTATTGGAAGACATTCTCTCACTTACACTGGTGATTAAGAGCACAGACCATGAAAGCAGATTGTCTAAGTTTAAATGTTACCTAGTTCTACCATTTGATGATTGTGGTAGCATCCTACTTAACTCTCAGTTTTTCTCATCCACAAAGTGAAAATGATATCCACAGCTACTTCTCAGAGTTGTGGTTAAGGATTAAATGAGTGATTATATATCAGGATCCAGGTTCACAGTAAATACTGTGTCAGCGTTAATCATTACCCATGAGCTGGGAAGCTACCCAAAGGATACGTCCTATAAATTCAATGTTCAAGTCTACATATCCATCATTTCTATATATTTTAATACATTTTCAATTACAATCACAAGTCTAATTTAAATGTGAGTACACACATTTCCTGAGTGCCTACTGTGTGTGTCTTTACCTGTTCCAATATGGTTAGTTGCCTATCCAATATCCAATCTCCACTTTTTCCTTACCAACATGACCCTTTTTATTTTAAGACTAGCAATATGCCCGGCTAAAAGACAAAAAACACATTTCCCAGACTCCTTCCCAGATGGGCAAACGTGTGAAACAGTTCTGGCCAATGAGTTATAAATGAAAGTTTTTGGTTGAGTCTTCTCAGAATCTCTTTAAAGGGAGGAGACTCAGTGTCATGTGGAGTTTGCTTTTGTTCATCTCCTTTTTCCTGCCTAGAAAGCAGATGCAATAGCTGGAGCTCCAGCAACCACCACATGACCATTGTAAAAGGCACACACCAAGGCTGGCTAAAAGAAAAGGTAGAAAGAGCTTGGGTCCTGATTTCACAGTAGACCTGCCATGCAGCCCTGGACTACCTTTCTTCCAACTGACTTATTATTAGGTAAAAAAAGATAAACCTTTATCCTATTTAAACTTCTCTTATTTGGGTTTTCTATACATGCAGCCAAACTCAGATTCCTGACATAACCACTGATATAAGTGGGTATCATTGTCCCCATTCACAGATAAGGTTAAGAAACATCCTGTAATGACACAGCTTGGAGATGACAAAACTGGATTTGGAAACTAGGCAGACTGGTTCTTAATTATACGCTATATATCTCTTTAAAGATTACCAGTAGGATTAGATTCAGGAAACAAAAGTTTACTTCTTCTCCTATCTGTACGCTGCCTTTACTTGATCCACCATTCACTCCTTTGGACAACCAACAACCATCGAATGTATTAAGTGCTAAGTACAATGTGCTAGGAACTGGAGATACCACACTGAACAAGCCAGACAAGACCCCTGCCCTCGGAGAGCCTACAGCTGTGCAGAGATAGAGATGAGAAAATAGACAATCACAATATTGTAAGCGCAGTTATGTGGAGGATACAAAGCACCTTGGGGAAACAATGGAAGGGGCTTACCCTGGCCAGTTTTCTCTCCCTCCTGCAAAATATTCAGTTACTAATTGTCCTGAAGTGCAGGAAAAATTCCACAATAGTCAGCTGGTATACTTGAGTATCTCATAGATGATTTTTCTCCCCAAGGAAAGGAAAGCAGGCTGGACAATTTTCTCTTGCACCTCTTGGCTTGACGTGGGATTCCCAAGGCTTTTTCCACATGTACACTGCATCCACTCTTTCTCCGACTGATAAGTATTTTTCCTCTTGATGTGCAGAGGTGAGAAACGGTTCCCTATGCTGTTACTCTGTTATAGGTTGGTCCTGCCCGTGTCTGTCTACGAGCTGTGTTACTCTCCACACTTAGAAGCCACCCTTAAGTCTATTTTGTTTAGAGCTGTCACCACTCAGCTTGCCCTTGCTCATGCCTATCACTCCTGGATTGGATGGCAATTGATATGGAACGATAAGGACATTCCTTTTGAATCTTCAGCATCAGATCTGAGTAAAATAATTCCCTTCTCCATATCATAAAGCCGGACCTTTTCTTTTGACCCCACCTCAGGCTTCGTCTATGATTAACATAATTAATATGTAAAGACTTCCTTTTGTTTATCACTACATCAAGAAATTGAGTACAACGATAGACCATTCTCTTTTGTTCTCACTCTCAACATTCTTCTCTCTCAGTAGAGCAATATATCACATAAGTTTCTAAAAAGGAAAGGCAGAATGAGATTGTCAAAACCTCTACTGGATTTTGATCTTATTTTATATTGCACTCACCATTTGCCCTTTGAGTAGGAAGCATGGAAACATCTAACTTCATGGAAACATCAAGCTCTCTTCTATGGTTTCTACCAGTGACAAGAGCCACAGTAGAGTCACTTGACAAACCTAAAAGCAAGGACAGTATTCAGGGAATAGAGACAGCACAAATAGCAACAACAATGAAAAAAAAGCAAATATATAACTTTATTTTACTTCTCCTTAGTGGCTTAAAAGCATGGCACAGACTATGTTTCTTGCATGAAAAATGGCACCTTTTGCCTTCCAGCTTTTTGCATCAATGGACTTCTATGATTGTCTCACCTAACATTTTATCTCTGGTCACTCCATTTGTCACTGTAATTGTGTGACTCAAAGGGCAATAATCTGATGAAACAGGACTGTGAGTTCCTATCCTGACTAAGCAAATAACTTCTCTTATGACCTTGTAGGAGTCATCCAAGCTCCACATTCTCATCTTTAGAATGGCAGTGACGATAACCTACCTCATAGGTTTACGTGAAAACAAGTAGAATTTTTAAATTATGATAAAAACACTTCATAAACAAAGGGCTTTGAAGCTGCATTATCATTCTCAGGCTTGTGCTGCATTTCCAGTTACAGAGTAAGTCAGTAACTGATTAATCATGACTAGAGCAGTAGTCCTTTCCCATGAAGTGCAGCCATGGGGCAGAAGAGCGTCAAGATGAAATATGCATTGAAATAGTGCTCTCACAACTTTAGATATCAAAAGATGCCATCAGCTCTTTTCATTGTCACAAAAAACACCTGAGCTCTTTGCATCCTCACAGAAAACTGAACATGGGGAAGCTTGATAGAGAGGAGTCAAGGATGAGAACGCTGATTTCCGTCATTTAACCTTGCCACGTTGGAGGAGAATCAGTAATAAACATGAAATTGGGGCTGCTATCTTCCAGTATACTCACCTGTGCTCAGTGGCTGGCAGTAGCAAAGCTTAGCAGGTTGGGCAGCAAATGCAGATTCAGATGGCAAAATTGTGCTCATCTCCAGACCCTATTTTGCTGACCCTTTTCACCTTCCTTCCAGCATTCTTTGTTCATTCGGGAGTCTCTGACTAGATTTTTGTGCACTCTGTTGTTGAGCGCCAGGGTTCTGGACCTTCTCCCTATTCCCAGAATTTCAGGGGAAATTGCCACTTGTGAAAGCTTTATTTGTGGTGAACATTTACATTTATTAGAGGCAAAAGATGGTAACAGCCATTAAACTTAATCCTGCTGGAACCCTCTGAAATTTTCTGTGATTTCTGCCTCAACGTTTCCTGCTTCTCCTGGCCCTCACCACATCTGTTAGCTCCTTTCCCTTTTCCCTTGATCCATAATCCTTTCAGATTCTCAAGTGAGAGCTTCGGGTAACATGAAAACATTAGGAGCATGGAGGACAGTTGCCAAGCCCGTGTGTCCTTGCTTCCAGGCTTGCCCCTTATCCCCCTTTCACGTTTTTCTCCACGAAGCCACCAGGAGAAGCTTTTGAAAATGTGAATCAGATCATCTCACTCGTTTACTTAAAACCCTGCAATGGCTCCCCATAACACTTAGAATGAAATGCAAAGTCCATTTCATGACCCATAAATGTCACCAGCAAAGCCCACAGGGGTCCCCAGGAAAAATAAGATAATATCTAGGAAAAATAAGATAAAGTCTAAGCTCTCCTTTTGTGCTTAGTCTGGTTTCACTTGCCTATAGGGACCCCGTGTGCAGAAGCCTTGCACCTAACACATTGGATTAGAGTTCCCGACGCAGAACTGCTGCTGCGACATACCAAATTTGCTGGCTGTGTGCAGAAGTGCTGAGCGTGACACCGCAATTCAAGATGGCAGCAGCAGGTCGTGCGCAGAGACTCTGTGCCCGGCGCTGTGATTGGAGCGTGAGCAGCACAGCTGCTCCAATCCTGTGAGAACACTCCCCACTGTCCCACCCCCACGAGATCCCTGTAAAGCAGCCCCGCCCACGGCCTGTGGGGAGCAGTGAGTGCTCTAGAGCGGGAGCGTGCACCTCTCCATTCTCTGATCAAAGAATAAGAATAAAGCGCTCCTTTGCTTCTGAAAAAAATGTGAAGTAGTTGTCTACGAAAATGAGAGACTGAATGGGCCAGAACAATTGCCTGGTAGCATTATGGTTTGTATGTTTAATTTAAAGTGACACTATCATTATAGTTGCAAGTTTTTCTCCAGCAATACTCAGCTGCATGGCCCAGACAAGGAAGGATTTAACCCAAATGTAGTTTCATGAAGCAGTACAAAGAAGGGAGAAATGGGGCAAGGAAGACAAGAGCAAGTGTGAGGGAGATTATTATGATTGCCTATGGATGAATCCGGGTAAGAGGGTAATGAAGATGTCACAAGGAGAGGGACAATTTAGGTTAATGAACTGTAGGTCCCAATGGAGGTCAAGGATGGCTGGATGTGAGCTGGGAGAGGTACTGGTTAGAGAGTGGGGTATAAGAATATTGAGATTGGACACATATACACTACCAAACGTAAAATAGCTAGTGGGAAGCAGCCGCATAGCACAGGGAGATCAGCTCGGTGCTTTGTGACCACCTAGAGGGGTGGGATAGGAGGGGTGGGATAGGGAGGGTGGGAGGGAGGGAGACTCAAGAGGGAAGAGATATGGGGACATATGTATATGTATAACTGATTCACTTTGTTATAAAGCAGAAACTAACACACCATTGTAAAGCAATTATACTCCAATAAAGATGTTAAAAAAAATATATTGAGATTATATAGGGTTTGCATTTATGGTAATCTCAAGGTCTAGGATATAACCAAGAGAGTGAGGGGCTGCACTAAGCTGGAGACAAGTTCTTTGAAGAAGAGTCCAAGGAACTAACAGATCAGGTTGTTGCAATGATTCCTTTAGTCTACATTAAATTAGCAAGAATTGTGAGTGTATTACAGATAGCAAGAATGAGCCAGGAGTAAAACTGTAGAAGGTAAGAGGAAAAGGCTAGAGAATCAGTAGATGATGGCAACAATAAGGGGTAATGAACGACATAATATGATGGCATGGGATTCAGTGTTAAAAAGTTGTAGGGAGGAAAAAGAGAGAATGGTGTGGAAGCAGCAATGAGGTACAAGGAGACCTTCTCCACTCTCAGGCCCAGAGGTGGGAGAGATGAATAAGAAAAACACCCAACACTTGAGACAGCTGTCAGGGAAGCAGAAACTTCTGGAGAGTTCCAGGTTTCTTTTTCTTTTTTTTTTTTTTTTTAATTAATTAATTAATTTATTTATTGGCTGCATTGGCTCTTTGTTGCTGCGTGCGGGCTTTCTCTAGTTGCAGCGAGCGGGGGCTACTCTTCGTTGTGGTGCGTGGGCTTCTCATTGCGGTGGCTTCTCTTGTTGTGGAGCACAGGCTCTAGGCATGTAGGCTTCAGTAATTGTGGCACACAGGCTCAGTAGTTGTGGCTCGCAGGCTCTAGAGCGCAGGCTCAGCAGTTGTGGCGCACAGGCTTAGTCGCTCCGCGGCATGTGGGATCTTCCCGGACCAGGGCTCGAACCTGTGTCTCCTGCAGGCGGATTCTTAACCACTGAGCCATCAGGGAAGCCCCCAGGTTTCTTTTACAGCAAGAAGATGAAAGGACTATTCAGAGGATAGGTTGAGGATACAGGAGATTTTAATTCTAATGGAACTGGGATTCCTGAGGGCATCATGGAAGAATTTTAGGGTAGGGAAAGAGACCAGAATGGAAGTATATGGAACTCAATGGGGATTAGAGTGTGGGAGAGAAGAGGTAACCTGGATGTCTAGGGACTCCTTTGGTGGCTGACATAAATAGACATAAATGGAATATTAGAGTACTCCCAGTAGACACGATGCGGGTGCTGATAGGTTATGAGTATTGATGGGTAGGGAAAGATGGATTTCTAGGTCTTCCTAACAATGAGAATAGAAGGCTAGCAGTAAAATGATCGCAATCTAATGTACCATTTCTCTCTTAGCCTCTGTTGGGGAAAGGGCAATTTTATTTTAAGCCTATATCATCATCTTGACCCCTATGGATGGACTTAAGGGTTTTTGGAGTAGCCAGTTACCACACCAAGCTATGCTTGTTCTCCCTTTTCCCCTCCCTAACTTCATTAGCTCACCAAAGTAATGGCTCAGATAAAGAGAATTTTGAGAAAATTAGAATGGAAAATGATGTCATGGCAGACAAGCACGGATAAAAGTTTAGATCAAAGAGAGTTGCCTTGTGTACCCCTCAATCTATTGTGACTGTGCACTTAACTTTCTGGTAGGATGAACCCTGACTCATCCTGCTCTATGAAGTCTCTGGGATCTCTTGCATTTTTCTCCATACATATAAATTCCATGCTTCCTAATCTTTTCTTAAAATAACCATAGGAATGTAATTCTGAAATGTATCTAGCCCTTTAGAACGTATGTATGTTGTTAATTACAGCAGAAGCAATAATAAAAACTTCCAGTTAAAATTTTCAATGTAAACGAAATTATTTTCTACTTTATGCATTGTAACAACAAACACTGAAGGTACAAAAAGCTGATAGGAAATAACCTAAAATCTCCAAAAATAGAATTCACCTACTTATGAATGAAAAGTCTTCTAAATTAATGAATTACAGTCGACCCTCCATATCCACAGGTTCTGCATCTGTAGATACGGAGGACCAACTGTACTACATCATTTTATGTATGAAACTTCAGCAACTGCAGATACCAAGGAACGACTGATTTTATCTAATTTTAAACAAGGCTAATAAGTTACTAAAAAAATACTTCCTATAATACTCAGTTTGAGCTAAACTAAATGTACTGACATTCAGTTGATTAACTTTTTAAAGTAAATTACTAATATAGGCACTGACAAGATAGGTGAAAATGCAACATGTGCTGCAAAGCATAATCTTGGGTAACCTTATCCAAGCCTCAACTATTACCTATGTTCTGATTCTGATTCACTTATATTCTCAAATAACAGGAGGTTAATCAGAAGTATGATCTCTTCTCAATGCATATATTCACCTACCAAGAAAACAACTTGGAGATCTGTATCAGTCAGATTCTTCATAAACATCAAATAGCACCCCAAAAATGGATACTGAAGAGAGCTTAATACATACCTAATTTACAAAAGTGTGGTCAGTGATAAGGGGAATCCAGTACGGACTAATGAGTCTAGCAAAAGTGAGAGGCAACTACTATCCCTCTGTCTGAAGGCGCAAGAAGAATGAGCAGTTCCAAGAACCTACTTGTTACGCCTTCTTAATACTTGTTAAGTTTTGCAAGAGCTATGACACTCTGTAAAGAAATTCAACCACTGCCCATACATGGCTCAGCAGGGAGGTTTCCATAGGAATAAATACATCAACTGTACCTTCTTCCCACATTCCAATAACCTGCTGATGCCTCCCATTGTTCAAACCCAACTTCTGGAAGCCAGGAAGCTTGTGCTGCCATCTGTAAAAACCACCCTCCTGGGGCATGCAGCAGGAAGAAGAAGGGTGGAAAGTGAATCTGCAGAGACAAATGGAGAAGATCTAGCACAGGGGCCAACACATGATAGAGTTCAACAAAGTTATAGGAGACAGAAAATAGATGAAGTAGCGAGGAATAAAAGGGCCAATTGAGTTTCAAGAAGTATGAGTGAAAAAGTACCCACACACAGTTATATCACCTCCCCCCTACTTCATCAGAGATACATCATTATGAATGTTCATGAGACCAAGAATAAAAGGAAAATCCTAAAAGTTTATAGAAGTAGGCTTCTCGTGAGCAGCGCTGGGTGTCAGAACATAATGGTGCAATGTCTTCAAAGTTCTCAAGAAAAAAAATATTTTAACCTGGTGTACTCAACCTAGCCAAATAAAATGTGGAGACAAAATATGGGCATTTTCAAACATGTGAGAACTCAAAATTTATACACACTAAACTTTTTTTAGGAAGTTGTCTGAGGATATGGTCCAACAAAACAGGAAAGTAAACCATGATAAAAGAAGAAATTGAACCATTGGGAAAAAACAACAGTTAAGAGAATTTTCAAGTTGTTCAGCAGGCATAGAAAATGAAGAACTTAAATTGGAAAAGAAGAGTGGAAAGCTCTACCAGGAGATCTTTAAGGGAAAAAGGGATGGGGGAGAATTCAACATAATTGATAGTATGGATGAGGGTTTGAAAAAGCACAAGACTATGCAAGTAAATAAAGAATGAGAGATAAATCAGCAAACAGGAAGAAAAAAAAAGCTATAAAAGAAAGGCAGCTTAAGTTTAAAGGAAACTAAAACACGACATAAGTTTGAAGAAATGATAAAAAGAAATCTTTTGAACTTGATACTAGGTTTATTCTCTGGTAGGTAACAATGGATCCTGACTTTGTAAACTTAGAGAAGCAAGTATCATGAGAGTGCATTACTTGCCTCACAGAGCAATATTTTTTTTAACAGTTGAAAGACTCTGAATGTTGTGTGTTGGCCTTCAATGTTAAGAATTTACCTATAATATGATTTCTTTCATTTTTAATTTTTCCAAATTAAATGTTATCCATATTTTTTTTAATTTTAAGAAAATAAAAGCAGGGTTGATACATATATGGAGGTGAAAGGGAGACAAAAGTGGAGCAAAGGGAAAGAATGACAATGTTCTCACATTACAAGATTAGTAGAAAAAAACATATACTTTCCTTAGGTAATAGAATAAGAAATGAGAATTAGGTACATAGTTTGACATTTTGCAGAGTGACCAGTGGAGGAACTGAGAAAGGTGATATTTGTATCAAGGGGAGGTGGAAGGGGCATGGGAGAAAGAGAGAAAGCGATGGAAGTGACAGCGGTGGGGGGGTGATATGGAAATACACTAAATCCTCATGATCTTAGAATAACCCATAAAACCATCAGGAAGGCTATAATGAGAAATAGTGAAAAAAAAAAAAAAAAGTTTTAAAAATAGTAAAAAGTTACTGCCTCTGGAGGGTGGCATTAGTTTTGTGAGAAGTAGAAAAGATGTATCAGTCAGGGTTCAATCAGAAGAGAGAAACATCCCAGTAATCTGAAGATGGAAAGTTAAATACAAAATGCTACTAACTATAACAGAATTGAAGTAACAAAAGATTGACTAGTAAGAACTGAAGAGGACTCTGAAGAATATAGGAATAGCGTATAAAAAAAAGAGCAGCCCCTCCGCTTAGGGCTGAGCTAAAGTGCTTAAGGAAAGTCTCTTCCTCAGAGCCGATATCCAGACCTTGCAGGAGAGGGCACAGCTGTGGCTCACTGGATGACAGAGGAGTTGCCGTGGTGCCATGCCAGCAGAATTTTCTGGAAATCTGTCACCTGGAGCTGGCTGGAAATCCACCCTCCGAGGTGCCAGAGGAGGGCATTCATAGGTAAGCCCTTTACAGGGAGGTGCTACACCTAGGAACTTGCCACAAAGCTGCCAGAGGAGGTGTCTGAGGAAGCTGCTGACCACCGTGTGCTGGAGAAGCTGTGCACACGGCCAGGCCTGGATCTGCAGAAGGCCACTCAGGCTTTTGGTGCTGGATCCTGCAGAAGCCACCCATGCTGCAGGAGCCGACTGAAGCAACATCAGGAATCAGTAAGAGAAATCCCTTCCTCTTCCGGTGTCCTTCCAGTGCCCTCTGCTGTGAAAGCGTAACACTGTGCTTGTTGCAAAAGGGAAACGCTTCGAGGGTCCAGAGCTGACAATGGCAGATGGATTTGCAGCCGAGAGGCTCCAATCCATAACTGCCACACTGTAATCATGGTTTTTCTTTCTAAGCCATTACTGATAAATTGATGCTTTTAACCACGTGCATGTTTTACTTTGATTAAAATTTTAAGTAGAATTTTATTTTCTAAAACCCTGTTTATCTGTAATGTTAATTCCCAGATTTTCAGGCCTACCTATTGAGTATTTCCTCTTATATTTCATACATAAATTAAATTTATGAATGAGCCATCCTCTTCCATCACTCCCCTCCAGAAATCCTGTTCCTGATTCTCCTCCTGTCTTTCTTATCTCACCTGGTAGCCCTAAGACATAAAGATAGCCGTTAAACTCCCTCTACACAGTTGCAAGCATTGCCACACACACACACCACACACACACACACACCACACACACACATATACACACCTCTACATCAAGTCTGTCACTAAGTAAAATCATTCAGTGTTCTTATCTGTCTAAATTAGTCCCTCCTTTTCTTTCCTACTGCCTTACTTTAGGTCCTCATTATCCTAATAAGTCTCCTAATAGTCTCTCTCACCAACATCCAACACACAATCTATATTGTACACTGCTGCCAGGGAGCTTTTTCTAAATTTGAATCTTAGGCTCTCTCTCAACCCTCCCTGTAATTCATTAATCAATCTCCTGTATTGCTTTCAGAATAAAATCCAAATTCCTTAGCATGGCACACAAAGGCCTCCAGGATCTAGGTGCTTGTCCAGGCTCACTTTTGAAAGTAACTACCCCCAGTTACATTTTGAGCTCCAGTCACACCAAATTTCAGGCATATCTCCAACAGAACAAGCTTTTATAATGGGAATTAGATATAATGCAATCAACTAGTTATGAAACCTACTTTGCACTGTGTAAACTACTATTGATTATAAGTCAGTCTCTATTAGGAATTAATAGCTCAGTAGTAGAGGGGGGGAAATTCATGCAGACAATGCATGGAAACACATGACTGCTTTGACTGCATGGCCAGATGCTCTGCCAACATCCTTCCGTGGACTTCTGTTCTTGGGCTGTTTTCTTTACCTTTGGCAGCTGCGATAAGCGTAGCAAGCACAATTGTGAGGCCAGGACTCAGCAAAAAAGGAACTGAGGCTGCGTGGACCAAAGAGTAAATGAGAAACTGTTTAGTTTTGATTTTGCCCATTTTGATTTTTTTGTTGTTGCTGTTTATAATATAAAAATACCTTTATAACAGTAGAGATATCTTTATTACTGAAATTTCTGCAGGAGAAAAAAACCTTACTATTACAATTTTGAAGTTCTCTAGCATCTTACTTACCTTTTTTCATTGAAGAAGTTATAATGTGACTTTTTTTTTTTTTTTAATTTATTTATTTATTTATGGCTGTGTTAGGTCTTCATCTCTGTGCGAGGGCTCCCTCCAGTCGCGGCAAGCGGGGACCACTCCTCATCGCGGTGCGCGGGCCTCTCACTATCGCGGTCTCTCCCGCTGCGGAGCACAGGCTCCAGACGCGCAGGCTCAGCAATTGTGGCTCACGGACCCAGCCGCTCCGCGGCA
The DNA here is from genome assembly GCF_965194805.1 of Balaenoptera borealis. Lineage (NCBI taxonomy): Eukaryota > Metazoa > Chordata > Mammalia > Artiodactyla > Balaenopteridae > Balaenoptera > Balaenoptera borealis. The sequence goes on from NC_138861.1 coordinate 50,195,433, forward strand.
TGTGGGATCTTCCCAGACCAGGGCTCGAGCCCGTGTCCCCTGCATTGGCAGGCAGACTCTCAACCACTGCGCCACCAGGGAAGCCCTTATAATGTGACTTTTAATAACAAGAGGTTTCTTAGGAATGCAGCCAAACTCTACTTCCTCTAATTTGCCTGATTTCTTCTCCTCCTTGAGGTAACAAAAATATCATCACCTTTAGAAAGTTTTTCTCTTATTCTCTTGACCTAAATCCAGTGTTCTTTATCCCTGCTACCATGGCACTCTGGACACATTTCTAAGTGTACTTAGCAATCCATGTTATAATTGTTAATTTAATGTTCTCTTTCTCCTGCCTGTTTAAAGTGGGAACACGAGAGCAGAAGCCCTCCTTTGTTTGTGTATCGCCATGGCCTTAAGTGGTATTTCATATATAATACATTCATGACATGTTTGTTAAAATGAAGTGATAGATTAATTGTACAATGGCTATTGATTGATTATATGATGGTTATTCTTGTTTATTTTGTGAATTTTAAAATGGTTCAGGTGCCCCTTCCTTCAAAATTTTCTCAGGGGCTCCAAATTTCTAAGTTACAAGAATTTGCTCCCAGCAATTGTTACTGTAACTCACATGCAAATTGGGATACCACACTGTGGGAAATCATTCTATTCATTCACATTCAGGAAGCTGGATTACATTCAAACCATTATCCGTCCTACCTGATAAAAAAAGATTAGCTGGCATGGTCCTCTAAGATCTGATTCTCTTGCTAAACTGGGAAGAAGACATTTAGAAATCAATAACTCATAAAACACACTAATAGCATCAATTAGTGGAAGTCGCTGGATAACATGTTCTCTATCCATCCTCTCCCACACACATCAAGCATTAAATCACCAACTGTGTATATTTATTTGTTCATTTGTTTACTTAAGATTTATACTCTACCTTCCTTAACATAATTTTATAGGAGTGATTAGCTAGGAATACCATTAATATCGATATTTTGGGGACCTTATGATGTATATGTGTGTTGTAGTAGCTAATAACAGCTTGGTTCTAAATCAGTAGCTTAGTTTTATGTCTGCTTTCACTGGCCTTTGTATCAGCAATTTTTCAAGAATAGTTTTTGGATCAAGAATACTGTGATATCACACAGCTTGTGTGCAGAAAGTATGGAGGTACTCTGTGTGAGTCTGTGTGTATAGAAAACAAAGAGAACGTATTTAATGCGTTCCTATATAACCAAATGATTGGTAAGTTTGTTTTTTTAATTAATAACTACAGCTGAAAATTCAAGAGAAAAACATATATACAGAGTAGTTTTACTTTCTGAAAATCAATAGCTATAGCAAACTGCACACTTAAAATGAATGCATTATCTTGTATGAAAATTATGCCTCAGTAATTTGGAAAAAATCAATATCGGTAGTGACAGAAAGTAGATTGCTGTTTTCATAGGGCTGGGGAGGTGAGGATGATATAAAGCATCATAAAGGAGTTCTGGGGGGTTATAGAAATGTTTTATATCTTGATTGTGGCTGATGATTATTTGGGTGGATATATTTGTCAAAATTTATCACACTTGAAAGAGGGTTTATTTAATTTTATGTAAATTATACCTCAGTGAAATTGAGTAAAAAAAAGTCAGTAGCTAAGCAATGCAAAATTCTTGTTTTGTTCAAACCCCATTAAATTGTTGTGAATATTTATAATAAATTAATGGTAAGTTCTATATCTTATGGCGACTTTTCTTTGCCAGATATGTCACAGACAAAAATAATGCACATAGATCTCATTAAATGAATAACATCATAAAATGTCTTTCTCTATGAAGAGAAATTATTAATGTTCAGTAATGTAAGGTCACTGAGTTGCTCATGTATATTAAAATGTGTATAACATTCCATGTGTATAACAACTTACCACCCAGTTCTGAGGCCTGCTCTAAAAGAAAAGCAAATAGCTGATAAACTTGTGAATTCACAAATATAGTTCATCTAAATATGTTATATTTAGATGGAGAAATTGTCACTTCTAAATGGAGGACATTTAACAGTAACCTTTACTTTATATTTTTTAAATAAATTTATTTATTTTATTTATTTATTTTTGGCTGCATTGGGTCTTCGTTGCTGCGCGCGGGCTTTCTCTAGTTGCGGTGAGCAGGGGCTACTCTTGGTTGCGGTGCGCGGGCTTCTCTTCTGGCAGAGCATGGGCTCTAAGCGCACGGGCTTCAGTAGTTGTGGCGCACGGACTTATCTGCTCCGTGGCATGTGGGATCTTCCCAGACCAGGGCTCGAACCCGTGTCCCCTGCGTTGGCAGGCTGGTTCTTAACCACTGTGCCACCAGGGAAGCCCTACAGTAACCTTTATCAATTATATGATATCTGGATAAGAAACTCTCACAGGTATTAGTGAAATGCTGTAATTGGTAAGTGTGCATGGCCCATTATAGTGAAGACTTCTCACACATGGCCTCCCATCATCTTTTCAATAATATCCTCTATATTTTATGTTTCTTCATTGTGAGTTTTGCCCTCCCAAGATAAAATCCAGAAAATCTATTTTGCCACTATCCTAGGCATCTAGGATGCAAACAGATGACCTTGGTTCCACCAGTCAGGGTCACCCACATGAGGTTTCAGTTCATAACAAGAGGATACAGGCTAAATGTTGGACATCTACTTTCCTAATGCCAGTGGCAGTTGAGTAGCTTGCTTTAAAGGGTAAAGTAGAACCTGCAGTAAAGTTGACTACCTGGCATCTAAAGCAATTTTAGAGATATGTAAAGCAATTTGAGAGAAGTTGAGTTCCTGGCATCTAAAGTGTGGGTTGTGGTAGCAATGACAGTGGCAGTTCCCACACTAGGCAAGTTCTGCACCGTGCTTCTGGGGTCAGAGGCAGCTGCAACAATATGCTTATCTGGCCAGTATGTGGTTGGTTCTGGACGTAGTTGCTGGTATTTGACCTGGTGCCTACTTCTTCAGCCCTGCTGAGGATTCTGTGAGCTACCTGATGTTCTCTACTAAATTCTTTGTTAGCTTAAGCAAGCTGGAATGGATTCCATTTGCTTCTTTGACCAGTATGGACGTCCTATACAGGGATTTGATCAGCTTCTTAGGAGGTTAAGAACATGTGGAGAAAATTCTAATCCAGTTTATTTAGAAAACTCAATTTGACTATAGCGGCCACAGAGTGGAAACTATTTCACAAACTCTTCCAGGGGGACATCTGCTTACCCCTAACTGGGCAGTCTTAGTGTTTACTCAGTAACTTAGATTCTCTTTATTGGTAGCTTACCCCAGAACTCCGGGCATACACTGAACCCCATGCTATGTGTAATGGAAATTGTATCTTTCGAGACTTGTCTACTTCTACTCTCTCTTTCTCTCTGAGTGATTTCATAAAGTCTAGGGTTTTAAATATTGGGTTGGTCAAAAAGTTCATTTCTGGTGTTACAGAAAAACCTAAATGAAATTTTTGGCCAACCCAATACTATCTGTACACTGATTGCTCCCCAATTTCTATCCAACTGATCTCTCCTCTAAAGTTCAGACTCACTTTCAACTGCCTATCTCCATTTGGTGTCTAATATATTACTAAAATTTAACGTAGCCATTTCTTAGATATGACATTGAGAGCAAAAATGACAAAAGAAAAAATATAAATTGGACTACATTAAAATTTAAAACTTTTGTGCTGCAAACAATACCATCATAAAGTTGAAAATCCAACCCAAAGAAGGGGAGAAAGTATTTGCAAATCGTATGTCTGACAAGGGGCTGGTATCCAGAATATATAAAGAATTTGTACAACTCAACAATAAAAAAAAACCCAATTTTAAAATGCACAAAGGATTTCAATACATATTTCTCCAAAGAAGACATACAGATGGCCAATACGCACATGCAAACGTGCTCAACATCATTAGTAATTAGGGAAATGTAAATCAAAATCACCATGACATACCACCTCACACCCACTAGGGTGGTTACAATAAAAAATACAGACAATGACAAGTGTTGGCAAGAATCCGGAGGAATTAAAACCCTTATTCATTGTTGAGGGGCATAAAAAATGGTGCAGCCACTTTAGAAAATAGTTTGGCAGTTTCCCAAATAATTAATCACAGAGTTACTACATAACCTAGCAATTCTACTCTTGATTATTTACTGAAGAGAAATGAAAACATATATCCAAACAAAAACTTGTACACAAACATTCATAGCAGCATTATTCATAGCAGCCCAAAAGTAGAAACAACACAAATGTCCAACAGCTGAATGGATAAATAATAGGTAGTATATCTCTATGATAGAATATTATTCAGCAATAAAAAGGATTACAGTACTGATTGATTGATACATGCTACAACATAGATGAGCCTTGAAAACATTAAGTTAAATGAAAGAATCCAGTTACTAAAGGCTCACATATTGTAGCATTTCTTAATATGAAATGCCAAAATTGGAGAAATTTATAGAGACAGAAAGTAGGTTAGTGGTTGCCTAGGGGCAGGGGAATAGGTAAAGGGTTTTTTTCTGAAGTGACAAAATATTCTAAACTTAGACTGTGATGATGATTCCATGACTCTGTGAATACACTGAAAAGTCCTTGAATTGCTTCAAATGTGTGAATTATATGGTATGTGAATTATATCTCAATACAGATATTTTAAAAAGACCTTAACGAGGTTAAAACTGAACCCTTAACTGCTTACTCCCTCAAACCCAAAGCTGGTTCTCTCCCAGTTTTCCCCTAGGTGTCCAGGCCAATAGCATAGAAGTCATCCTTGATTCTTCTTTATACATTCCCACATCCAATCCATCCACAAATCCAATTGTCATTGCCTCAAAATATGTCCCAATTCTGACATCCTCACTCCTTCTCAGCTCTAGTCCAAGTCACCATCATCTCTATGTAGATGTAAATGCATTCTAACTGGTGTTTCAGCTTCTGTATTTACCTCTATGGGTCTGTTTCCTCATTACAGCTAGCTGAGTTTTTAAAACCTGTAAATCAGACCATATCATCCACTGCTTAAAACTCTTCAATGAATTTCTATTGCACTTAAATGCAATTCACTCTCCTTTCTGCAACCCACCAGTCCCTACAGAATCTGGTGTCTGCCTTCCTCAACAAATTCACTGCGTGTACTCTGTACGCTGCCTTCCTCCTTTTCCTTGAATAGGCCAAATCTGTTTGGGTCCCATGACCTTGGCACTTACCATTCCTTCTGATGCTCATGGCTGACACGTGCCATCATTCAGGCCTCAGCTCAAAGTCACTCTCTCACAGGGCCTTTCTAAAGTAGCATTGCCTCTCAGGAGCTCTCCTCTTATCCTGCTTTATTGTCTTAATAGTACTTATAATTAGCTGAGATTATCTCAATTATTTCTCTTTTTTATTGTGTTAAGAAATACAAAGCATAAAATTTACCATCTTAACCATTTTTAAGTACTCAGTACAGTTGTGTTAACTACACGAACATTGTACAAGACATCGACATTTCCACCTTGCAAAACTGAGACTCTAAATCCACTGAACAACAACTTCCTTTTTCCCCACCCCCCTGCCCCTGGAAACCACCATTCTACTTTTTGTTTCTATGAATTTGACACCTCCACATACCTCATATTAAGTGGAATCAGACAGTATTTATCTTTTTGTGATTAACATAATATCCTCAAGGTTCATACACATTGCAACATATTGCAGAATTTCTTTACTTGTTAAGGCTGAATGATATTTCATTGTATGTATGGGCCACATTTTGTTAATTTCTCAGTCAATCTGGTTATCTGTTCCCCTGCTAGTCTGTAAGCTTCCTGAGAACAGAGACATTTTCTAATTTGTTCATTGCTGTATCCCTTACACCTAGAACAATTAAAGGAAGTTCCATAGATATGGCAAAACTGGAGTTGATACTAGGAGCATATGATTAAATAGAGGAATTAGTATTCCCCACCAACAAAGAACAGGAATGTTGGCATAGATGTTGAAATGAATATGGCCTGTTTGTGGCATAAAGAGATTTGTGCAATTAAATAACAATTAGATATTAGTGGGAAATAATTTGATATAGGTAGTTAGAGCCAAACTTTCATGATCTTGACTATCAGGCTGAATTTCTAGATTTTATCCCGGAAGCAACAAAATAATGAAAAGTTTTTAACAGGAAAACGTATTATTAAATATCGGTTCTAAAAATCTACTCTATGCTACATACTTTTGCATACATTATTTCATTTAAAACTTACAACAGCCCTGTTGTTACCTTCATTTTCCTGAAGAATATTTTGGACAAGCAATTAATTAGTGAGGATAATTCAGTCTACAGCAATAAGAGTAGATGCATTCAAATATCAAATTTTAATTTTTAAATATTTAATTTTTCAAAGAGAAAATTAGACAAGGTAATAAATTGTGAACAGAGAAAGAAAGATAAGGAAAAATTATTCCAAAATTCATTAACAGGGTGTTGATTGGGACAGTTCAAAGTTTGTTGGAAGAAAAGTATAAAGTTTTAGCAGAACATCTAAACAGAAAAGTACAGGCTTCCCTGGTGGCGCGGTGGTTAAGAATCCATCTGCCAGTGCAGGGGACAGGGGTTCGAGCCCTGGTCCGGGAAGATCCCACATGCCACGGAGCCACTAAGCCCGTGTGCCACAACTACTGAGCCTGCACTCTAGAGCCCGCAAGCCACAACTACTGAAGCCCACACACATAGAGCCCGTGCTCCACAACCGGAGAAGCCACCGCAATGAGAAGCCCACGCACTGCAGCAAAGAGTAGCCCCCACTCGCCACGACTAGGGAAAAGTCAGCACGCAGCAAAGAAGACCCAATGCAGCCAAAAATAAATAAATTAGTTAAAAGAAAAAGAAGAAAAGTCCTATAGAGATGCAAAAGAAGTGGCACTGGAATATTCACAGAAGATCAAAGCTGGAGATAAAGAATTTCAGTATCCTCCCCACCAAAGATGGTGTTATTTTAAAACTGAATTAATAACTTGGCAAAATTAAAATGTTGCCTTCTTTGTGTTTGATATGTCTAACAAAAGCAAACTCTAACATACTCCTAATGATTCTACAAAATTCTACCCACTTGAGGTCTAACTTTAGACTCAGCCTCTAAAGTTGACTGGCTTGAGACACTCACATGGGAGGGAATTCATATGGAATGAGATCATATAAACATGGAGGAAGGAGGAAAAGGATGGTATGGTTTCAAATTATTGTTTTACAAAGCCACACTTGCTCTGTAGACCCAAGATTACTTTTAGGTTTCCCAAAACCAAACAAATAAAGCAGGAGTGTTCAGGTGTCCCACAAGCCACTCTCTGTTACTGAAACCTTCAATGGTATTTCAAAGATGTTACAACCTGAAGTCTAAAAAGCATTTTCTTTTGTTGTTTGTTGTTTTGATAATCATTACTTTCTTCTTCTTCAAGTGTTTTTCCTATCTGCTACCCCTGGGACATTGTTTCCTGCTTGTATTCACAGCCAGTTAAATGCTAATTACTCTTCAACACCATCTTTCAGATTTTCTTTTCTAATAGTATTGCGTTGGGGAACTTGAGATTTTAAGGAAGCTGTGAAAAGGCTTAACAGCAGTGGATAAAGATAAAAAAATAAGCTTTGTTAAATGTGTGCTCCCATTAGGTTTTTCCAAAGTTGAAATTTGAGTTTTATGTGAATATATGTGAATACATTAAACTTTCATTTTTAAAGTCCAGTTGTCATTTACAGGTATGACCTGTGAGCATGTGCACACACACAACACACACTGTACACTTTTAAATCATTTTTTCATTAATTTATTCAACATTTCTTGAGCCTCTCCCTGTGCAGTAGGCATTGCATTCAATGTTATTCCAGAAACCTTGTTCTTCCTCATAGTATTATCTAATTTAAGGTTAGTCCTTCTCTAATATTCCTTTATGTTTTCTTCCCAAAACTAGCTTTGCTACTAAAAATAACAATATTAAACATTAATCCAGCTGTGATTCTTAATGATGTTCTATTAAAACTTTATTGTATTGCCAGAGTTGGTTTCCCTTCAAGGGTTAATGAGCACCTACTATATGCCAGGTACTGTGCCTAGTGCAGACTAATTCCAAAGAGTGGGGTAGTCCAACAGCTAAAAGCAACACTATTCCAACAACGCTTGCATGTGGGCCATATTACAACTGAGCCCCAGTCTGCCTTTTTGACCACATCTTTATTTCTCTACACACTCATGGACTCTCTATTCCAGCCATATAGAACTATTTTCCAAACTGAGTACATGAAAGACTTTAAGCTTTAGATCTTGTAATCAAGCTCTTAAGATACAAGACTTACATTCAAGATTGGCTCTATTTCTGATTCAAATTAAATGAAATGTTAATATCTAAGAGCTATCACGTACTCCAGAAAAAAATACAGAAAAATCACAGAATAATTGTTTTGTACAGACATTTAAGCAGGAAAACTGTAGATTTCTTCTCAGTAGGGGGAAAAAAGAATTTTAATTATTTTTCACAATAGTTTAGCATCCAAATAGTACCACACTTACAAAGAGTCCTAGTGAATAGCGTATAATTGGAATGCCAATATTTAGGAGGACATTGGCCCAGCATAGCAATAGTTTCATAACAGAACCAAATATTTAAACTAGAAAAATTAAGCTATACTGATAGATGTATATAATAGAGATAGAATAGCATAGCAAGTAGGAAGGCTGCCTCTTGAGTACACAGTACAGAGAAAGAATCCGGGGCTATCACTTAACTACCCGTTTGACCTCTGAAATATTAACATCTCAAAGCCCCTCTTTCCCAATCTGTAAAGTTTAGCTAGTCACACAGTGGTGATGAAAGTTAAACAAGGGTGTAATAGAATAAATAGAACATAGAAAGTACTCAATAAATGTTATCAAATGTTTTGTTTCTATATCTTCTCTGAGCATATTTAAATTTAATTGTTATACTTATATATCCTTATCACCTCTACCCTTATCTATCCCCAGAGATTAGAGTCCGGGTTTACTGCTTGGTCCATTACTCTAAGCTTCTATTAAACACATATGCTTCCCCATTCCCTCTTTTTTCTCTGAAGAAGGCAAGTATGACTTTTCATTGAATTGAAACAGTGAGACTCAAGACTCTGGTTTGAGTTTGGGGGTGGAAATGGACCACGTGAACTTAATTTGAGGCTCTGTTATGATACCAGGTATGATAGTCCATTAAAATGCTGGATTAAAGTATTAACTGATTGGATGCCATTAAGATAAAATTAAGATCCATTATGGTGGTCTTTGCTAACACACACAAATACCCAAACCTTCCTTAACCTACCTCTCCCCACAATGTTGTAAAGGAGGTATATGTGCATATGATGAATCAAAACAAAGTCGCTTTATTACTGCCTGGGTCCTGTCACAGACTCCAATGTTAAGCCCCAATTTTCTAGATTAGACCAAGTACAAACCCCTTTTCTACACTAGATAGGCCTAAGGAGCCCTGAATCAGGAGGTCTGCTTCATTTATTTCCACTCCAAAATCAAGTCCAAGTCTCAGATCTTATTTTGTCAATTTTATACAGAAAGCTGAGAAGAGGGAGGACAAGAGCCTGCTGTCTTATTCATACCTTTCTGATTAAGCTTCACTCTAAAAACGTGGCCTGGATAATGTCTTGATGAATCCCATTCAACTGGGGGAGATAGAAAATATTCCCCAAAAGGTCAGCAAGAGGTTTTCTCATTAACTTTAAAGTGTTTAATAAAATAAAACTATGAGGATCTACAAGCCTTCAGCTCATATGAATTAATTTTAATGTGTTTATGACCACTGCATTTGCAGAAAAATATGGAACGATAGATATCTCTATATAATCCTAAAATAGATAGCGAAGCTCAGGGCTCCAGGAACACTGATGTTAAGTATCAATAAAAATGAAGTCAACCTACTAGATTAAAGAACTAACTGAAACCTTGCTATGTCCACAGTCATAAAGATCTCATTACCTGTTAACGTACAATCCATAGTCCAGCATATTGGAAATGATTCGGCAGTTAATTGACAGCCTTTTCCAAAGCAAAGCATAGTATGGTTAGTGGGAAATGGTGAATACAATATTTATCATTAAAGAGGAGAGGGAAATCCAGTTCAGAAAGGGGCCTTATACCTGTCGTAGACATTTCCAGCTACTGTTATTTTTGCGACATAAAGGGCCTAGGCTCAGCAAGCATTGGCTGATCATATTTGAATTCCTTTTCCAAATACTATCACGTGCCTTTACAATATGATCCTCTCATGTCCAACGCTTCATTTAAGTACAAATATAAAACATAATAAGGTTTTTCTTCTCATCCTATAACATTTTCTCAAAAATAGTGTTCCAAAAATCTGATACTCTGATCGTTGATACGTTTTGAAGGAAATGACAGGAACCAATATACTTTGATTCGTTCAACTAAAGAATTACAGATGGTAAAAACTAATCTCACTGACTGAAATGGGAGGATCAAGCAGGAAGATGTCAGTGAAAACCATACACTTTGGACATCAGCAGTTATAAACTTGTCTCTGAAGGGAGACTGGATCTTCAGCTTCATCAGTAAAATTGTATTAAAACAAAATTAACTTTTGAAACAGAGTGGGAACATGGCAAAAATAATAAGTGCCTAGGGAAAAGAACTAATACTCTCCACCTAGGAACAGGGGCAAGAATAATGAGCTGTGTGTAAAGCTGCTTTATAAAGTTCTAAATAGGTGTTAGCCACCAGTCACATTAGAAACACTTAATAAAAGTTTTTTGAAGGAATAATTGTCAGTTAACTAAATAATTAGTTAAAATTAATGCAAAGTGAACCAGGGACATGAAAGATATTGTACTGAAAGATGATTTGTGCTACTCAGCCAATTTTCTCCATTCTTATGAAAGGTAAAACTATGATTCCCATTCTAACAGATTTTCAGCACAGCTCTCCTAACAACATTACTTTTATGCTCATAATATGACCTATGCAATTCAGTCAGAAGAGCCAAGAAGCAATATTGATATTTTACATTGATCAGAGGAAATGAAGTTAATTGACTCAATTATTTAACTCAGCATAGGAACACGTCCCCTTGAAGTATTTCTCACTTGAGGATCTCAAGGCACTTTATAAACCTTTAGTGCTAAGTATCTCCTCTCCATTTTAATAGGAAGAAGCAGAGGCATACTTAATTTTAATAAAAATTTTCCACAGGAAAGTGATAGGTCTTCACTCTGAATTTAACACATTAGAATGCTGTTGCCCACAGTATTTCAAGTTAGTATTAAATAAAACATTGCAAATAATGAAAAATTCTCCTCTGTAAGGTCAACCAAATGTCTTTTCCCCCTTAAGAGTATACTTCAGAGGAGAGCAGAAAGGAAACTTCCAAAAACGTCTTTGTGGAGCTTTGTGGTAGTTAAGGGCAAGGGCTAATGAGCCAGGCAGACCTGGGTTTAAATTGTAGAACCAAGGCTTACAAACTGTGGCTTGGACAAGTTATTTAACTGTTACAAGTCTCAATTTCCTTGTCGATACAATGATAATAGTAGCAGTAATTCCCTCATAGGGTTGATGTGAGGATTAAAAGGTGTACACTGAGTAGCACAGTGTCTGGCACATGCTAAGCACACAATATAGTGTACCTATCACCATCGTCACCATCATCATCACCATCATCATCATCATCATCATCATCATCATCATCATCATCACCACCACCATCATCATCATCATCATCATCATCATCATCATCATCATCACCTGTGATGGATAATTTTATGTGTTACCTAGGAGGGTGTTTTTGGATGGTAACTAGCATTTAAATCAGTGAACTTTGAGTAAACAGATTGCCCTCCAATTAGACTACATCCAGTCAGCTGAAGGCCTGCCTCCCCAGGCAACAGGGAATTCTCCAGATGATTGCCTTTGGACTTCATCTGCACTAACAGCTCTCCTGGGTCTCCATCCTGCCAGCCTTTGGACTGGAACTGGAACATCAGTTCTCCTGGGTCTCTCTCTGCCTGCTGGTCCACACTGCAGATCTGAACTTGCCAGCTTCCGTAATCCTGTGCACCAATTCCTTATAATAAGTCTCTTTCTCTCTATATACACATCCTGTTGGTTCTGTTTCCTTGGAGAACCTTGGTTAATACAGCACCATATACAAGTCTGAGAACCTAAATCATAAAATAGATTTGATGGTATAAAATAGGGTACTAACGTCACTTGGAATGTAAGGTTCTTGAGGGCAAGGATCAACCTTTAAGTATTGACCATGAAACACATATTCAGTAAATTCTTCAAGAATAAATTAATCGATCAGTATATTTTAGCATAACATGAAAATATAGTGTCATTTTTTAAAGCATATGTGAACTGATACCATACATTAGGCAGAGCCTTAGGATTATAAAGTTAAAAAGACATAGATGAAGAAAAGCTCAAATCACCAGCTATTCCAGAAGGCTGTTAGAGTGTTTGAGCTGCCCCAAATGTCATCCGAGGGAACAGAATGTCCTAAAAGAAACAGAAAACTAAGGAATGGATGAATCACATCTGCCATTGTCATGGATACTGTTCATCTTATCTATGTGACCTTGAAAACTGAAAGCCCTATAGAATAGAGTGACTGGCTATCTAATTGAAGCCTCACCTGTTTACTAAAAGACCTAGTCCAACAGAGAAATCCTTAATGTTTAATAAGCACTCAAAGTGTAGTTGGCCTTGGGCAAAATGTACAAAATGTACAAACATAGTTTCTTTTCTATTGTCCAGTTGTTCTCTACTCTGGGTGCTCATTAGAATCATCTGGAGAACTTTTTTTTTTGACAGTTTCAGATGATTATTTAATTTGTAAATATCGTACAAATTTTAATAGCTTAAATTGTATATACAGCCAAATAAAAACTTGCATTAATGACTGGTGGAACTGGTGTGATAGGATCAGTGTGCCACGCTCCTTTTTCTTAATTCAGGCCGTAGACTCGAGAGTGGCCTGGAATCTCCAGGAGTGAGGGTTTAGTTATACAAGCCAGCACTGTTCTTGGGCACAGTGTTGAATATTAAGGTATTAGGAAGATATACTCATTTTACATATGAAGAAACTGAACCCCAGAAAGGTTAAGTACCCTGCCTTAGGTCAGAGCAAGTAGGGGAGCCAGGCTCTGAACCCCGTCTTAAGCCAGCTTGCTGCTGAGTGGGGTGGGAACTCAGGCCTTTGGCCCTTGTGACTCCCAAGGATGGGGCAAGTGTGAAGGTTCCTTAGCTGGGGTGGGATAGGATGGCAGGGACAAAAGGTCAGCATCTTCCTGCCTGCAAACCCCCTGTCCAGTCTTGATACTAGGTCAGCAACCTGGGAAGGATGGCTCTGTGCTGGGCTGCTAGGAGCTCTCAGGGAGCCCCTTGTGGGCAGAACAGCTAAAGCTAACCATTTAATTCCCTGGAGCTGGAAACCCAGTCAGACCCAACTCTAATATGGAATGGAATACAGGTGACTGGCCTTTTTACCTCTCCATGGGTAAAGGAATGAGCCGAGGGGCTGACGTGCACTACATTTGGAACTGAAGACTTCCAGAACCCACGCCTGAGTCATGTTGTGCTCTCTGTAGACTCTACCAAGTCGGGTCTGACCTAGAGCAAGGGCTCAGTGATGTTTTGTAGCAGACAGGGTCTGCGGGCCTAGGAAGGAATGTGCCCAATGGGTCTGCCCTGTGTTACCCTCCTGTAAACTGGGCTGGGCTATTGCTTCCAACAGAGGGGCAGTCAACAACCTCTACAGCTTGAATACCTGAGTCCAAGGAGCTCCAATGAAGGGAAAGCAGGAACACGCCAAAGTTGGGGTGGGGGACTAACGCTCCCCCCTAGCTTGGCTGTTCCTGGTGGGTCTCCAATATTAGACAGCCCTCCCCCAGTGCTGGCACCTATACAGAGTCCCATTTCCTCCTTTATGCAAACAAGGCCTGCCCCAAGGCCCTCAGCCCCGGTCTCTGTACCCCTTTCTCCTAGCTGCCCCGACAGCCACTTCCCCCCTCCTGAGATCCCCGGGGCTCCAGTCTCAGGGGGACGCTGGGCATGCAGGTTGCTCAGCTGGGCTTCAGAAGCCCTTCTCCAGGAGCCAGGCTTTGAGCTGCTGGTCAAAGTAGCCCTTGACCCGAAGGGTACCTGTCACCTCATTGACCTGGGTGATAGGGGTCTTCCCCAGCAGCGGGCTCAGAAAATCTTCCACCTCCTTCTGCAGGGCCCAAATGTCCCCCTCCACCTTCCGGATCACAGTCATCTGACGGTTTCCATGCGTGATGTCCTTGTAGACCGGATGTTGTGCATACAAGAGCACCGCACAAAGAAGGGCAGGTTGGGTGGGGGGTCTCTAGGAGTGGGATAATGTTCATGCTTTGGGGGCTTTGGGATGCTGGTGGGGGGTAACAGGCGCTCCACAAAACGGTATTCATCCACAGACTCCACGAAGCTGGGGTAATCAGGAGGCCCCTGGGTCTGGCTCAGTTGCCGTGGCCTGCAGCCCGGTGGGACACCGGTTCTCATCTGAAGATCTTTTAATGAACTTGATGAAATCCCATCCCCAGATATTCTGACTTGGTGCTATGGGGTAGGATCCGAGCCTGGGTATTTTTAAAACCTCCCCAGGGACTTCCCTGGTGGCCCAGTGGTTAAGAATCTGCCTGCCAGTGCAGGGGATACGGGTTCAAGCCCTTGTCCGGGAAGATCCCACATAACGCGGAGCAATTAAGCCTGTGTGCCACAACTACTGAGCCTGCACTCTAGAGCCCGCGAGCCACAACTACTGAAGCCCGCGTGCCTAGAGCCTGTGCTCCACAACAAGAGAAGCCACCACAATGAGAAGCCCGTGTACCGCAACAAAGAGTAGACCCCACTCACTGCAACTAGAGAAAGCCCGTGCGCAGCAATGAAGACCCAGTGCAGGGCTTCCCTGGTGGCACAGTGGTTGAGAATCTGCCTGCCAATGCAGGGGACACGGGTTGGAGCCCTGGTCTGGGAAGATCCCACATGCCGCGGAGCAACTAGGCCCGTGAGCCACAACTACTGAGCCTGCGCGTCTGGAGCCTGTGCTCCGCAACAAGAGAGGCCGCGACAGTGAGAGGCCCGCGCACCGCGATGAAGAGTGGCCCCCACTCGCTGCAACTAGAGAAAGCCCTCACACAGAAACAAAGACCCAACACAGCCAAAAATAAACAAATAAATAAAGTAGGTGACTTTAAAAAAAAAAAAAAAGACCCAATGCAGCCAAAAATAAACTAATTAATTAACCAAAAAATAAATAAAAGCTCCCCAGGTGATGCTAATATTTGGCAGCAGGGGTCAAGATTTCTCTGAGCGCCAACTGTCTAAGTGATGCAGAAAAAGACGTGTAACATACACACACATTAAACCCCTTCACATATCAACACTCTTCATGATCGTTCACACTTCTAACTCAAATATTCAGGAAATGGTTAGCTATGACAATTTTCTGTCTTAATGGTTGAGATCCTTGCTATCTTCCAGTTATTTCAATGCTCTTCATTTCCCCTTTCAGAGAGTTTATCAAGGTAGTAATATAGGCACATGGGAGGTAGAGATTTTACTATTGATGAGAGGTTAGATAAAATAGGGGCTTGAAGCTAATGGTTAAAATCAATGGCTCTGTTAACCTGTGAATCTTAGGACAATCACCAAAAAATCCAAAGACTAATACAAGTCAGAGACAAAATAAATTGTGCCTTTTTAAAAAAATTATGTAAAAATAAACTCATTTGTGAAAATATATTTATAATATTATAAATCTCTGGAACATCTGTACTTGTAGGAATTCATAAACTTTTGAATGGCTTTGGAAAAAGTTGTCTTGTTTTGACCATACCTGTTGACTAAGAACTTTAATTTGTAGAACAAGGCACCATAATATCCCGTAAAAACATTCAATTTGCCATACCTTGTCAAATTTTTTATCTAGAAAATTTATATTTGTATGTTTAGTGATTTGTTTGCTATGTATCCTATACTAAAGGAATTTCTTTCTTTTGACCGGTTTGGTTCACTCATAACAAGTAGAACAGTACTCCTTAGTTTAATTTATTTTCACTTTTCAGAAACAAATGGCAGTGAGCAATTCCACTTCTGAATATATATCCAAAGTAACTGAAAGCAGAGGCTCAAACAGATATTTATACATTCATGTTCATAACAGCATTATTCACGATAACCAAAAGGTGAAAGCAACCCAAGTGTGTATCGACAGAAGAATGAATAAACAAAATGTGATATACATATATAATGGAATTTAATACAGCCTTGAAAACAAAGGGAATTCTGACACATGCTACAACATGGATGAACCTTGAGGACATTATGCTAAGTGAAATAAGCCAGTCACAAAAAGACAAATACTGTGTGATTGCACTTATATGAGGTTCCTAGAAGAGTCAAATTAATAGAGACAGAAAGTAGAACGGTGGTTGTCAGCACTGAGGGAAAAGAAGAATGGGGAGTTGTTGCTCAGTGAGTATAGAGTTTCAGTTTTGTACAATGAAAAGAGTTCTGGAGATGAATGGTGATTATGGCTGCACAAAACATGAATATATGTAATGATGTTGAGCTGTATACTTAAAAATGGTTAAGATGATAACTTTCATGTTATGTGTATTTCACCACAATTAAAAATAATAAAAAGTAAAAATACCAACATCAGTCATTTATTCTGCTCATGAACCCACAATCTGGGCAGAGCTGGTTGTGGATGGCTCTCTCCTGGTCCACGTGGTATGAGTAGGGGCAGTTCAACTACACCTGGAGGATCCACTTCCATCAAGGCTTACTCACATGCCTGGCAAACTGGTGCTGCTGTTGGCTGGGAGCTCACCCCAGGCTATTGATCAGGGGCCTTAGTTCTCTACATAGGCCTCTCCATGAGCCTTTTGGTGGCATAGCATGTTGCTTATTTCCCACAGTAAGTATTCGAAGAAATGGGAATTGGAAGCTAACAATCTCTTGAGATTCCAAAGTGGCACAGGATCGCTCCCACTGTATTTTAAGCAGTGGTCAACTGGTCAAAAAAAAAAAAAAAAAAGTCTACCTCACCTTTGACAAAGTGTCAAAGAATCTGCAACCATCTCTAATCTACTATACCAACTAGCCCAATTTTTTTCTCTCTTTATTCTGGAACTTTCCTCCACCTGATGACTTCTGCTTATAACTTAGATTGCCCTGACTTTTCATAGACCTAAATCTAATCCCTCATATATAGCTCCAAATCTATCTCAAGGGCTTCTCTCTATGCATCTTTGGCTTCAAACTCACTATTAACTGTCTGATTCTCTCTTTTCTCAGTCATGTAAGTGGGAGTAAGAATATGATTGGCCCAGATCATCATTTCATGCTAAGTCATGCATGTCATAGGTTACAGACAGATCTATGCACTGGCTGCCATTAGATCAAGTGCTCCTAATCCAATACCTGTAGCCAAGGGTGCTATTTTATATTATATGACTGTTTTGGCTTATCTTTTTCATATACTCTGTGAGTATGGGGGTGAGGGAGATGGGTAGAGTTGTGCAAGGGTTGTGAATGCAGCAAGCACCGTAATCCATTTTCCTAGAATAAAGTGGAGCCTTTACTGGTTCTGAAAATACTTATCCACTGCTTCCTCAGTGATTAAGGTATTGAAGATATAACTGGTTTATTGTTTCTCCTTTTTATACCTCCTTCAAAAAAAAAGCATGTGGATTTCCTATAACATTTTCTTTTCCCCTTAAGATTGCCTTTAAGATCCACTTAATGCTATTGTCTCTGAATAAAATCATAGTGTGATTTTCTCTGGACCCTGCATTCTACACAGATTAATATTTCCTATTCGTGTTAGCAGTAAAAAGGTAGCAGTACATATGTGACCACTTCTTCCCGTTGGACAAAAACTCTCTGTTTGGCCAAACTTTAGTCAGGCTCTTCTAAGCCCTCTTCTCAATTAGGCTTTGACCTTGGGCTTCAGTGTCCATCCTGGCTGGGCCTGCATACCCAGTTCAGCAAGAATCCATTAGGTCAGTTTAGAGAGAATCCTCTACTCTCTGTATCTGATCAAATTCCTCATTTCTCACCATCCTCCAGGTGATATCTGATCACCCTAGCCTGTCTTCAGCAAGAATCCTGTCAAGTCAGGTTAACCAGAATCCTTCCTTATGCCTGATGTTGCTTCTTAGTAATTTTCCAGACACTGACCCCCCACCTTGCTCCTTGGCTATAAAGCCCCAGTTGTCCCTGTAGTTTTCTTCAAATCATTCCTGGCACCACTTTTGTTAGTTTGGGTCCTCCACAAAGAAAATGCCAAGATGGGATTAGATGTACAAAAGATTTATTGGGGGAAAACCCTGTGAAGGAGAAGGAGCTGGAGGAGGTAGGAAAAGTCTTCAAATCATGAGGCAGGTCTGCCCCCTGTGAGAGAGAGGGGATGGAGGAGGATTGTATAGGCAGGGTCTCAGATGTGGCACAGTTCTAAGAAAGTCTCCGCCAGGCAGAACTCAGGGGAGTCCTCTGGCCAAAGTCACCTATTCAAGGACTCCTGTAACTATAAGAATGGGCACGCATTAGAACAAATCCCCGTGCTACTCAGACTTTGGCTGAGAGAAGGCTTTGGGAAACATGGCCTTTACGTGAACACAAGAGTGAATCTAGAAGGACAGCATCTGGGGCCATCAGTCAGTTATGCTTCCTGTGGAAGGAAACATGAGTGCTGTATTTTTATGACCACAAATGAGTAGTAGCTACAAATGAGGCCACAAAGTAGGTAGGCAAGGGTCAGATGATAAAGGGCCTTGTATTCAAAGTTTATAATTTATCCTGTAGTCCTATAGTATAAGAAAGGGGATGGGGAAAAGAAAACAGAGTCAAGAGATAACAGTGAAGTGGGATTAACTGGGCATGATGGCAAATTAGACTGGACAAGAAGAGAGCCTTGACTCCCAGGTTTCTGTCTTGGGAGGTGAACTGAAATTCATCACATGTTACCGGGAGGAAAACTGCACCCAGGCTTAAAGCACTGGTATTATTGCTGACCCAATCCAACACTATTAAATACCAACATAAACAATCCATCACCTCTGTGTTCCTTTAACACAATAATAATTGCACACTATTAAAAATAATAACATACTATAGTTAAAAGGTAAACTAAGGTTGATTAAACTCTTGAAAAGTTTCTTTGAGCATACAGTGATTCAAATCAGGCAGCACCAAACTGAAAATGATTAGGTTCCCTCCCCAACAGGAGCCAGGAAAAGGCTTTTAGAGAGCAGATGAAGAAACAACGCAAGGAAATTATTTGATTGGCTGTAGCTTAAACCCTGCCTTATTTGGGAAAGCCTAGTTGGCTCTTTGTGATTGGTTGTCCTCAGGTTTCCATTTCTTGACCTTGAGGCATCTGCAGAAATTGACTCTGGCTTAGGTTTTGGTTTGTTTACATGGGCAGCCCAGGCATTAGAGACACCTTGGTCTAATGGCTTCCTTGTTAATTACTTTAACACTACAACTTTATGAAGCTTAACATGAGTGTCGTATTAATGGGTGTGTATTAGTGTTGTATTAATATTCTTCACATTAGGAATAGATTGGTTTTTGGAAGAAAACTAATATACGTAAAGTATATTTGTACTTAGGTGAATTCTGGAAGAAAAGAGCCTCAGTCATCGTTGGTGGAGAGCCTGAAACAAAGTCAGACATCCCCCAACTCACTGCAGCTCTGCAGGGCGGCCTCCCTCCTACCCCTTCAGACCAGGAGTCTCAAAGCAGAAGTAAGGCCTTTGGCAGATGAAATCTGCTACAGGGGAGCTGATAAGAGGCGTGAAAAGCTCTGGGGCCAAGACCCCCTTAAGATTCTCCCGGCAGGTGGAGAGAGTTGGAGTCTCCCCAGGGAGTACTTGATGAGGGGACTGAGGGCAGGGGACGGTGAGAGGAGAGCAAATTGGGAATGAAGATGAGAATGGGTCAGAAAAAGGCTTCGTCACTCTTCTGTAGACCATAGGAGAACAAACAGTTAAAGTTAAAACTCCCACCTTCCAATGTTATACTCTAGGATAAACATTTCAGCTTAAAAAACGAAACAAAATAGAACAAAACTGTCTTACCGTATGTTGGTTCACAACCTCAGGGCTTCTCCCGGATGAAATTCGAAACTGGCCCAGAACACAGAGGGCAAGGAGAGACAGAAGAATGAGACAGACCCTTCCGTTGTTGGTTGGCACCCTCAGGGGCTTCCCAGGTGAAATCTGAAACTGGCCCCTGTTCACGGAGGTGGGGGAGAAACCCAAGAAAGCGGCAGCAGCGCCAGGTAGGTGGCGAGCTTAATAAGCTAGGGAATTACATACGAGGCTTATCTTGGGCGGCTGCTAGACCAGTACGTCTTCGCACCTGCCCGCCAGAATCTTGAGTTTTTATGGAGGCCTTAACGGGGTTCAGTCACATATTCTGTCCAGAAGATCTTAGCAACACATTGCTCTCTCAAGGCTGCATCCTTGAAAACGGCTCCCACTGTGGGAACGGTAGGCAGAAGTTCATCCCAAGGACGGGGAGGGGGCGAGGAGCCTTCCACTGCCCAGGTCCAGTTCACAGGTCAACCGGCAGTCACGTCCTCTCGCTGACCTCCTCCCACACCATGGAACACAAGACAATAGTCAGAAGAGAGGTAGCATTCAAAAAGAGGGCAGTCTGACTCCCTGCTACCTGCTGTCTGGTCATCAACAGCCTTGCCCTTGCGCATTAGTAGGGTCATGGTTTCTGCAAAAGGTATTGAGGAATAGTCTCTGTACTTAATACTACTGTGTGACATGAGAGAATGACTGTCAATTTTGAATATTAAAGTGCAATGATTATTGTAGAGGCTCGATTAAAATAACTAATCAAACGAGTTAGTGTTTTCCAAAGTTCATTTGAATTATGATTTTGATTTAATTTAAAAAGTTAATAAACTTTTTTTACTCAACTGTCACACACTTTGTCTTAAAATATAATAATTTGTGATGCTTTTTCTATACATAAGAGTAAAAGAACATGCTTTTACATTATGACAGGAATAAATTCTCAACGTTTACATTAAAATTACAGATCTGATGAACTAGAAAAATGTTGATGGATTATTTCTAAATTATTAGTCACTTACATTGTTTCTAAAAGTATGAGTTACTTACATTTTAGCAATTTTTCTGTATTTACGTTACAAATGTAGAAAAATATCTTATCTTTTTATCCCTTCCCTTTCCTATCCAGTGCCTGGCAAATTGTAGACATTTAATAACACTGGAACAAATCAGAGATAATGCTGATATGTTAAGACTAAATAATAGAATAAGGAAAATGAAATTGACAAAAGGAAATGTTAAAGAAAGATGATTTTAGACAAATTAGACTATCCAAAATTGAAAGCCTGCAAACAAATTATTATTTGTTAATTATAAGTAATTATTCCCTAACAAAATATATTTTATACCTTAATAATGTCTTCTATTAAACAACATTGCTGATTTGTTCTGGTGATTCTCTAAATCTGCTTTTACAGAACTACAGTTGTGAGAGCTGAACCGAGGTATTATGCTGGTTAACACGGGATAATGGTGCTGATATTTTTATATGTTCTAAACTTGTAGTGCTGATAAAGAATTTATTGTGGAGGCTGAAAGTCTAATACATGATTTATATTGCCTCAGAAGCAGAATTGCTACTGAAATTGCGAAGTGTTAACAGCTATTTTTAAAATGACTTTTCTATATCTTAATTCGTATTCTGATTGCTTTGTTTGTTTTTTTTTGTCTTGCTGTTTCTCTGCCAAAAATATAACATGCTATTTCAGTTGAGAGGCTCATATTATTACCACTGTGGGAGGTTTCATGCAGATTAGGCAAAACAATGTGGTTGTTTTGTGCATATGGTAATCAAGTTTGAAGCCTTCTCATGACAAGTCTCATTCTTTGAGAATTTTCCCCTCTGTATGTTAGAAAAATCAAAGCACAAATGCTACACTGATATCTTTTCTTTTTAATGCTGAATATTTTTTTAAAGATTTATTATTTATTTATTTATTTTATTTATTTTTGGCTGCGTCAGTCCTTAGTTGTGGCACGCCAGATCTTTGTTGAGGCATGCAGGATCTTTCGCTGTGGAACATGGGCTTTTCGTTGCGGCACGGGCTTCTCTCTTATTGTGGCATGCGGGTTTTCTCTCTCTGGTTGTGGTGCACAGGCTCCAGGGCGCGTGGGCTCTGTACTTGTGGTGAGCGGGTTCCAGAGCACGTGGACTCTGTAGTTTGCGGCACTCAGGCTCTCTAGTTGAGGCACACAAGCTCAGTAGTTGTGGCGTGCAGGCTTAATTGCCCCACAGCATGTGGGATCTTAGTTCCCTGACCAGGGATTGAACCTGTGTCCCCTGCATTGTAAGGTGGACTCTTTACCACTGGACCACCAGGGAAGTC
The DNA here is from genome assembly GCF_965194805.1 of Balaenoptera borealis. Taxonomy (NCBI): domain Eukaryota; kingdom Metazoa; phylum Chordata; class Mammalia; order Artiodactyla; family Balaenopteridae; genus Balaenoptera; species Balaenoptera borealis. The sequence goes on from NC_138861.1 coordinate 50,217,907, forward strand.
CTGCTACATGGATATCTGATTTCAATACCAATCACATCTTCCTCCAAATCTCCATATCCCTTAATCTCACATTAAGAATTACAAAAGCAAATTAGATTAAAATGTATAAATGATCAATATGTTAATGTTTTCAATAAATCCATAAAATACAGAGCCTATAATTTTCCATATGGTAATTTATCTTCCTTATTTTTTTTGAAATATAGTTGATGTACAACATTACGTTACTTTCAGGTATACAACATAGTGATTCAACATTTAAATACATTGCAAAGTGATCACCATAATGTCTAATAACCATCTGTCATCATACAAAATTATTACAGTATTATTGACTATATTCCTTATGCTATGTATTGCATCCCTGTGACTTATTTATTTTACAACTGTAAGTTTGTACCTCTTAATCCCCTTCACCCAAACCTGCACTCCCCTCCCCTCTGGAAACCACCAGTTTGCTCTCTGTTTCTGTTTTGTTTTGTTTGTTCATTTGCTTTATTGTTTAGATTCCATATATAAGTGATACCATATGGTATTTGTCTTTCTCTGTCTGACTTATTTCACTTAGTGTAATACCTTCTAGGTCCATCCATGTTGTCCCAAATGGCAAGATTTCATTCTTTTTTATGGTTGAGTAATATTCCATTGTGTGTATATACATATATCATATCTGTTGATGGACACTTAGGTTACTTCCATATCTTGGCTACTGTAAGTAGTGCTGCACTGAATATAAAGGTGCATATATCTTTTCAAACTAGTATTTTTGTTTTCTTTGGGTAACTACGCAGAACTGCAATTGCTAGATCATATGGTAGTTCTATTTTTAAATTTTTGAGGACCCTCCCACAATTTTCCATAGGGGCTGCTCCAATTTACATTCCCACCAACAGTGCATGAGGGTTCCCTTTTCTCCACATTCTCGCCAACACTTGTTATTTGTTGTCTCTTTGATGATAGCCATTCTGACAGGTATGCAGCAATATCTCATTGTGGTTCTGAGTTGCATTTCCCTGATGATTAGTGATGTTGAACATCTTTTCATGTGTCTGCAGGGCATTTGAATGTCTTCTTTGGAGAAATATCTATTCAGATCCTTGGCCCATTTTTTAACCAGATTGTTTGGGGTTTTTGATATTGAGTTGTATGTGTTATTCATATAATTTGGATATTAATCCTTTATTGTCTATACCAGTTGCCAATATCTTCTCCCATTCAGTAGGTTGCCGTTTCATTTTGTTGATGGTTTCCTTCACTGTGCAAAAGCTTTTTAGTTTGATGTAGTCCTATTTGTTTATTTTTGCTTTCCATTTGTGGTTCCTCAGTTATGGAGTTCTACTTCTTGTCTCTTGCTCATTTTTCTATCATAGATGTTCAAGGGCTTTTATAGAAAGTGTTGGAACTAGATAAAACCGAGTGAGCAAAATATTGATATCTGCTGAAGCTGGATGATGGCACAAGAGGGATTTCTTATGCTACTCTCTCAACTTTTAGGTATGTTTAAATTTTTCTATGATAAGAAGTTAGCTCTGTCTACTGAAAAGGTCTAAAATCAGTGACTACACCTAGTGTCAGCTTGTGAGCTCTAAGTATCATTCACCAATAAAAAAAAAACTAGGGGTCCTTACAGAAATGGCCAGATTCAGGTTCAGTTCAGGAAATTTATAAGATGAGCCTTAGATATCTTGTGCCAAAAATCAAAGAAGCCACCAAACTATAATAGGGTTATGTCAAAAGGACATAAGAGCCAGCTTGGCCAAAGATGGAATAATCTAAGCATAAAAATAATCACTTCAATTCACTGAAAATAATTGTATAAAAATGTATGAGTCATAATGATATTCCAAAAGAGAGAACGAGAGAGCAAAAACAAAAAGTTAACAAGAACTCATCAGAAATCATTAGAGGTAGTTAGAGCACTGACTTTTTATTTTGAAAATGACAATTATAGAGAAAGAAATAAGCTTTTATCTCATCAATCCTATGTAATTTATTTAAAATAGCCCTAGCTGATGAAGGAAAGTTACTTAGAGAAAAATTGCAGAAAGTAAACGTAAAAGAAATGGTAGAATGAGAAAAAGCCATTAAGAGAAAAAACTATCAGTTTTTTCTGACAGACCTTAACAATGGGAGGATCAACTTGCCACCACTAAAACCAATGATCCAACTTAAGCATCACTAAAAGTTGGTCAACCACTTACTATGAGTCTTTAAGTATGATGCAATATGGAGTAAACAGCATAAGTAGTCTTGTCAAAAAATTCAGTTTAAATCTAATTAAAGCTTTCAAACCAACTTCTAATTTAAGAAATATAGGAGCTAGAGACAAGTTAAACAATACCACAAGGAAGCAATACCACAAGGAAATAAGCAGACAAATGCAGAATATTAATCATTCCTCAAGACCTGAGACAAATGACCCAGTTTCTCCAATAAATCAATGGCAAAGGGGAAAAAAGGAGGTGAGACTGTTCTGGATTAAAATAGAGCAAATAATCTAATAAGTGTGATAATAACTGTGAATCTCATGTGCTTCCTGAATCAAATAAATCATCCATGAAAAAAGACTTTTTTATGCAATTGGAGAAACTTAAATGTGGACTACATATTAAATGATATTAAGAAAATATGTTAATTGAATTTAATATGATGTTAGCAGTGTCTTTATGTCGGAAACAAATCCTTATTTTTTGGTGGTACATATTAAAGGATTTATGGATAAAGTTACCTGGTGTCAAGAATTAATCTTAAACATACACAGAAAAAAGAAGGGGAAAGGAAAGAACAAACTGGCAGATAAAACAAGGATGGCAAATGTTGATAATTATTCAATCTGGCAATGGAAATATAGTTCATTATTAAACTTGCTCCACTTTGGAGTAACTTGGAAAAGTGTACAGTCTTTTTTTCTTTTCGGATACCTAAATTCAGTCTGTTGAAGTTTGATATAAGTAATAAGGTGCCCAATATAGCTCAATTCTCCACTGAATATGGGTGGATGTTAAAACTTTTTTAATGTCAAGAATTCCCAAGAGTGTAGATTAAAGATCTCTCCAGACAAAGGACAAAGAGTTCAACCTCACTTGGAAACATTCTCTCACCTCCCTGTGGGAGTAGTGGAGGAAGGCAGGATAATTATCTATCTATATTATTATAGAGAATTCTCTGTAATGAGATAGATAGATAGGTATTATAAGGAATTTGCTCACATAATTATGGAGGCTAAGAAGTTCCAAGATCTGCAGGCAGCAAGCTGGAAACCCAGGAGAGCTGATAGTCTGTGTTCCAGTCCTAGGGCAGAAGACCTATGTTGCAGGTCAACCAGGTTCCCTCTTACTCGGCCTTATTTTTCTATTCAGGTCTTCAAATGATAGAATGAGGCCCACCCATATTTGGAAGGGTAATCTGCTTTACTCAGTCTACTGATTCAGATGTTAATCTCATCCAGAAACACCCTCACAGACACCTAGAAAAATGGTTGACCAAATATCTGGGCATCCTTTAGCCCAGTAAAGTTGACACAGAAAAATTTTTTTTAATTTTTTTATTTGGTCTACTAATTAGGCAAATATTTTTGTTGAAATTTGAAGGATAAATTTTGATCTTCCATGATTTCAACCAGTAAACTCTTGCAAAATCTATCAAGTTAATTTTTATATTTTTAGTAAATAAGTTCAAAACCATTGGAACTCTTCATATAGGAGATTTTTAAACAGGCTAAGAAAATCTGTTTCCAAATGTTCAGGTGTGCATAGAGGGTTTACTAAGTGATACATTGTGGCAGTTTAGGTTCTCAGAAGGGAGACACTTCTGAGTTTGGGGAGACGATGTTTTTCAGGGACCAAAACCTGTAAAGAGAAGAGAGAAGAAGCCAAATGGGGCAGGGGAAGAAGTAGAACTTCCATGGAGCCAGCAATGCCTAGATTATCCTTTCAACAGGGAAGTCTGGAACAGGTATGTCCTGCATTGGTCAAAGAGAACTAAGCCTTTAAACTCCCACATCATTCAGTTACCAGCTGAAGCTGACCTTGAAAGTGCTCACAGCAGGAGGCAGTCAGCTGACCTCAGTCCTCACAGCTGGGCAGCAGGTCCTTCTTTGATCTGGTCAGCTCATCTCAGAATCTCCCCCACACGTGCATCATGTAAAGATGGAATTATTCCAAACATTCATTATTTTTAAATATTCTCTTCATAATACAACTTCCTTCAAAAAAGTACTAATTTTCTTTCTTGTTAAAATACGACATTTACCTTGAAGGGGCAGATTAAGTAAAATTTTTAAATTATCGTTATCTGATAGGAACAGGTAGTGAAACAGTTTAATAGACAGCTGTGCTTGTTATATAAGAAAGGAACCTTTATCTTTTTTTTAAGAAAAGTGTATACTGATCTATAAGTTCAACTCTTTTAAAGTCTCTGATACAAGATAACCAATCAGTCTCACTGCAGTACAAAAGATTTCCATAATCATGCCACCTGTGATTACAATGTTTAGAGCTTTTATTATAGGTTTAAATTTGTTATTTTTATGAAATCGATCATGTTGTGACACCTGCTGTGCATGTGTGACTTCCATTTCACTTTAAGTGTTTATGAATGATAGAGTAAATGAATTTGCCATCTCTGAAACTCATCTGTAACCTAGTAATACTTTTTAATTCCAGGCACTGCAGCTTGGTTATACATAATGCTTGTAGAAAACAGTGTTTTGATTAATGAAGTCATTTATTATTGAGAAAGATCTTTTCTGGTTCATATACCTTAGAGGCTTACACAAAAAGTAGAACTTTTTTGTAGATTTAATTATTGAAATAGAACCTAGCAAATACCACAAGCTTAAACTTTGGAGAAACATTGGTATTTTACTATATATCATGTCCTCCTTTACTGTGTAATTTGTTGTAACTTTTTTCATATCTTCAGCAATGTTCACTCTGCATCTTCTGATAATTCTTTTTTTTTTTTTTTTTTTTTTTTGGCTGTGTTGGGTCTTCGTTTCTGTGCCAGGGCTTTCTCTAGTTGCGGCGAGCGGGGGCCACTCTTCATCGCGGTGCGCGGGCCTCTCACTATTGCGGCCTCTCTTGTTGCGGAGCATAGGCTCCAGACGCGCAGGCTCAGTAGTTGTGGCTTACGGGCCTAGTTGCTCTGCAGCATGTGGGATCCTCCCAGACCAGGGCTCGAACCTGTGTCCCCTGCATTGGCAGGCGGATTCTCAACCACTGCGCCACCAGGGAAGCCCTGATAATTCTTTATGTAAAAGGAATGCCTGTTGGTTTGGTGGATTCTTTCAGGCATTTTACTGTAACAGAGTGAACTGCTTGTTGCCTTCGCAATTAAATAAGAAATGTTAAAGGAGGCTCTCAATGTTTTTATTAATTTTTAGCGAAGTTTTATAAGGTTCTGGATTGAGTATAACTTCAGACATTGCTGAACAGTTATCGAATTTGTCTTCCTGTTCTAGATACTTAGTGTTAAAATGGCCTGCTGATAATTAACCAGTGTCCCAAGGGAAAATATACACCTCATGTGATATTCATGAATAACGACAGAGGATGTAAATCTCTATTTTAAATATTATTGTCGATTGTTAAAAAACTTTTTGGGAGCCTGCGGAAGGCGGCGGCGGTGGCACCCGCGGGCGGAGGCCCTGTGACAGCGAAGTTGCGGCGGGGCCCGCTGTGCCGGCGGCCCTGACATGGGCGCCCGCGGCTCCCAAGCTCGGGGCCTGTGGCCCTTCTCCTGGGCGGCGGCCCGGAGGCTCTGTCGCTGAGCAAGCTTTGGTGCGACCTCGAGGCTGAGCCGTGGCCCCCTTCGTATTCACGCGCCGCGGCTCCATGTTCTAGGGCGAGGATGGGGATCTGGCTCACGAGTTCTATGAGGACACAGTCGTCACCAAGAACGGGCAGAAGCGGGCCAAGCCGAGGCGGGTGCATGAGAACCTGATTCCTCAGGTCATCGTGAAGTTGGATCCACCACCCGCCCCCCGCCCCGCATCCACGTGGATTTCCCTGTGATCCTCTTTGAGGTGTGAGCCTGGGGTGGGGGGGGGAGCCATAAACACCCCCTGCCCCAGCAAGAAACCCCCAGGCTCCAGGTGTGGCTTCCATTGAGGAACCTAGGCTGGGACCACAGCATGAATAAACTCCCGTGGCCCGGAACCTTCACCTGTGAGCAGGGCCGTCCCGCAGTGCTGGTTGGGTGTTGCTTTGTGTGTGGACAGGAGGTGGCCGGTGGCTGATGGCGGAGTTCCCAGTCTCCCTTTCCCAGCTATCCCTCCGAGGAGCATGGCAGGGCATGTGCTGGTCAGGAATGCCTGGCTCCTGTGCCCTCGCCTGGCCTGCATTCTTGCAAGCTTGCCCAGGGCCCAGCCCTGCTGGAGGCTACGTCACTTTACAAGCAAGGTCTGCCTTCTTCCAGACCCAGGATGTGGGAGCTGTGCACAGTGGGAACTTCCTTTCCCTCTCATTGGAGCATTTCAGCCGTTTGCTACCTCAATTCCTCCTGTGTTGGACCGAAGCTGGGGGCAGAACAAGCCTGATTCTTCCTGCCTACCTGCCCGTCTGTCTACCCTCGCCCCAGATGGATGGACAGTTTGCTGGCTGTTAATAGGTTTGGGAGGCTTCTCCGTCTACCCCGGGCTGGGCCCATCCCCCCACCAACTGCAACTAGCTGTTGACCCCACCCCAAGTTGAGAGGGCATAGGATGGGGAATCAGGAAGGGCTCTGGATGCTTGTGCGTATGGGGTGTTGCCGCATCCCACCTACCGTGTCTAATCCCCCTTGCCCTTACGCTCCGCCACCCTGTGGTAAGGGACAGCACCCTAGGGCTGGTGCCAGTAGCTCTGAGGAGCCCACCACCCCTTGCCCTACAGCATACCCATCCCTTCAGGATCAGTAAAGGTACTGGAGCCCCTGGGTAGGGACAGAAAGGAGAGAACGATCATAAAGGAATACCTGAAATGTGAAAGCTTGTAAATAGTCTAGTCCGTGATGTTGGGGCAGAGTGTGATTTCTACACAGAAATGACTTTTTTTTTTTTTTTTTTTAATTCCTTACTGTGAAACTCTGTGCTTTAAGTGTGTGAGAAATGGCTTGGGAGGGTAGCCCTCAATCTAGGAAGGCTGTTGTGTTATTTGTTCAATAAAATTATTTGTAGACCCTGCAAAAAAAAAAAAAATTTTGGCCAACTGTTCTTCAGATTATTATTTTATCTTATAATGTGACTGATAAAAATCTCACATTTTGAGTAAGAAAAATGGCAGTTCTGTTATTTTCTTATTTGTCTGCTTAAACATTGTTAGTCTTCCAACTGGGATTTTCTTTACTGGAAGCTCTGTATTGTTATTTGTTCATTTTATGAGGATGAGTTTAGCCCAAAATTGGTCATATAATCCATAAATCTTCTCAACTGGACACATGCAAGCTGCTTTGTGACACAATACACTGAGAGTGAGCAAACAAGAGAGGGGCACTCTGTGAAGTCATCTTCAGGAGCTCCCACACTTCCTTCTGGACACCTCCTGTACCCAAAGAGCCAGGAAGCATGACCACCAGACATACAGACTGTTCATCATATGAGGATCAGTCTGTATATAAAATATCAGTAAAATTTAACTCTGTCTTATTTTTAGATTTAAAATATAGAACTTCTCATTGTTTCTCACATCCAGTGGATTTTTGTGTGTGTGTTGCATACCTTGATTCCATTGATTAGAGACTGCTGGAGCCCATGAGCCATCAGAATAAAAAGAAAGAAGTAAAAAAAAAAAAGAAAAAACTTAGGAAAGTTACTTAACCTCCTGAAGCTTCATCTTATTCATCTTTAAGATGGTAATTATAGTAATGATAATACCCTGCTGACAGATTTACTATGAACATCAAATTGAATATTATGTAAAAAATACGTGATAAAACATTATGTAACTGTTAGTTAATACTAATAAACATTTCAGTGGGAGTTATAAACCTGCAGGCTTATAACTTATGTCTTGAGACAAAAGTTGAGTAAAAAAATTATGTGAGACAATTTGCATAATGTTATTTGTATAAAAGTTTAACTTTCTTAGACTTTTTAAAACATTGACATTAAGATGCCCTGTTATTGCAATAAAACTAGGTGGAAAAAAGACATTCTGATATTATAATATGGAATGCAAAAAAATGGCAAATAATAAATTTTCTCTAAGAATATATGTTTAAAATTTTTATATAAAATACATATGGGAATAGAATAAAATAATAAATAAAAATATCCATGTATAAAATTCAATCTCCCACTTAGAAAACTATGAAGGATGGATGAAGTGCCTTCAAGCATCCTTAGGTTCCATCAGTATAGCTTAATTCAATTTAAGACATTTATTTAAAGAGATTACCACAGAGGTCCAAAATGGTGGTGTAGGAAGACCTTGAGCTCACCTCCTCCCACAGATACACTGAATCTACACCTGCATATAGAGCAATTCCTCCTGAAGAAGACCTGAGGGCTGATTGAATA